>NC_054474.1:65077355-65378605 GCF_017639515.1 Carcharodon carcharias | reverse complement strand
TATCATATTAAATGGCATTACCAACCATTAAGTACCAATGACATTGACATCGATTGGAGTAGAAAGGAGGTTCTGCTGAAAGAATTTGAAGCAGCACCTCCAAGTTAATAATCTTGGGATTACTACCGGAGCCATGGGCAAATTGGCACAGGGTAAATAAAGTCAAAGAGTAAAATGCATTCCTCAAAGAGTGGTGTGGGAGGAATGGGTTTCAGTTCATGGGGCACTGACACCAGTACTGGGGTAAAAGGGAGCAGTTCTGGTGGCTTCACCTGAACCATGCTGGGGCCAGTGTCCTGGTGGATCAAATAACTAGGGCTGTAGAGAGAGCTTTAAACTAAATAGAAGTGGAGAGGGTTCTGGAGAGGGGATACGTGCGCTTGCAAAGCAAAAGGATATGGCACGATTACAGGGCAGCTATTTAAGTAATGATATTCAGAGTGTGGCAGGAAGGTACAGAATGCACAAACCAAAAAAACAGTAGCAAATTGGGTCATGGGGGAAAAATGGTAACCAAAGGCAAAAAATAATATCTCTTTATTTAAACGGACATAATATTTGGAACAAAATAAATGAATTAGCAGCACAATTAGAGGTTAATTGGTATGATCTCATGGGCATTATGCAGACATGGTTACAAGGAGATCAAGGCTGGGAACTAAATATTCAGGGGTATGTGACTTTTCGAAAGGAGAAGCAGGAAGGAAAGGTTGGTGAGGTAGCTTTGTTAGTACGAGATGGAATAATTTCAATAGCAAAAAATGATCTTGGATCAGAAGATATAGAATCCACATGGGTGGAGGTAAGAAATAACAAGGGGAAGAAGACACTGGTGGGAGTATTCTATAGGCCCCCCAACAGTAGCTATAGTGTAGGACAGAGAATAAATCAGGAGATAATGAGGACATGAAAAAAAGACAGTACATTAATCATGGGCAACTTTAATCTTCATTTAGATTGGGAAAATCAAATTGGCAGAGGTAGCCACAAGCAAGAATTCATAGAGTGTATTCGGGACAGTTTCCTAGAACAATATGTTGTGGATCCAACCAGGGATCAGGCTTTTTTGGATCTGGCAATGGGTAATAAAGCAGAACATGGGTAATCTTATTAAGTAGCCTTATGTGTGGTACCTTATTGAATGTCTTTTGAAAATCCAAATAAATGAGTGATAAATGATCTCCGAGTAAAAGATCGCCTAGGAAACAGTGACCATAACATGGTGGAATTTAGCATTCAGGTTGAGAGTGAGAAACTTGGGTCGGAGACAACTGTGCTAAACTTAAATAAGGGTAATTACAATGGAATGAGGGCAGAGTTGGCTGGAGTGGACTGGGAAAGGAGTTAACAGAAAAGATGGTTGATGAACAATGGCAGACATTTAAGGAAATAGTTCATGACTCACAACAAAGATATATCCCAGGGAGGAAAAAGTATTCTAGGAAGGGGATAAACCAACCATGGTTAACTAAGGAAGTTAAGGATAGTATTAAATTGAAAGTAAAAACATACAGTGTGGCAAAGATTAGTGGCAAGCCAGACAATTGGGAAACTTATAAAAACCAACAAAAGATGACCAAAAAATACTAATAAGGGTGAAAATAAACTTTGAGGGCAAACTAGCAAGTAACATAAAAATGGACATTAAGAGCTTCTTTAAATATATAAAAGGGAAGAGAGAGGCCAAAGTGAACATAGGCCCCTTAGAAAACAAGGCTGGAGAAATAATAGTGGAGAACCAGGAAATGGCAGAGGAGTTAAATAAATACTTTGCATCAGACTTTACGGTAGAAGACACTGATAGCATTCCAAAAATGCTAAATGATCAAGTGGCAAAAGGTTTGAGGTTGGGAGGGGGGCGGGGGTGGGAGGAAATAACTACAATAACTATCACCAGAGAAAAAGTACAAGGGAAACTAATAGGGCTAAAGGCAGATAGGTCCCCTGGACCTGATAGGTTGCATCCTAGGATGTTAAAGGAAGTAGCTACACAGATAGTGGATGCACCAGTAGTAATCTTCCAAGAATGCTTAGATTCTGGAAAAAATGTCAGAAGATTGGAAAACTGCCAATGTAACTCCCTTAGTCAAAAGGGGAAGGAGACAAAAAACAAGTAACTATAGGCCAGTTAGCTTAACATGTGTCATTGGGAAAATCTTAGACTCTATTACAAAGGATGTAATAGCAGAACATTTAGAAATCCATAATATAATCAAGCAGAATCAGCATGGCTTCATGAAGGGGAAAATCATGCCTGACGAATTTATTAGAATTCTTTGAGGAGGTAACAAGCAGGATAGATAAAGGGGAACCAGTAGATGTAATATATTTGGATTTCTGAAAGGCATTTGATAAGGTACCACACATAAGGCTACTTAATAAGATAAGAACCCATGGTGTTGGGGGTAGTATATTAGCATGGATAGAGGATTGGCTGACTAATAGAAGACAAAGAGTTGGGATAAGGGGGGGCATTTTCAGGATGGCAACCTGTAACAAGTGCAGTGCCACAGGGTTCAGTGCTGGAGCCACAATTATTTACATTATATATTAATGACTTAGATGAGGGAAGTGAATGTATTATGGCCAAGTTTGTAGATGACACAAAAATAGATGGGGAGGCAAGTGGTGAAGATGACACAGAGAGTCTACAGAGGGATATAGGTTAAGTGAGTGGGCTAAAACATGGTAGATGGAAAATAATGTGGGAAAATGTGCACTTTGACAGGAAGGATAGAGAAGCTGAGTATTATTTAAATGGAGAAAGACAGCAGAAAGCTGCAGCACAGAGGGGTTTGGGAGTCCTCGTGCATGAATCCAAAAAAGCTAACATACAAGTTCAGCAGGTAATAGGGAAGGGAAATGGAATGTTAGCCTTTATTTCAAAGGGAATGGAGTATAAAATAGAGAAGTCTTGCTAAAATTATACAAGGCACTAGTTAGACCACACCTAGGATACCGTGAACAGTTTTGGTCCACTTATCTAAGGAAAGATTGGAGATGGTCCAGAGAAGGTTCACTAGCTTGATCCCAGAAATGGAGGGATTTTCTTATGAGGAGAGGTTGAGTAGGTTGGGCCTGTAATCATTGGAGTTTAGAAGAGTGAGAGGCAAACTTATTGAAACATATAAGATTCTTAGGGGGCTTGACAGGGTAGATGCTGAGAGGTTGTTTCCCCTTGTGGGAGAGTCTAGGACCAGAGGGCATAAGTTCAGGGTAAGGAGTATTGATTTAAAACAGAGGTGAGGAGGAATTTCAGGGTAAGGGGTATTGATTTAAAACAGAGGTGAGGAGGAATTTCTTCTCTCAGAGGGTAGTAAATCTGTAGAATTCCTTCCCACAGAGAGCTGTAGAGGCTGGATCATTGAGTATTGAAGGCTGTGATAGACAGATTTTTAATCAGTAAGGGAATCAAGGGTTATGGGGAAAAGGCAGGAAAGTGGAGTTGAGAATTATCAGATCAGCCATGATCTCATTGAATGGCGGAGCAGACTCGATGGGCCGAACGACTTGCTTCTGCTCCTACGTCTTATGCTCTAAGGCTTAACTGTTTTTAAATACTAATAAAAAAATCTGTTTATTTTCATTGTTAGGCTACCCATGATCAGGAATCATCAAGATACCACACTTGCATGTTTTGAGGTGCTGCAAGAGAAGTTGGCTAAACAGCCTCTTCTTTAAACTAGGTTAACGACAGACAACAGGTCACACATTGTAGACTCTTCCAACATTTTATAGACTGGATAGAAGAGACAATAAAGTTTGCTAAATTATGGACTAGGTTGCTCTGAAGAGGAATGATTCCCCCCCGGACTGGAACCACGAAGGTGACAATTGTGGACATAATGAAGTGTCTAATCAGATTATGCAAGACTACCATGTGTGAACATAAAAGCTTAGGCCAGAAAGTTTTCACCTCCATTGGTGTTGGGCATCATGGCGGGCATGAGCAGACAATATGGCGAGAAAGCCAAAAATTGGTTTTACGCCATCGGGAAACCAGTTTGCGATCATCCACTCAGCCTGTTGATGGCAGGCTGCCTTTCCCGCCATCCAACATCAGGAACTTAATTTCAATGCATTTGCATCTGATCACCTTGCCTGCCCACCAAGATCATCCCGCGACGCTGGATCATCCGAGCATGTCAGCATGATTGCATGCTGACGTGTTTCACAACTGAACATAAGCGACGTGCACCTGGCGAACTGCACTTCACTCAGGACTTTGACGCATGTTTTCCCACCTTGCTTCAGGCAGCACTCACGGTCATCAGCATCAGGCTTTGCAGGCAGCACCTCAACACTTTTAGGAGGCCTCACAGGCAGGTGTCACCAGACCAGCCATAAGGCAGGGGTAGCTCTTCAATAGCTGCAGGGCTAGGGTTTGCATGGGGAAGAGGGAGAAGTGGCGTTAGGCAAGGAAAGAGACTCCAGGGCGAGAGCTGTACTGAGGAAAAGGGATATCCCAGGGTGTGTGTAGGGACACGTGCTGACCTGTGCAAGTGGCCTCAAGAGTGTACGGGCTGAGGAGGCAGTCTCCAGAGGAGATGAGGCCAGGTGGAGATGCCAGTGAACGCATGCTGGGCTTGTGAGTGTGAGAGTTTAGAGTGATGAGATGGTTGCCTTACCCTGGCTGCACGGATCAGATCATTCATCCTCTTTCTGCACTGGATGGTGAATTTCTTCTTTGCAGCGTTGGCACTGACCACTGTTGCCACCGCCTCGCAAGCTGGAGTGGTGACACTGATGGGCCTCCTGCGGCCAGAACAGGGGTAGAAGACATCACGGCAGCCCTTCACAGCGTCCAAAAGGTGTCAGATAAGAAGCGGGCTGCAGTCTTCCTGCCTTCCAGGGCCATGTCTTCTGTTGGCAACCCTGGGCTGCAAGCATTGAGAGCTGTGCATGTTTCCCGTGACTGTATAAATAGTGAGGTGGGAAGGAGATGATATGGTGCGAAAACCCGCCACTGCGGCCGATAGGTAAAGCCTTGTTTTACATGTCCGCTACCGCACTTACTGAACTATATACCATTCTGGGACGATTCCCCCCTAGGTCTTTTGTACTCAATACAATACATAGATTATAGTATTAAAAGTGCACTTTTCATCAGAGAAAGCACAGCAATTTTCTTTTGTTTAGAGATGGAGGAACAGCCCTGCATAAGTTTCATAATTTAATCACTTGGAAATGATGTGTGATGTGTTTGGATGTCACTTATGTCTTTGCATAATTTGCTTGTCAATGGCTTTTTTTGTACATATTATTCCCCTTTAATAATACAATGCAAAAATTTACTCACTGTAGAATTTTCTAATAATTAACTGAAAATTATTTCTTCATATGCTTCCTGTAATGCAGCCAGAATATTTATCTGTTAGCAGCAACTAGCTGCCCTCAGCTTGACAGCCATTAATGACACAAAGAAGGATTTGTGCTGATACAGAGACCGCAAAAAGTTTAAAGAATGTACTGTAGGACAGAAAGCTGGATGAGTTGATTGGCCTTTGAAAGTTTTTCATATGTTCTCATAAAACATTGTGAACTCTCTGGAATGATTTTAAGATAGTAATCTAACACTCATTTCAGCTGATGGTTATAAACCACTGGGAACTTAACATCTGTGGTTAACATCATCTTGATTTATTTACTACTGCGTAATCAAGTATAGTATCTATTATTCAATATGCACGATTATTACCATACATCTAGGTTTGTCTAATTAAATATGTATGTTATACATTCAGAAAAGTATATAATAAATATTTTTACATACATATATATATATATATATATATAGAGAGAGAGAGAGAGAGAGAGCATTTTCTTGGCAAACACATTACTAAAATGTCCAAGTAAATGAACAGTAAAATATCAAAAAACTGGGATACTGATCTACAGCTACAGGAATGTAGAAAATGTTAGATACCAGCATGAGTTTAATTGTGCTCTATATTTATGATAAGAGTACTAAACAAACACATTTTGCACATGCACACACAAGATTATAGGCAAGAAGCATTATCAGAACAGTTACTCTCTAACTCTGACTCTGTCTTTCACACAAATCATACTCCAGATTATATTGGAATTCCATCATTTCAGCCCAAGCCTGATTTGGAGTTGATTTCTGTGCCCAAGTAGCTATTCCACATGTGCAAACTTAAATGGTGAAGGTTTGAGTTTTGAAATGTAACCAGTCTAATTGTCACATCTGACTTTCTGTAGTCATATGACTGACTATGCCAAGAAGCTGCCTCTGGTGGCAGACATCT
Source organism: Carcharodon carcharias (assembly GCF_017639515.1). NCBI lineage: Eukaryota > Metazoa > Chordata > Chondrichthyes > Lamniformes > Lamnidae > Carcharodon > Carcharodon carcharias. Next base: position 65,372,333 of record NC_054474.1, on the reverse strand, counting down.
TGCAGCAGTTCACTAAAGCTTCTCACAGAGACAGACATTGATGAAAACTGCTGTCCTTTTCCAATCCCATCTCCAGTCGAATTGAAAAGTGATGCCTGGAAAATCTGGCAAAATTTTGAGATTGCAACAGACTTAATTAACAAGCCTAAACCAATAAGAGTAGCCACACTTTTAACACTGCTGGGGAAGGTCTGCTGCACAGTGTATGTCACTCTAAATCTAACAGATGAGCAAAGGAGAAAGATGACAGAGATTTTTAAAGCCTTGAACACACATTTTAAACCCCAAATTAATGTTACATCTGAATGTTATGTACGCAACACTAGAGTTCAGAGTGAAAATGAGACCATGAACGATACTTGACGGCAGTAACGCAGCTTTCAGAATCATGTGAATTCAGATAGCTAAAAGGTGATCTGATTAAAGACAAATTAGTCTTAGGCATCAGAGACCCCTCGGTGAGAGCAAAACTACTGTAAGATGAGAAACTGATGCTAAAGAAAGTGATAGACATGTGTTGAAATGCAGAAGTTGTGAAACGCCAGCTAGAGCATATGTATGGCAGAGCAGACCAGGAGATACATTATGCTGAGAGTCAGTCCAAGCCGAAAGAGCAGAGCAATCATAGACTATGGGCAGGATGCAAATACTGGAGAGGACAATGCACACAGGAAAAGTACTGTCTAGCATGGGGAAAGCAGTGTTTTAACTTCAAGAAAAATAATAATTTCGCGCACAGGTGCTTGGCCAAAAGAAAGCGAAATAAGCCTATACAGATGGCCACTGAAAAGAACTAATATTCCTAAACATGCCAAGAGAAAGGGAAACAGAAGATTCCAAAGTCAGGGAGACAATATGTAAGTAAATCACAAGATAGTTGCCAACCACGGCAGTGCAAGAAAATGTGTAAGCAGAAGGTGAACGAAGCAGCTGTACAGGAAAATGTATACATCAGAGCTGACCTGGAAGCTTTGAAGGGCAAGATTCTAGCTGAGTATATAATCATTGAAAATGCACAATAAACTGAAGTCTTCAATGAACCAAGCCATGCGAGATCAGAACAAACAAATTTCAGAGACAACGTTAAGGTACCAGGAGAAAAGAATGACTCACAATTCCACAGTTGGCAACTCAAAGCGGGAGTTGGAAAAACTCAACCAGATGTGCAGCCAGGCAAAACGGCCGGCAGAAAAGGCAGGCAAAGAAGTTGTGACCTTGAAAGACTCCTTGAAGAATCAACTTGTAGCAATGGACAAACATGAGGAGCCAGTTAGGGGACAAATCCTCAATGCTCTCAACAGGAGTCACCCCGGGTGTAAACTTGGGAGTGAAGCATTTCCTTCACTGCAATCGGCTGGTCAAGTAACAGGGATCACACCAGCTGTATTGAGTACAGAACTACCATCAATCCCAAAGGTCCACATGTCCTCAACAATCCCAATGGAACAACAGCAGTCACCAAGGCAACAAGGGCCATGGGAACAACACCCTCCAGACAAAGAACATCACCCAGATGAACAGCCAATGTCAATGCGCATGCATTCCATTAAGAAACCTGCATGCTTTAAGGGCTATGGCAGGAATTTTCCACTCCCGTTGGTGGCGGGCATCACAGCAGGTGGTGGGGCTGAATTTGGCAGGAGCAGCAGAAATCAGTTTCACGCCAGCGTGAAATCACTGCGGAATCATCTGATGGTGTCTGCCAAGGCGAATCCCACTGGAGGCCGGCATAAATCCGATTTGCATCCTGCTAATTGGATGTAAAGTAAGGTCTGGATGGATGCTGGATGGATTCTCATGCACATGACTCTGCCACAAAGCAGCTCTCGGAATGTGGGAGGTCTCCACGCAGCATGGGCTAGTAACATCTTCCATGCTCTCCGTTGATACTTTGAGCCTGCTCCGGAAATTCACGGACTTTGCCATGGGCTGGTATGGATGACCGCGAAGTGGGAGGAGGGGAGAGGAAGGTCTAGGTGTGAGTTGCAGAGGAAGGTGAACCAGTGGCGGGGGGTGGGGGGTTGGGGGGGTGGTTGAGGTTGGAAGGGGGGGTGCAAAGGTGTCAGGGTGGGATGGAGCAAGGTTGGAAGGGAGAGGGAGAAGGTGACAGGGGGTGGGTGAGGTTGTGGGGGGCGAAGACATTGTTGGAGGGGGTGAGGTTGGAAGGGGGGAATAAGATGTTGGTGGGGTGAGGTTGGAAGGAGGAAGGAGGGTGTCCGGAGGGAGGAAGGAGTACGGGGGAGGGAGTATGGGGGAGAATGGTGCAAGTTGGGAGATAAGTGTAAAGGGGAAGGAAGGAGTAAAGGGTGGGTGGGTGGAATGTCCAGGTGAACGTGCAAGGGAAGGGTCTGTGGAGTCAATGACTGCCTCCTGGGGAGTGAAATGAGGGTAGGCCTGGCAAAATGGAATGGTGAGTGTGAGAAGGGGCAGAGGGAGCCGGTAGGGTGGGAGGGTGAGGGTGCGCCAGTACCGGTAGAAGGGGTGGTGAGAGTGGTTGGTGAGGACAAGGAGGCAAACACAGACCCTGGGGGTGGGAAGGAGGAGGTTGGAGAGGTCAATATGGATGAGGGTGGGATTTTCAGGAAGGTAGGGAACATGCACGTTCACCTGGACATTAAAGAAGGAGAAGGGTTCAAGCTGTAGGGTAATGATGGGGAGGTTGAAGGTGATGCCAGGGAAGAGAACTGTGATGGGGACAAGGAATGGGTGATTGGGGGAGGGGAAAAGATGGGGAAGCTTATCTCAAAATTGATAACTACCATTTTGCAGAAATCACATGTGAGCGGAGCTTTGTGTTGGACGGGCACAGATGCTGCATGTGAGTGTGATCAGTGGGTGGGCAGAGATAACAGGTCAGTTCAGATTGACAACTGACAGTGAACCTCAGCAGGCAGCATTGAAAATCCTCAGGACGGTGAAAAGAAGGCTCCACGTGTGTGGGAGAGTGCTTGCACGAGGCTCCAAAATGCGCTGACACACACACATCTCCCTCCAGATCCACTCCTGGTCTGTTTGTGTGCAGCTGAGTTGCTAGAAGAGGTGGAGTGCAGTGGGAGGACTTGCGAAACCTGTCAATGAAGCTGAAAGAAAAAGATTGCACATTAATCAATGAAAGTGAATATATTTTCAGATTATAAAGTGACAAAATGTGTTCACCCGTGCAACCACTTGTGATCAGAATTTCTTTTCTAGGCCAACTGCTTCTTTGAGGTACTGTCCTGATATAGGCAGGAGGGGTGGAGACAGCTGTGCAATGGTTGGCTCTGCTGCCTCTGATGACTTCGATGTGCGTCCTCTGGAGAGCTCAGGCTTTGAGGACCCTGGCTTGCTTTGTCTGTCCTCCTGTGGACCAGTTGAGGGGGTCACAGGCAAAAGGGAGCCGGAAGGAGAGGACAATCTCTGAGATTCTTGAGTGAATGACCCAGGAGTGTCCAGCTGCCTCTCCTCCTCTCTTCGGGTGTCCAAGGACCCCAGCCTGTCTCCTTGAGGAGAAGGAGCACCTGGAGGGACATCGAGGTGCTCTGTTTCCCTCTCATGTTGCTGCTGTAGGAACTCACCCATGGCTACCGCTATCCTCCCCATGGAGACCTCCATATGCACACATGTCGGCACCACTTCATCAGAGAGCAGGCACACTCCTCTGACTCATGTGCCACACTGTTGAGAGCTTCCAACAGCTCTGCGTGATGTTCCCTTTGCCTTCTGCTGACTTTCCATGATGTTTTGGAAGGCCGAAACCAGAGGCTCTTCATCTGACTCGGGTCTGACAAATGCTTTTTCCCCAACAGGCCTCTGGGTGCTGGGGAACTCAGCTGAACCTGCCTCCTCCTGCTGCAGGCACTTGTCCATGTGGTGACCACCAGATTGTGAACCTGAGCCTGCTCTAGATCTAGGTCCCACCGAGATGTGTGTCTTTGCGCTGGTAGAGGGTGTGGGTAAGCGCTGTGATGGGTCTTCCAGGCTGCTTACTTCCAAGCTCTTCAATGGAGGAGATGTCCTCTTCATAGGAGGTGAGGACCCGGATGAAGCTGAGGGACTGGCTGGCTGAGGGTGTTGGTCACTTAGCAGAGCCCCCTGTGAATCAAAGTAGAGATAATTAGTGCTTGGCAGCAGCGTCAAAAGCAGGAGAGAGAGCACTCACAGTTGAGTTGAGAGAGGGATGATCTGGTGCAGGATCCTCACGAGGGTATTCGCCACCGACCTCATCGTTGCCACAGGCACGGTCCATGTTCTCACCAGTCAGCATGATGGCACGTTCCTCAAAATGAGCGAGGGGCCTAATGTGGGCCACTGCAACACCCCGCCCCCCCCGGTCTGGGACCTCTCCCTTCTGTTGTGATCCAACTTCTCCTGCATGAAAACAGATGGAGAGTGTGTGAACAGGACGCATGCCATAGCAGTTGATAAGGATGCGTGGAATGTTTGTGTGGTGAGCAGACCCATGGACGGGATGAGGATGCGAGCTCCAGGGGGTATGAGCCTGATGGAGATGTGAGGTTGTGTTAGCGGTGTTGTCTCTTGAGGTGTGAGATTCCTATGGACGTGTGATGTGTTTGAGATTTTGTGGTGAGAGTGGTGAGGTGGTTGGCTTACCCTGGTAGAATGGATAAGATCATTCATCCTCTTCCTGCACTGGATGACTGACCTCTTCTGTGCTCCATTGGCACTGGTAATCGCTGCCACCACCTCCCAGACCAGATTGGTGACTCTGGTGGACCTCCTGCATACAGCGCAGGTGTAAAGGAGTTCGTGCCAGCCTTCCACTGCATCCAGCAGGCGACCCAGAGAGAATGCTGCTGTCACCTTTGCTTTCAGTGCCATCTGTCACCTGGAGCAGTCCTGGTCTGTAGACATGAACTAGGCATGAGCTTTGGTGCACTTCAAATATGGTGCCTGGAGCAAGGAAGCACTGAGGTCACAGTGTGATGGACAGCTATGAGTCTGCTCACCAGCAATCCATCATGTTTACCATAAATGCATTATTAATGAGGTGGGACATGCTGGGTAGCAGACGATACAGCACAAAAATCCACCATTGCAGCCAACAGGTAGAACATAGTTTTTCATGCCCATTACAGCACTTAGTGCAATTCTGGGACAATTCCGCCCTTTGTGTTCAATGCATGTGCAGTGACTGGCTAACAGAACAAATAGTGGTTAATGCATGCAGACAGTGAGTGTATAGTGGGTAACTTGGGTAACTCACAGTCTCACAGGATCGTGCATGCAAAGATATCTTCTGTTCGCTGGGAAAAGGGAAATGTTTGACTCTTTTGTTTGCTATGAAAAGGGGAAATGATTGGATTTTGAATTGTAACCAGTCTGATTGTCATATCTGGCTTTCCATTGTTATATAACTATGCCATGAGGTTGTCTCTGAAGGCAGACATCTTAGAGCAGTTCAATAAAGCCTCTCACTGCAAAGACACCGATGAAGCTGATGAAGCCGATGAAGTCCTTATACATGAAACAATGAGGGCTAGCATCATGGCAGGCATCATAGTCTTACTCAAACCTGTTCACACTGAACATCCATGCATATATACTTTCCAGGAGAAATGCTGGATATCAGCCAGAATAAGAAGCCTTTAACATGTGTAGAACTCTAAGCACGCATCAGAGATTGTAACCATGTCTTTCAATGCTTATGCAGGCTAGTTCTTTTATTTATTAGAATATCAGGAGCCTCTTTTTGTTCGAACGTAAGGATCTTTATCTCAAAGTGTGCCATTTCCTGTTGTAAGATTGAAAACAAAGGAAATAACCCAAAATATTACCTAAGACTGGGCTTAAATGATTACATTTTGGTATGATTTGAAGTCTATGTGGATACTACAGCAACTAGGAAAGACATTCTAGTCAAATTAACTTTTGACCAGGCACGTGAGCTTTGCAGGTCATCAGGATTATTTTATTTAAAGTGAATGATAACAAAATAAGTTTATTTTTCTTTTTGGGATAAAGACTTATCGTAGTTGTCAAACAATTAGGGTTAGTTCTAACTTTGTCCTTGCCACTGCTTGGAGTGAGGGGCTTTATTTGAATTATATGTAATTATTCCAATGTTCTGCTATTAACAGTCATTTGATAGTGTAGAACTTGAATATTGCTGGAAAGGGAAACATGTTGCCCAAATTTTCATCTTGTGTCAGGACAAAAGAAAGAATGCCAAATTTCAAATGGTCACAAAATTTATACAACAGGAAAAATGGTGCTGATTGGTTACCAAGCCGACTCTGATTGGTCAAGGCAGTGCCATAAAGCAATGGGAACTATAGGTTCCCAAAGCTCAAAAAGAAGTTGCAAGGCTTGAACCTATTCCTTTTGTTTGTAGAGAATGGGTCCCTGTGTATGAATGTATGTCACTTCTAGCAAGCGTAAATGAGCCACATTATGAGCTCAACTATCTTAAATTGGCTTAACTGGGAGCCAATGTAGATCAGTGAGCACAGAGGCAATAGGCGAATGGGGTTTTACGCAAGCTAAGACACAGGCAGCAGAGTTTTAGACTACCTCAGTCTTACACATTCAGATATGTATATAAAGAGCATTTTCTTAGCAAACACAGTACTAAGATGTTCATGTAAATGAATAGCAAAATCTCAAAAAAACTGGTATACGGATGTACAGCTACAGAAATATAGAAAATGTAAAATATCAGCATGAGTTGAAATGTGCTCAATATTAACTAAGATAGACCTCAGGTTTATGTCAACATACAAAGTGAAATAGCAAGTACTGATTTTTAAACACTGAAGACTGTTTTTTATTAAAGGGCAGGAGATTTAAATCCTTGACAGCTTGACAGCTATCTTTCTTGACAGCTATCACGGCAACTCTCTTGACATTTATCTTGATATTTCTCTTGACAATTCCAATGAGTTTATGCACTTTTCCTACATGCTCATGTCTACTTTTAAGATCTCAAAGGGCACATTACCACTCCCAAAGGGCATCTTACCTGTCCCAAAGGTATTCTGGGGCCATATCCAAAAAAGTGTCCTCCCTCTCCAAAGGGGACTTAGCAGACCTCTCCAAAGAACTCCAGCAGATTTGGAAATTCTCCTTGTCTAAAGCATGTATGTCATGCTTTAGACATACCACCAGCCAAAATCAGATCTGACTAGGACAGCTGCACTTTAACATATGCAGTTATCTCCACGAACCACAAGTGTGTAAATTAGAACCCCCCCAACACACCCCCTCCAATCCCCTGTGAAAATGGTGAGGGCTGGGTTCGAGGACTGGACTTCCAGATCCAGGCCTCCATCACTATTTTCGCAAAGATGGAGAGCCTCTTCATCTGAGTGAAAATTCAGGACTGTGGCTTCGCCAAGTGCCTGAACCATTCTTTCAGTCCCTGACAACAGCCTTTTCTTGCCAGATAATCTGCTCCTGCCCTCCAGTTAGCTGCTGTTTTCCATCCTTGGGTGGTGACTGGCTGACTGGCAGTTGCCATGCAGTCCAGGACAGCTGTTTAAAATTTCCAGGTCCCCCACCCTCCTGATCCCATCCAAATTATATTTGAAACTCAATTGTTTTGTTCAAAATATTTCACTTACAAAGATAACAAATTCTGTTTTAAAATACTATATGTAGATAGATCCTACTCCAGATATAATGTTCCTCAAATTCTGCACTTCTTTCTGACATAGAAGGGATGATGTCCAACTTTTTTGCTGGTGGGTATAAGACAATAGCAACACTTATCATCCCAGTCCTGGCAATATCTAGGTCACTGCCATTTTGGTTGGAGCCTTGAAATTGGTGGTCAGGCATTCACTGATAATAGGTTCTGTGATATCAATATGAGACCAGTGAAATTCTGAAATGCTAAAGGCCTGAACTCCTCCCAGCCTCAGACAAATCAATTTCCCTCCCTAGCCCCTAATGTCTGATATCATATGGATCTTCTCCTGGATTGCCTCTGCCTTTCCTCCATCAAAACCTACCAGATTTGACTGGACTCCCCAACAAAGCTGTCAGATATTTGGTCCCCTCCAACTGGATAAGCTGCTCTCAAAGTAGGAAAAATGTGATTGAATTATAGCCAACTCTTCTGCCATTGAATTAGATCATGGGTTATCTGTACCACAACCCTATAAACTTGCTTTTGTTCAATATCCCTTTATATCCTTACTTAACAGAAAATAATCGGTCTTAGCCTTGAAAATTTCAATTGACTTAGCATTCCCAGTAATTTTGGGTAAGTTCCACCATCCCTTCTGTTAAAAAAAACTGCTCCCTGATTTCACTCCTAAAAACCCTAATTCTATTTTTAAGATTATGCTCCATTTTTCTGGATTCTGGTTTCTTTGTATCTACTGTATCAAACCCTTTTATCATCATTCTCGGCCACTTCAGTTAGATCATTCATGGGAATACAACAAAGATTATGCAACTTGTGCTCATATCATTCTGGTGAATCTGCCCTTAACCACTACAAGGCCAATATACCTTTTGAGATTCTCCTGGAGTGCAGTACTGAATATAACAGTCCAGAAGGAATCTGAGCAAGGATCTATGCAACTGAATTATCACTTCCTTGCTTTTGGATTTCAATGCCCTGGAGATAAAACATTCCATTAGCCATTTTGAATCTATTTTTTGTATACACGAAAACCTAAACAGTAAAACATAGAAAATAGGAGCATGAGTAGGCCATTCGGCCCTTTGAGCCTGCTCCGCCATTCATCATGATCATGGCTGATCATCCAACTCAAAAGCCTGCTCCCGCTTTCTCCCCATATCCTTTGATCCCTTTCACCCCAAGGGCTATGTCTTACTCCTTCTTGAAAACATATAGGCCAGGGTATTGAGGTTAGTGAGCAGGGAGGCGGAGCCCACTTTCTGACATGTAAAATGACGCTGAATTCGCGACGTCACCCCGCATCATTTCAATTTTCAGGTCGACGGGGGCACAGCTGAATCAGCTGTGTGCCCGCTGACCTGTCAACGGCCAACTGAGGCCACTTATAAAGTAATTGACATAATTAATGGACCTGCCCGTCCAACCTTAAGGTTGGCGAGCAGGCCAGGAGCCCTGACGGGCTTTGGAAAAACCATGAAATCTCACCAATGGGCGGGATGAGGTTTCATGAAGGTTTTTAAAAATTTAATGAAAGTTTGAATAAAAGTGATGGACATGTTCCAACTCAGGTCCCTGAGCCTTAGGCAGCACTTAGCCTCAGGGAGATGAATGCGCTCTTTTGCGTACATGCATGAAACAGCGCACTCCCAGCTTAGGGAATTCCCCTCCCCCGCCTGCACAGGGAGCCCAAAGCGCTTCCTGGCAGACGTCACTCTGAGCAGGCTTTAATTGCCCGCCCACAAAAAATGGCAGCATGCCGCCGATCAGGGGCGTCAATCAGAGGCACACCTGCACGTACCCGCTCCTGCACTTCCCCGTCGACTAGGGGGAAAGTTCTTTCCACAGTGGCCTCAACTACTTTCTGTGGCAGCAAATTTCACAGGCGCACCACTCTCTGGGTGAAGGAATTTCTCCTCATCTGAGTCCTTAATGGTCTACCCTGTATCCTCAGACTGTGACCCCTGGTTCTGGACTCCCCCGCCATCAGGAACATCCTTCTTGCATCTACCCTGTCTAGTCCTGTTAGAATTTTATAGGTTTCTATGAGGTCCCCCCTCATTCTTCTGAACTCCAGCGAGTATAATCCTAACTGACTCAATCACTCCTCACATATCAGTCCCAACATCCCAGGAATCAGTCGGGTAAACCTTCGCTGCACTCCCTTTATAGCAAGTACATCCTTCCTCAGATAAGGAGACCAAAACTGCACACAATATTCCAGTTGGGGTCTCAAAGGTCCTTTATAATTGCAGCAAGACATCCCTGCTCTTGCACTCAAATCCTCTGGCTATGAAGTCCAACATACCATTTGCCTCCTTTACTGCCTGCTGCACCTGCATGCTTACTTTCAGCGACTGGTGTACAAGAATGTGTCTTGTTGCACATTCCCCTCAATTTATAGCCATTCAGATAATAATCTGCCTTCCTGTTTTTGCTACCAAAATGGATAACCTCACATTTATCCACATTATACTGCACCTGCCATGCATTTACCCACTCACTCAGCTCGTCCAAATCACACTGAAGCATCTCTGCATCCTCCTCACAGCTCTCCCACCCAGCTTTGTGTCATCTGCAAATTTGGAGATATTACATTTAGTTCCCTCATCTAAATCATTAATAAATATTGTGAATAATTGGGGCCCCAGCACCGATCCCTGCGGTACCCCACTAGTTACTCCCTGCCATTCGGTAAAAGACCCATTCACTCTTTGTTTTCTGTCTGCCAACCAGTTTTCTATCCATTTCAATACACTACCCCCAATCCCGTGCGCTTTAATTTTACATGCCAATCTCTTATGTGGGACTTTGTCGAAAGCCTTCTGAAAGTCCAAATAAACCACATCCACTGGCTCCCCCTCATTAACTCTGCTAGTTGCAGCACTCATTGAATTTAATTGGGATGAGTTTTATATTCAAAAATGTGAACCCTTCTGGGAAAAAAATTTTAAAAGCAGCCCTCCTGAATTGACATGAGGGTATTGGCAGGCACAAAATTCGCAAAGGACTATGGGAGTAATGCAAACTACAGCAGCAGCTCAACAGAAGAACTAGGGCAGTGCTTTTTTTCACAAATAACACCACATGGTCATCCCACCATTATAAACTTAAAGTAAAGGTCACTAAGTTGAAAAAAAACCATAAGCAACAAAAACTTTTCTCAATGCAATTAACTAATCTTCACTGAAAGAGAGAAAGCCAAACAAAATACTCATCATGAAAGGGTAAATTAAAAGATTTGCTCTGTTTGCCTTCAGTGTGTTGCACTTATGGACACAACTTAACAGAAATCATTCGTCTGGCTTGGTAGATCGGGAAAGAAAATGTGATAGTAAGTTGTGTGTTAAGGACCTATGCAATATAGGCCAAAACACTCAGGAGGGATAAATTTATATTCGGCAAGAGCACACAAAAGGTAATAGCAAATAGGCCTCTTGTTTTAAACTTTGCCTGATTTCATTTTCAATTAAAATCAGGTAGAGTGTAAAATAGTCTGTTGATTAGGTGTTGCTCCTTTGCATGACCAACCAAGTCAAACATCACTCCTCCTAATCTTGCCATTTGTTGTGTGTGTGATCAGAATAAACAGAAGACATGCACACAACTACATGCAGTGAGCATAGCAGACAGAAACCACTTAGCCAGAATTTCCTTTTCTTAATGATAGGTACTAATCTCTCAGTAATATAATTACATATTTAGATTTATTTCTGTAAGTTAACTCGCTGGATTTTACACTCCCCAGCTGGCTGGTTTGAAGGTGGGGTTGTGTAAAATCCAGCAGGTGGCCATCCTGCCTCCCATCCAGCCGCTCGCGACATGTCTGACGTTTTATGGCAAGGCAGGTGAAGTGTGGGGTGGTCCATCTCCACTTAATGGCCACGTTGGTTTCACCACATCCCGGGGGTATTTTAACCATAATGGAGTGAGGCCACACCATGTGAGAAGTCTGGCAGTTTAGCTGTGTGGGCTGGTGTTAGGCAAGAGAAGGAGATCTCCTTTGCACGTTCCCTGGGCCTATCGGTGGCAACCCTCCCTTCCCCCCTTTTAACCCTCTTTCCGGCCTCTTGAACTTGGTCCTCCAACCTCCTTGCTGGAAAATCTGATGTCAGACTTAACTGGCTCCTTGGCGTAACAGGACTACCTGCAGTCCCAGTAGTGGCCACCGCTCCGGGCTGGTGTTACTGCGGCTACGGGGCTGCTGACCATCTGATTGGTCAGCAGCTCTCTAAGGCAGGACTTCCAACTAAGATTGGGAAAGAAGTCTCGCCTTAAAGCAATTAACGCAGCTCCCAGTGGTAAATTGCTGCGAGGCAGCCATTGGAATTGTGGGTGGGCTCCCCCTCGACCTTTTAGCGGGGAGTTGTTGGGGGGGGGGGGGGGGGGGGGGGGGGGGAGGTTGGTTGGGGGGGCGGGGGGGGTGCCTGGGCAGGGACAATGACACCCAGCAAATTCCAGCCATCTTCTCATAAGTCTGTGACTTCAGCACTTAAATTATGTTTTGAAAGCTTGTTTAGCAAGTGTCTCCCTTCATTAGAAATACAATACTACAATGTACTTTGAAGAATGAGATTTTAATAAAACTAGGATATTAATACACAACCAGAAACATATTTAGCATTCATAAAACTGGCCTACCGGATCTTAGAAGGCCTTTTATTTTGTTCACCTCTGTGTAAATGTTTCATCTTAAAATCTGATTATCTAGTGCTGTTTGCATATAAGCAAACTTCAGAAAATACAGATTTAAAATATTAGTTTAATTGAATACCAAAATCTAAAAATAATTTATTGTAGTTTTTTGCCAAACACATTTTCTAAAATAATATTCTCAATCTTGTAAATGTATTTCTATTTATGGTACAGCTGGACAAAAATGAGAAGGACATTTATACTTGCATAACATGATGTGTGGCTAAAATCCTAAAGGATTGGAGTATTGCTACTGAATACTGTTTAATTTGGAGTAAATACTGCAACATATCTTCTAATCACTAAACTGGTACAGGGACATTTTGCTAAAGGAAGCATTTGTAAGGCTGTAACTCATTGTTTGTACATCTGATTGATTACATTTTTAGCTAGTCCCATTCCTGATAAGCAATACAATAATCTGGTCTTGTCCAGAAAACACATCCTTTTCTCCTCTTCTGCTTTCCTTTTTATTCACTGCTATCTATAATTTCACTACGGCACTGAACCCGTTTCAACATGTATTACAGGTTAGTCAGAGTAAACCAAGCAGCAACCTTTATTTACGATTAACTCATAACCTCCATCTCAACCAAATCAAATCCATCACAGTCCATGCAGGCTATGAAAAAAATGATTGTGGAATAAATGGGGAAAAACAAGCAGTAGCCTGCTTAATCTCATCAGCCCTCTTAGATAACAAAACACTTCAAAACAGGCTAATTCTTGTTCCTGCATCACTGAAGGCAAAAGCAGACAATCACCCTGTCTTGTTTTTGTCCTTATGCAAACAACACCCAAAACCTGTTATAAAATTAATGGTACATTTTATCCTGACTGTTGGTTCAGTGGAAAAACGGCTTTATTTTTGACACTATTGCTGTAAAAAATAACTTTACTTGCAGGTTTATCCATAGTGAGAAGCTCATGTTAAGGGCATGTAGAAAGACAAGAAATTATGATGGTTTCAATATTAAAGAATGTTTACTTGTCCTAGAAGTGGTTTCAATATTGAGGCCCTTCAGGAGTTAACACTAAGGGAAGAAAACTATAGGGGAGATGGGGTAGCTTTGTGTGGTCAGCAGAACTTGGAAATTCAGCAAGGTGAATTTGTATCCCCAAAGTAGCGGAGATGTAAAATGGACTGACATGAATTAACAAGCAGGAATAGGAGAAGATTAAGAGAGATCTGTCATATAGCCACTAAGCAAGAAAATGATGATGTCAGCATATTGTTGAGATACAAACGACTGTGAGACAATAATGTAATAATGGACAACTTCAATAAAACCAATATAACCCAAGACAGCCCTAATGAAAAAGAGAAATCAAAATCAGAACCAGGATATGTGGTAAAAGATTGTTTTTTAACCCAATGGTGTGGATTTTCACCTTCCCTACCCATATGGTATTATGATGAAGCCAATCGCCCATGCTATATAGAAACTAGCTGACTTTCATTTCATTGACTTCAATGGAATGAAAATTGGATAAGTTCTTTAATGGGTGGGCGATCTGTTCCACTAGATTGCCACCCAGGATAATGATGAAAATCTAGCCCAACGTAGAGGTAACTCAACCTGTTTCTTGGAAGTGATTAAGATAGCATCGGTAAATCAGATTTAGTGGAATTTCTAGGGTATAATAATTGCAATGATATGAAATTTGAGATTATCTGACAATCAGCCCCTGTAGGAATAAAAATATATGACATTAAAAATAAAATGTTCAAAAGAATGTAACATAAGCCAAAACAAATCAAGTGGAAACTGTTGTTGTTTCAATCACTGAGCTAAACGGAGCCAGGGAAGTTCAAGCCTCAAACAGGAGGTTCAGACTAGGATGTGATAGTATAACTTACATGTACACATACTGGGCTGTAACTTCTGAGCTTCCCAGTTTTGGATTGGGGGGTACCCCAAAGATGCGCTGGGGAATCCCTCTCGGAAGTTCCCAGGTAAGGGTTTGCATGGTAATTGCCCAGAAGTGCACACTTCCTCTTGACAAATGTGCTGTGCTAGGAACCATCTGAAAATGCAGTTTAAATCGCAAACTTCTGACGGTTTTGCCAGGGTTAAACCAATAGTTACTCAGATAAAGTTAAAAGAATTAAAACCTCTTCTAGCTTCTGGGTATCTATTGTAAAGATCCAGACCTGACCCCAAGGGATTACCACCACATCCATGACTCCTTCCCCCACCACGGGACATCCCCCTCCCCAACACCACACCCTGACCTCTGACACCCCCATCTCTGAATGTCCCCACACCCCTGGCCTCCAATCCCCTCCCACCACACCCCCCAATGCCTTGGACCCCCCCCCTCCAACCAAACCTCAGATTCCCCCCACCCCACTCCTGGACCTCAGATTCCCCACCCCCCCCCCCGTCCCCCACCCCACCCAATACACACAGACTTCTGTTCGCCCCCAGACTTCCAATGGGGACCTCCAACATCATACCCCCCCCCGCATACCGTAGACTCATCCCCACTCTTGATGGACTTCTGACCTCCCCCCACTCCCCAAGGATCTCTGACCTCCCCACCATCCAACCACACTTTGCTGGGGCCGGCGAGGAGCCTTTCGATGCAGGCCCCAAGCAGCTCTGGTGAATGGAAGGGGCAGTGTAATCTTCAAGACTAAGTAATTGTGCATTTATTTCTTCTAATTCCTGAGGGCCAGAACTTTCCAATGCTGGTTGGAAGTTACGGCCTCTTCTACTTCTATATCTACTCACTCATATAAAACGGTCCTCAGGCATTGTTAAGGAAAAAGCTGTTTACTCAGATGTGGCTATTTAACAGTCAATGCCATGAAATTGGTTTTTAAGTACATTACGACTGAATATGCAGTATTTTTTAAAAAGCAGAGGAAAAAATAATATTAAAACATCTCTAATTTGGGTATTGTTATTAATATTATTGTTCACTTTAGCTCTGAAGGAGAGTCATACGGACTTGAAACGTTAACTCTGTTTCTCTCTCCGCAGATGCTTCCAGACCTGCTGAGCTTTTCCAGCATTTTCTGTTTTTATTTCAGATTTCCAGCATCCACAATATTTTGCTTTCATTAATATTGTAGTCTGCTGCATAGAGTAGGGAAATGTGGGTTGAAATCTGCAATCTTCATGCTATGAGTTCAGTCAGGGAAAGGTGCAAAGTGGGGTTCAGGCATTCTTTCAAAGGAGAAGGGAAAATCTGAGGGTGATTCGGTCCAATTCATTCTCGTACCCTGCTCAGGGCATGGTTATAAAGCAGCATTTGAAAATATCTGGGAACAGGTTGGTTTGCAATCTTCTCAGTTTCAGAAAGGTATGTATATACATAAAAATAGCAAGAAAATATTATAAAGCAAACTGTCAAGGAGAAAAGTACTTAAACAAGGGGTTTCGGATGTATCCATTGAACAAACAGCTTGTGATCACTAATACATTTATCCTATTCTATCTTAACAGGAAAGAAGGTTGGGAAAAGTATGATCAAGCCCTGTATTGTCCACTGTGCAATTTTATAAGGATCGCGCACGTTTAAGTTTTAAGCAGCTGCAGTGAAAGTTGCAGTACAATAAACTCAAAGGGGTTTCAGAGCATGCCATGAATTAGACTGTTGTTACTGTCAATCTTGTTCTGCTTTCAAGTTATAATGAGATGGTGATCTAGTGTTCACTTACAAAGACGCTCTCCATCTGTTGACATTGGTTAGCTCATTATCAAACAACAGCATGTCACGAGGAGGTCACTTTTTTTTATCTATGTGTTTATACTTGTACACACACGCATGCAGACCTAATGCATCATCATCTATGCTGACAGAGACTTAAGTTCAATGTCTAAACATGGTGAATTTCTTCAATAATCTTCAGTACTTTCATTCTTAGATTGAAAATGGATTGCAACAGGGTGGGGGAGAGGGGTGCAGGGGGGATGGGAAAATCACATTGAAATACAACTGGCCCTCACTTGACATCAACACACACATGCCTTCCACTAAATGCCCATGGATGGCTCACATTGATTCATTAATTTCCATTCCCAAGCCCCAAGGCACCAGGTCTTATGGAAGACTTTGACTGATGGATCACAGTTTTTTCAGAAGAACTTGGCTGCTGTTCTGAAGCAATTTAAAGTCACTGCTTATCTACAGTTCTCTGATTTGTGACTCAATCCTTCTAAAAAAAAGAATATTGAATTTGGGGATGATATTGGAAGCAGATTCAATTATCTTCCATGAATCATCAGATGCTGTCTGAGAATTACAGAGTTTGGAATTGATCTCACATTTTCATCTCTGACAGGAGTTTAGGGTAGCTATGGAGCTGATCTTCCACTGGCCTATTTACCTGATTCTCTTTAGTTACAGGAATATTTCTGAAATTTGATTAATGTTACCTTAGAAGGGCTCTGAACTAATTCTAGTTGCCCTCTGAGATATTCATGTCTGAACACTTAACATGCTTGTCTGAAAATCTATTTCCTGTTATCATAGCAGCAGAGTTAAAAATCTGTTAATACCCTTATTGGTTGACAAGAAAAACCATTTGACCATTTTCAATCAATCTATCCAAATAAATACTCTGGCCTGAATTTTCCGGATGGCAGGGTCTCGCTTCCTGTCATCCGAAGAGTCAGTGGGGAACACATTCCCATTGACTCCGAGTGCCCCGCCGCCATTTCACGCTCAAATAAGTGTCAACTGGCTACAGGCCGGGCTTCCACTCACTTGGGAGGAAGTTCCGCCTTAGATAGATGCTAGCCAATCTGATTGGCTGGCAGCTCTCCAGTCCCTGCAGTGACAGCGTTGCAGTGGACAGAGAAGGAAGTTCAGGAGGATGTTGGAGCCTAAGTCTGGGGAGCGGAGACCCAGGTAAGTTCATAGGGTCCCAGGACATGGAGCGTAGGGAAGGCGTGGGGAGGGCTCAATGGGGGCGATCGATGTCTCGAGTAAGAGGCTGGTGGGAGAGGGAAGTCTAGAGGCCACTGGACCTTAATGGGGAACTGGGGCACCCCCAGGCAGAGGGGGGCTTCTGGTAGAGGCTCCCCCCCCTCAACCCACTACCCGCCCAGATTTTTGGGCTTCCACCACACCAGCTCAATCCTCCCAACAGCGGGAAATGGCCCTTAAGTGGCCACTTTAGGGCTTCAAACAGTGCAAGGGTGGACTTCCTGTCTGAGGCCTTGGCTGCCCCGCCTTAAATTTGTTATGTAGTCAGAGCGGGCAGAAACCCGGAGGGGATCCCACCCCTTCAATTTCATGCTCCTCCCTTAAAAACTGCCTCTGGTGGAGCGTAAAATTCTGGCCATTTTCTTTCGTAATCAGTTCCTAAAAAATTGCTGGATTACTTGCCTATTTGAAAGTTCAGTCCACCTGTTGATCAGTTTTTGTGTGAAAAATAATTTTCTTGTATTAGGTTGAAATGTAAATTTCTCTAGAATGAACCAGTATTGTTCTAACACAAAGGTAAAATACTGCAGATGCTGGAAATCTGAAATATTGGGCGGAATCATCCCAGATTAGCACTAAGTGCAGGAACAGGCATGAAAAAGGGTGTTTTACCTGCCAGCCTCAATGGTATCTTCTCACAGCGTATCGTCCCAATCCCGCCACATTAATTATGCATTCCCGTGAAACACTCCGCTTCAATGACGGGTGAACTCCAATTCGCTTCCCACACCGTCACCTCACTACTTCATCACACCGGGCGCCACATTTAAAGTACAGCCGCGCGCATACCTCTCAGTGCTTCCAGCTCAGGACTGCTGCAAATAAGGCATGGCCCCGAAAGACAAGAAGATTGCAGCCCCTCACATTTAGCGATGCATCCCTCGAGCGCCTTTTAGACAGTGTGGAGGCCCGCAGTGATGTCCTCTACCCCTGCTCTGGCACAGGAGGGGCAGCAACATTACCACTCCAGCTTGGTAGGCAATGGAAGTGGTGATCAGTGCCAAAGCTACACAGAAGAGGTTGGCCATCCAGTGCAGATAGAGGATGAATGATCTCATCTGTGCAGCCAGGGTATGGCAACCATCTCAGCACTCTAAACTCACACACTCAAGCCCATCACACATTCACTGGCATCTCTCTCACGGCCAGCTCAAGGGACATCACCACTCATTCTCTCACACACACCCTCACCTCTCCATCTGGCCTCATCTCCTCTGGAGAATGCCTCCTCAAACCTCACCATCTTGTGCCCCCACACAAACCCTGGGGTATCCCCGTTCCTCAGTACAGCCCTTGCCCTGAAGCCTCTTCCCTTGCCTGAGGCCACTTTTCCCCCTTCCCCAAGCAAACCCTAGCCCTGCAGCCACATAAAGCCACCCGCGCCTTATGACTGGTCTGGTAGGTAGAGACCTGCCCATGAACCCCCCTAAGAACGATGTGGTGCTGTCTGTGAAGGCTGGCGCTGGTGATTGCAAGTGCTGCCTGAGGCAAACTGACAAACAAACCTCCAAATCCCGAGCAAAGTGCAGCTTGCCAGACGCATGTTGCGTATGTGCTGTTTGGAAACACTTCGGTGTACAATCACGCTGACATGGGCGGATGATCCAGTGTGGGGGGATGATTCTGGTGGGTTGGCCTTATAATAATATGCAGATGTATTACAATGAGGTTCCCGACGCCGCCATCGATGGGCTGACTGGAAGATCGCAAACTGGTTTCATGATATCGTGAAACCGATTTTTGGCCTTCTCACCATATTGTCCGCTCATGCCACTGAACACGCCCAATGCCAGCGGGCATGGAAAATTCCACCCAGTATTATGTCAGTTTTATGTCAGCGGCTTCTCATCAGAGTTAACTCTATTCCTCTCTCCACACGTGCTGTCGGGCTTGCTGAGTATTTCCAGCTTATTCTACTTTTATTTCCAATTTCCAACATGCACTGTAATTTAACTTTGTGCTAATGTTTAATTCACCGCCACTTCTCTTTCAGAAATGCCCACCTTGAAGGAGCACTTTCTCCTGACAATGTTTCAATTTGTCTCTTCTAACTTTAATCAAGTTCTGATGATAGGTCATCAAACTGAAATGGTGGGCGGAAATATACGAGGGGTGTTGGGACCCTGTTGTCAAAGTAAAAAGTGAGTCATAAGCCCGTACTTGCTGGCAGTGGGAACTGCTCAGCAATTTGATCACAGGCGGCCCCCTAAATGACCACAATGAATGGGCTCCTGATGCTGTCAGCCCAATAACAGGGCCGGCAACTCAAAAAGCCCCAGCAGCTTCCTGGGCAGATGTGGTCACTGCTGACAAAGGCAGGGAGCCTGGAGCCTCTGAGAGGTAAGTTTAATTTTTTTTTAATTCAAGGGCGGGGGGATGGAGGGGAAAGCCCCTCAGGGAAGTTTGTGGGGGATGTGGGTTTTGCCTTCCCTGCCACAGCCTCTTGTTTGGCCCATGAGGTCTTGCCGCCCAGATTCAGGCAGAAGGCTGGCTCCAGTTATCTGGCAGCCTTCTCACACATTGGGTATTCATCCCGCCGTCGGCCACAAGTCATGGTGTCTAATTGGGTGCTTCATTATGTCAATAGGCTGTCTGCTTCCTTTGGGCAGGCAGCCTCTCTGCATCCAGGCCCACCATTGGTAAAATGCCCCAGTGACGGTACCGCATCGAGGAGCTGATCTGACCCAGCTCCCTGCAATTGTACTAGCCCCCGTGCCTCTCACCATGCCTACCATGCTGATAAAATCTTGGCCTTTGGCTGGAATTTCCAGACTTTCATGGGTGTCAAGGATATTTCTGAGTCCTGGTCCTCCTGCCAACATAATTTTACAGAAGACAGCCAATCAGCAAGCTATCTCCAAATTTTCATCCAATTAGGGATGGTAGGCAGCACACAGATTAGGAAGCACTAATTAGCGGGCTTGATGAGAAGGCCAGCCGGCAACCCCTCTTGGAGATGTGAGCATTGCTGAGGAAAGGGAGACCTAGGGGGCACCTCAAAATGGAGGCATAATAAAAAACAAGGCCCAGAACTGTGTACACTGATATCCAACATCATAACTTCATGGCAAGTATTCTGCAGTGCAACTAAAATATGATTGTTGTAGTTTGAAGCTCAATACTTCAAACCTTTTCTGAAAACCCATGTCTTAGAGTTTGCGATTCAAGTTTTGTTTTTTCTTTCAAAATCAATCCAGTTCAATCCTTGATCATTATGCAGGGGCCAGTACGTAGAGTTCTTTTTGGTCTGGTGTGCAGAAAGAGGTTTCTCAAGCTATTGGCTGTGTAACTTCATGTCCACTGGTGGACACGAACACTATCATGCTTTCGAAGCTTAAGAAACCATTTCCTCAACAGCATTATCACTGCACTTGTGATAAAATCATTCATTTAACAATTAGCTGCCACTGTCAATGGTTTCCAGGCACCACATTCTATCAGTGGGTTGCTGATTATGGCATACTGTTGCTATAAGAATGCTTTCATGGCTTTTAACAAAAGTTGGTCCACTTATATAAAACATTTCAGTTTCTTCTGCTCCCCACCTCCATCCCCCACCCCACAAAAAATAAAGATACTTGACACCTATTAATGTATTTCAGTTGGTTTTGCTTTGGTTGAAATATCTTTGAGTTTCTCAACACTTAAGTAAAACAGTAAACTTAAGTTGACCTATTGAATCATCAGACCAGCATTTAACCTCACAATCCACTCACACTCAAGAACTATGGATATAATGCTTAAACTGGCTCAGTAACTAGAGTGATACCTCTCTCATCTTTCAAGAGTGCAATGCAAAAACACTGAAGGTCAACATGAACTTGCAAGAGGCTTCATTCCAAGAGAAATTACGGGCAGATTTTTCTAAGTTGTAAATTCTCTTGCAAGTTTTGATGTTTCTCCTGTGTATCTGAAAAACCAACGTTACAGCCGAAAATGTTGGCATTGCCGATAAAGTTAGAAGCCCGCAGGCATATGACAAAACCAATGCACAAAGCTACCCTATAGTTGTCTGGGTTTTTAATATTCTTTCGCAGAATGTGGGCATCGCTGGCCTAGGCTGGCATTTTTATTGCTATCCCTAGTTGCCCTTGAGAAGGTGGTGGTGAGCTGCCTTCTTGAACCGCTGTAGTCCATCAGTGCTCTTAGGGAGGAAGTTCCAGGATTTTGACTCAGTGACAGTGAAGGAACGGTGATATATTTCCTGTCCAGATGGTGACGGCATTCCTATGCATTTGCTGCCCTTGTCCTTCTAGAGGGCATGGGCTTGGTGAGTTGGTGCAATGCACCTTCTATGTGGTACACACTACTGCCATGTGCATCAGTAGTGGAGGGAATGAATGTTTAAAGTGGTGGATTGGGTGTCAATCAATTAGGCTACTTTGTCTTGGATGGTGTCAAATTTTGTGATGTTGTTGGAGCTGCACTCATCCAGGCAAGTGGATAATATTCCATCACACTCCTGACTGTGCCTTATAGATGATGGACAGGGGATTTGAAGAGCCAGGAGGTAAGTTACTCACAGCAGAATTCCCAGCCTCTAATCTGCTCTTGTAGCCTCAGTGCTGCAAGTGTAAGAAATCCAGAAAGAATCAGTAAGAATATTTTTTGAGAATTTTTTCCACAAGGACGAGCAGACATGCTCATTAATGTGGATTGGGACAATGTAATACAGCGTAATGGAAGGAGATCCGCATCTGATCTGCAAACTGAAAATAATGTGTCAGATGGAAAATGGATGTCACTAAATAGCAACACACATATATCCTACATTGAAAAAGTGAACACCCTTGATCAATCAGCATAAATTTGTTGGAAAATCAACAGAAAGCTCAGGTAAACAACGGGAGTTTTGCCAATGATACAGAAGCCAATCAGGAGAACCCCAGAAAAAGTTCTCAGCAGCTGTTTAGAGAAACAAGTCAGCCTAATATCACATATGTATATGATCAAGTCTTAGAAGGAGGAAAGGGAAGTATAAAGATGGAGGAGTTTAAGTAGGGAATTTGAGAGCGTGAGGCTGAAGGCATTGTCAACAATGGTGGTGTGAAGGGACAGGGTGGTGCACAAGGGGCCAGATTCAGATTTAGAATGCGGAGGGTAAATGTAGGGTTGAATAAGTTTACAGAGGTATGGCAGGGCCAGCATTTTTCGTTATGCTATATTATGTATCGTGTAACTCTCACTTAACTTAAAGAATATTCAGAACTTTAATTTTATCAGCCTCTAAGAATTCCATCAGCAAAATGTCGGCACACAATTTCATTAGAGTAGGCTCAACTTTGAACAGGGTTACAGTAATGCTTCTTCCTTTTAAAATAGTGTCGTTTGTTCTTACACAACTATAAGATAAGGAAAGCTTTGCAATATACCTTAACTCCATTATAACAGGACTAAGACAAATAGATTTCAACTCTCCAGAGACTTGAAAGGCCCTTTCCACTAATGACTGTTATTTGCTATTCTTATCATGGATGTGCTTAAAAGTCTCTGGATATGAATGCCACCATTTATAATCATTTTTGGCCCCTAATTCACCATATGCAATTAATTTGAAACTCATTGTTAAGTTTACTGGAAAAACAATAAAGTATACAAAACAATTAGTGTGCCAAGATTTTTTTTAACAATTCATCACATGCACAAAAGAGTGGAACCAATATTATATCTATTGCAGACTCCTTGCTCCATGACTAAACAATCTCTCAGGTTCTTTCAAACCAATTCAAGATCCTTCATAAAAACAAAAAACTGCAGATGCTGGAAATCCAAAACAAAAACAGAATTAACTGGAACCCTGCTCTCTTGCCCACATGTCTGTCCTTGACTTGCTGCATTGTTCCAGTGAAGCTCAACACAAACTGGAGGAACAGCACCTCATCTTCCGACTAGGCACTTTACAGCCTTCCGGACTGAATATTGAATTCAACAACTTTAGATCTTGAACTTCCTCCTCCATCTCCACCCTCTTTCCATTTCTTCCCCATCCCTTTTGCTTTTTCCAATAATTCATATAGATTTTTCTTTTCCCACCTATTTCCATTATTTTTAAATCTATACCTTTTATGCCCTGTTAGTCTTATTCCACCCCACTCCCACTAGAGCTGTACCTTGTGTGTCCTGCCATCCATTCTTAATTAGCACATTCGTTTAGATAATATCACCACCTTCAACACCTCTTTGTTCTTTGGTCTGTGACATCTTTTGATTATCTGCTCCTATCACTGCTTGCTTGTCCCTACAACCACCCCCACTTCTCTCCCCCGACCCCCACCCCATCTTAAACCAGCTTATATTTCACCCCTCTCCTAATTTTACTCAGTTCTGTTGAAGGGTCATGAGGACTCGAAATGTCAACTTTTTTCTTCTCCGCCGATGCTGCCAGACCTGCTGAGTTTTTCCAGCTAATTCTGCTTTTGTTCAAGATCCTTCATGTTCACTGTTCCCATTCTATTCCTATCCTTATAGTTTATTTCAATGTTCCATTATTTTTGTTTCCGCAGATTTTAAAAGACCTCAATTTTATAGGGGTAATTTGGACTTTGTGCAGTAGTGTACAAAGTTTAATTGTGAATTAGCAGCCCGTTTTACACGAGTCCCAACTTTTCCTTCCACTTAAAGACCAATTGACCCGACTGCATCCATTACAATGCTTAAAACTTTAGAAAAGGAGCATAGATACTTGCTAGTCTAAATAGAAATTCAACTAGTCCCATTTTTTAAGAAGGTAGTATTTTTAAATTGGAGCAAGTAGTGGAATTAATTATTAACAGAAGATATAGCATTATTGAATTGAAGGCAAAAAAACCTCCATTACAATTTTCCTCCAATTCACCAATTTTAGTGAAAAAAGCTGGTTTAAGTATAAAGCAGGGAAATTGGTATTAATCTCTTGGTGTCCTTTTTGCTAAATTAAGAAAATGGAGAGAAATGTAAATTAACTTAATCTGGGTAAAAATTGACAGAACAAGTGGATTGCAGTTTTTCTGTACTCTAAACACACAGACCTTGAAATTTACATTGTGGGAGAATAGCAAATGGACACCACATTCATCTAAATTTCCTCCTTCAATTTTAGTGGGTGTGTTAGCTCATTTAAAATAAATGGGTGAACACCTCTAATTAAAGTGTGGAATAAGAAATCTCAGACAAAAGATTCACCCTATATCAGCTGATGGAATCATTTCAGCAACAATGTACAAAATAGTCTGTCAAAATGAAAACATGTATTGTATTTTGTGCCCATGGGGATGGCATCAATTCACCCTTTGTTGCCTAGCAACAATACTGAGCACAAGTCAAGTATAACAATTTGCAGAATGTAGCTCCTACTGCGCCCAAAAATACAACTTAAATCCAGTCTTAGAGGGGCACCTCATACTGCACTATTTGTACTCCTGCCACTCTTCTGGCTGCTTCATATCTAATTGCCAAATTTTTGTTAAATGTTGAACATTTTGGAGCATCTATTAGGAACAGGGTTGAGGGACCCAAATGTATTTCACGTTACAATGACTCTTGCAGCTATTGCAGACCCCTTGCTCCATGATTCTGGATTGAATACAAAACTAGATCCAAGAGGTAACGGAGCAGCGCTAACCTACTGCGTCAGGTCAGGAGACTTTCTTAATTGAGAAAGGATTCCGAAAATATTTTTCCAATTGACCAGCGCTACAATGTTTTGAGCTGAAGGTTTTTTCACTCACTTTCTCTCTCCATCTTTTCAGGTTATTTTCTTCAATAATATGCCTAAAATTTTAATGTTCTGTTTCAGCATTTCTGGTATGGAGCCTGACCTGCTGGCAGTGCATATTGGAAAATTATTGGCTGACATCCAAGCAGTGTGCTATATGGATGGAAAAGCATGGCCTGCACTGCCTGATTTGCTAACAGTGGGCAAAGCTGCAATCGGGAGTGCAGAAGGGAGCACTACCCTAACTTCCTCATGTTGTAATAATACAAACAAGAGAAATGATTGGAGCATGTTACATAATTGTAATATGTACAAAAAATGGTTCAATCTGGGGCCTGAAATCACGGAGTTCAAGTCCGGAATATATTGTGGCCCATTCTGCGTTGGCTCACTTTTGACTTTTTGAAAGTATTTGTCCATCTGCTTGAAATTTCTCAAGGAACACATTGTGAATACGTAAAAAAGGATTTTCACCCATTGGTCTGTATGGCTTCATACTGCAGCTTCTGAAGTAAAACTTAATTTCCTCCCGATTCATTTTATTTTTAAGTATTACCCACAGCTTCCAGAGCTTATTCTAAAACAAAGTTGTTGCTAGAATCTTGAGTTATATACAGCTAGGAAGCGTAACACCTTAAAATTTAGCCAATTGCTTGTTACGTTGTTGTATTTATCAGGAATATTAATGTTGGCAAGCGCGTTCTGCTCCACTATTCCAATATGCTTTGGATTTCATATTTTTGACTTATTATAATTTTGTAGACTGAACCATTATTTCTTTGCTGCTTAACTCAAAGAAATTTGACTTTATCAAGGAAGGCTTCAAACAGCTGTATAAAACAAATACTGCAGTGAAAAGGAGTGGCCAAATCAAAACTGGAATTTGAACTGAAAGTAAGAATTATGCTCCTTAAATTCTGATATGTTAATAACTGAGAAATTAAATAAAGAAATCTAGTTGATCAATACTTCAGTATGTCAGTATCTGCAGCAGATGGTGAGGGAGCCAACAATAGGGAAAAACATACTTGACCTCATCCTCATCAACCTGCCGCAGATGCATCTGTCCATGACAGTATTGGTAGGAGTGACCACCTCACAGTTGTGGAGACAAAGTCCTGTCTTCACATTGAGGATACCCTCCATTGTGTTGTGTAGCACTACAACCGTGCTAAATGGGACAGATTTCGAACAGATCTAGATTTGAGTGAGTCTGTTAAGGAGGGAAATTAAACAATTTTCTCATTAAAAAAGCACAAATAAACAAATAAATGCCACATGGCAGTTTAAAACAGTACAAGGATATTAGGACCTTATATTGTTAGGTAGCAGCTAATTGGCTGACTTTTTAATCAAAGCTTCAACTTGATTAAGTTTAAATTTGATCAATAACATATATGTAACATGACAGAGATTAACAGCTTCTACCAGCACAGTAGCGTGTACAGTGATATAGTAACCGTTATTCTTACAAGTGAACACTGAGACCAGAATTCTCTTTGATTTTACTGAAGCACAAGTAACAAGTGTTGCATGATGAATGGCACAAACACTCAGAGGTCTATCAACTGGCCCTGTTTAATTCAGAGTTTAACCGCACATCTAATAGTGTTAAACAAAGAGAGATTAAGATATTATAATGTAAGTAATGCACAAACTGCCAGCAGGCTCAATATTTCCCCTCACTTGGGCTAAAGCCTAATTTCATGCAAACTAACTTATTGGTATCCAATTTATTTTCTCAAGGTATACGGCTGAGAGGAGGGAAATGGACACTGGTCCCTAGTGAGGAAGGATCTGTAAAGGATGCAATTTTCTGCACTTGTCCACCACCAAGAGTAGTTCGGTAGCACCACTACTGACCAAGCTGGCAGAGTCCTAAAGGATGTAACTGCTAGACTAGATCTGCAGCAGATGGTGAGGGAGCTAACAAGAGGGAAAAACATACTTGACCTCATCCTCACCAACCTGCCGCAGATGCATCTGTCCATGACAGTATTGGTAGGAGTGACCACCTCACAGTTGTTGTGGAGACAAAGTCCTGTCTTCACATTGAGGATACCCTCCATCGTGTTATGTAACACTAAAACCGTGCTAAATGAGACAGATTTCGAACAGATCTAGAAACTCAAGACTGGGCAACCATGAGGCACTGTGGGCCATCAGCAGCAGCAGAATTGTACTCGAACATAATCTGTAACCTCATGGCCCAGCATATCCCCCACTCTGCCATTACCATCAAGCCAGGGGATCAACCCCGGTTCAATGAAGAGTGCAGGAGGACATGCGAGGAACAGCACCAGGCACACCTAAAAATGAGGTGTCAACCTGGTGAAGCTATAACACAGGACTTCTTGCGTGCCAAACAGCATAATCAGTAAGTGATAGACAGAGCTAAGCAATCCCTCAACCAACGGATCAGATCTAAGCTCTGCAGTCTTGCCACATCCAGTCATGAATTGTAGTGGACAATTAACCAACTTGCTGGAGGAGGAGGCTCCACAAACATTCCATCCTCAATGATGGAGGAGGCCAGCACATCAGTTCAAAAGATGAGGCTGAAGCATGTGCTACAATCATTAGCTAGAAGTGCCGAGTGGATGATCCATTTCGGCCACCTTCAGAGGTCCCCAGCATCACAGATGCCAGTCTTCAGCCAATTCGATTCACTTCACATGATATCAAGAAATGGCTGAAAGCTCTGGATACTGAAAAGACTATGGGCCCTGACAATATTCTGGCAATAGTACTGCAGACTTGCTGCGCCCCTATCCAAACTGTTCCAATACAGCTACAACGCTGGCATCAACCCAGCTACGTGGAAAATTAGTCCTAAAAAAGTATGTCATGTACTCAAAAACCAGGACAAATCCAACCCGGCCAATTACCGCCCCATCAGTCTACTCTTGATCATCAGTAAAGTGATGGAAGGGGTCATCATCAGTGCTATCAAGCGGCACTTGCTTAGCATTAACCTGTTCACTGATGCCCAGTTTGGGTTCTGCCAGGGCCACCCAGCTCCTGGCTTCATTACAGCCTTGGTTAAAACATGGACAAAAGAGCTGAACTCCTGTGGTGAGGTGAGAGTGACTGCCCTTGACATCAAGGCAGCATTTGACCGAGTGTGGCATCAAGGAGCCCAGACAAAACTGGAGTCAATGGGAATCGGAGGAAAACTCTCCTTTGGTTGGAGTCATACCCAACACAAAGGAAGATGGTTGTGGTTGTTGGAGGTCAGTCATCTCAGCTCCAGGACATCACTGCAGGAGTTCCTCAGGGTAGTGTCGTCGGCC
The DNA here is from genome assembly GCF_017639515.1 of Carcharodon carcharias. NCBI lineage: Eukaryota > Metazoa > Chordata > Chondrichthyes > Lamniformes > Lamnidae > Carcharodon > Carcharodon carcharias. Next base: position 65,344,123 of record NC_054474.1, on the reverse strand, counting down.
CAACCATCTTCAGCTGCTTCAGCAATGATCTTCCTTCAAAAATAAGGTCAGAAGTGGGGATGTTCACTGATGATTACACAATGTTCAGCATCATTCGTGACTCCTCAGATACTGAAGCAGTCCATGTCCAAATGCAGCAAGACCTGGACAATATCCAGGCTTGGGCTGACAAGTGGCAAGTAACAATCGCTCCACACAAGTGTCAGGTAATGACCATCTCCAACAAGAGAGAATCCAACCATCGCCCCTTGATGTTCAATGGCATTACCATCGCTGAATCCCCCACTGTCAACATCCTGGAGGTTACCATTGACTAGAAACTGAATTGGACTAGCCATATAAATACTGTGGCTACAAGAGCAGGTCAGAGGCTAGGAATTGTGTGATGAGTAACCCACCTCCTGACTCTCCAGAGCCTGCACACCATCAACAAGGCACAAGTCAGGAATGTGTTGGAATACTCCCCACTTGCCTGGATGAGTGCAGCTCCCACAACACTCAAGGAGCTTGACACCATCCAGGACAAAGCAGCTCGCTTGATTAGCACCATATCCACAAACATTCATTCCCTCCACCACTGACGCACAGTAGCAGCAGTGTGTACCATCTACAAGATGCACTGCAGAAATTCACCAAGGCTCCTTCAACAGCACCTTCTAAACCCATGGCCACTAACATCTAGAAAGACAAGGGCAGCAGGTAGAAGAGAACACCACTACCTAGAAGTTCCCCTCCAAGTTTCTCGCCATCCTGACTTAGAAAGATATTGCCATTCCTTTACTGTCGCTGGGTCAAAATCCTGGAACTCCCTTCCTAACAGCACTGTGGGTGTACCCACACCACATGGACTGCAGTGATTCAAGAAGGCAGCTCACCACCACCTTCTCAAGAGTGACTAGGGATGGGCAATAAATGCAGGCCCAGACAGTGAAGCCCATATTCCATGAATGAATTCTTAAAAAATTAAAAATGTCAGCACATTGCTGAATGAAATTGTGTTACAGTTGCCTTAGTTCTGGACTATTCCTTTCTGGCACAGCACACCAACATAATCCATGGTACTCAGTAAGGAAACAAGTACCTAACTCAATTGAATATCTAATTGGCAGCACAGGCAATGCACTGTGTCACAATGATAAAATACGATGATTAATCTATCACTAATAACATTATTAATCAAATTTTGGCCCAAATAATAACAGAATTGTGTGCCATTGTAAAAGTGAATAAAAATTTGCTTCTTAAATTCTTACTTATTGTAAAATTCAAGGTTAATGAGCATTAAAATAGTAATAGAAGCCAGTACAAAGTTCAGTGATATAGAATAAGGCTATAATGGTGAGGCCAAGATTATTAGGGTGTCAAGATATTCATATTATATTATAGTTTAACATACACTTAAATTGAGATAAATTAATGACATTATGGGAAAGGTTGTTACTAGTAAGTCTAGTAATTATTGATTTGCATATGTATCAGCCATCACCATTTCACACACTGAAATCATCATCTCAGGAATAAAAATAGAAAATTCTGGAAACATTCGGCAGGTCAGGCAGCATTTGTGACAAACAAAAGGCTGGAGTTTACATTCCCTAGGTGGTGGGTTTGAAGGCGAAGAGATGTGTAAAAACCAGCAGCTGGGCTAGTGTGGGTGGGGTGGAGGGGGTGATATGCCTCCTTTTTGGGCACCTGTGCCTGTCAGAAACCACCCCTCCATAAGATATATGCCCCCCCCCACCCCCCCAACCCCCACCACCCACCCGGCATTTCCCCTTCATTTCCGACTTGTCCATCGCAGCCCAGACCTCTTGGTGAGACCCTGGACTTACCTGACAGTCCGAGCTCCAGCAATGATCAGTGGTCCCAATGCTACTGCTGGGACATGAGAGTTGCCGGTCAACCTGTTGGCTGGCAGCTCTCCAGAAGGAGGAGCAGAAGTTGTGTCACAAGCCAATTAATTGCCCGACGACCATTAAATGGCTGTGGGGTGAGCCAGCCAACGGCGGGCGCGGAGACACCACTCCCACATAAAATTCAGCCCGTTGTTTCTCCCTCCTCAGATGCTGCCAGGCCTGTTGAGTATTTTGTGTTTTGTTTCAGATTTCTAGCATCTGCATTCAGGACTTGTTCCCAATGTTGCAATTTGATGCCAAAAATCTGCATCGGATAGGCCTTCCTCCTTCGATATTACCCTAACCAGAGCTTTACTCCAAGGGGTTTCAGCCTTTGCACAGTGCATGTCAAAAATCTTACCAACAGTATGCAGGGGTTGGAGCAACATTAAATAAGAGCGGCAATGAACAAAGACAGAGGTGGGAAATAGATGAAAAGAAGGAGATTGAGAGGAGATGAATGGCAATAAACAACGTGTGGAAAGACTAGAAGCTGAAAGCAACACTTAGGGTGAGGAGGAAAGAGGTAGAGCTGACAGAAATGAATTGGGGTATAAGGAAGTGTGCTAAGGCTAGTTCAGGGAGGAAGGAAAGAATGCCACCATGAACTAAGGATGTGTAAAGGGTGCTAGCTTGAACTGATACTGAGGTGGAATACAGGCTGAATTAGTGGAGCTGCATGTGTGAGAAGGGAAGAGTACCAGGCTGAATTAAAAAGGGAAGAAGAAGAAGAACAGGTTTAATTGAGGAAGAGAGTGTGGTAAGCGAATTGATAGGATTGGAGGAGAGTGCCCCTGTGAAAGAACGGGGAGTTAGATTTCTAGGGAATGGGTCTAGAAGGAGCAGATTGCTTCTGTGAGCGAGAGAAAGGGGTTAAATTTATGACTATTTAGGTAAGCTTTGGGGAAGTCTTATCCTGGTTGTCTTGCTGAAATTTCAGATGTCACTTTGTTTTCCTTCATTTTTGGGATTAAAGCATTTTCAGTAATGAAATACAGAAGTGGTTAGAAATAACCAGAAAGCACCATGTTTTGTGTAAAACTTAATAGGGTAAGATGTCTTAAACATCTACTCCCTTAGTCATCTACCAACTTTGTGCATTCAAATGCTTATGTATTTTTCCCCAAAACAAAAGTAGGAACATTCTGTAGAACCACAGCTTAAGTTACAAACCCATATAACTACTTCATTTCACATGTCATGGGCTTATAATCCTATCTTGGTGTGAATGTTCACAATTGGCAACAAAACAAAATATATTCAGATCAAGTCTTCTTCTTGTAAAATAAACACCTTCTTCCCCTTTTCCCTTGCCTCTTTATTTTGACTTGCGCTATGCATCACGCCTGATGTAGCAGACAGAGATGCGTTTAAGTGATAAGTCAACATGCGCTCACCTGAGGCCAGCTAAGATTGGTGACTGCAAAAAGCAATTATCATTAGCAATGCCAAATATCTACACTTAATATTTTGTTTTAACATTTTGTTGTCTGGTTTTGAAAATGTAGTTGTTTTTTGTCAGAAGTTCACAGCAATTTAAAATGCAACATTTTAATTGAAAATTCTGTATACTATGATGTATTGAAGCAAACATTAGGAATATAATAATTCTCATAAGCCTTTGAATCACAAAACATGTAACGTGGAGCTAAATGCATTGCCACCCTATCTCCTTCCCTGACTTCTATAAAGCCCAATTTTTCACTGCAGCATCATATTCTATCATAAAGAGTATGTTTAACTAACACGAATATTGCTTATAAATATTCAAAGGGCGTTATAGGCAAGTTTAAAAATAAAGACTTTGCTTAATTACATTTTTTGTGATCTGTTGTCAATTAACTTTTTCAAAAAGATGGAGGGGAGATTAATCCTCAAGGATGAGTGAGAAGGCAAAAAGTGTTAAAATTCCCAAACTGGGACCTAAATCACCTCCAAGGTGCCTTCTTCCATTTTTAAATGCAGGGCTCAGAAGTGGACCAATCCCGTCTTAGTAAGTGTGTCAGTGAATGAAAGAAGACTGTGTGCCACCATTTTAACAGCATTTTTTATTTTTAGCTCAGGGAAGTTGGGATTCCTGAGCCTTGGGGAACACAACAGATAAATGTGAGGTAGGGGGATGGGAGCGAGAAGGGATGGATCCATGATATAAGTGCCTTTATTCCCTGCTCGTGTCCAGGAGGAGACTGTTTCCTTCAGGCCCAACAAACTTACCTCCATGGATCCCTGCAACCAGCTAATCATGTCTGATCCCCGCCCTATGCAATGGGCGGGGATCAACAAAACCAACAAAGTCGGACACCCTGTGCCCCACAATGTCAGACTGACCTGTCATGCACTCCCTGGCTGCTTCACCTGCCTGACAGACAGACAGCCTGTCAATCAGGTAGGCTGGCAGGCTGGAACCCCACTGAAAAAATTTAAAAGACATTTTGTAGTTAATTCCTGCAGGAAGTTCATACATCTGGCTTCCCATCCGAAAATCCACCCCCCACCATTCCCCACTGTTTCTTTCCAGCCCAAATATATACTGGGGCCAAAGATTCTAGGAATGATTAGTGATGTGGGAAAGACTAATCTGTCTTCTGAGTGGGACTTGATTCACTCATTCATTGAAATATGATGGTCTGGTCAAATACTCTGCAGTAGTAGATTTTCAGGTCAAAAATAGCCTCACACAGCTTTGTTTTTCTGCAATATTTCATCTTTATGATGTTATGGGAATAAAAAGGAAGCAAGGGAATCACAGAAACTACAAACAGTAATTAATACTTGAGTTGAAAAAATGTGCCTGTTTAATTATCGTTAACTTCCAAGCTGCATTTCAGAATCCCGCAATCATTAAGTGACGATACATACCTCATCACAGACAGATAGACAAACAGACAGCAACAATTTCTGCGATCCACTCCTCTCCTCAGAAACATTGCTGTTATCTTTGCCTATGTTAATCTGGTAGCAAGTTAAGGGCATTTATTTCTTTCAGGCTTCAGAACTCTCAAACCTCTTTCATTTCAATTTAAGGCCCCACCTGAATCCTAAATGAAATTCTGTTGTGAGGTCATTGACCTGAAACAATAACTTTGTTCTCTCTCGATGCTACTTGGCATGCTGAGCATTTCGGAATTTTCTGTTTTTATTTTCTAAATTAAACCACTGTGTTGCAACTCAAAAGGAATCATGCCACCTTAGAAAATGACAGCAATAAAGGAGGCCATTCAGCCCATCTAGCCTGCACCAGCTCTTTCAATCCAGTTAGTCCCTTCCTTCCACTCTTGCTTTTGTTCCTCCAAGTAATTATCCAATTCCTTTTTGAAAGCTATCATTGAATTTATATCCACCATTCTAGCAGGTAGTGAATTCCACATTCTAAGCATGCACTGCCTTGAAAAGATTTTCCCCACTCTGGCTCTTGTTCTTTTGCTGATCAGCTTACATCTGTGCATTCTCAATTTCAACCATTCAGCCATTGGAAGCATTTTCTCTTCATACACTTTTTCTAAACTCTTCATGATCTCAAGCACCGCTATTAAATCTCTGCTTTAAGCAGAACAACCCCAACTTCTTCAATCTATTCATATAACTGGAATCCCTGATCCCTGGTGCCATTCCAGTAAAGCCTCTTCCGTATCTTCTCCAATGCTTTTACGTCTATCATAAAATGCAGTACGTGATATTGCTATATTATTCGGAAGAGTTAGGAACTATATTGTTATGCACATTTATATATGTACATCCAGAATGACATGTCACTCACTGCTGTACTACATTCGATGTATTGAGCAATTGGGCAGAATTTTGCCCTTGGTGGGCGGGTGGGCCCCATTGGCTTGGCAGTGGGCGGGCAGCCGATCCCCACCACCGAAATGGGCCCCACTGCCATTTTAAGTGGGCAGGCCAATTAAAGCCCACCCAGCAGGCTGACCAACGGGAAGCACTATGCAATTCCTGTGCGGGGGCGGTGGGGAGGGATTCCCCAACTGTCAGAGTGCGCTCTTTCGTGCATGCGCGCAAAAGAGCACACTCCTCCCTGAGACTCAGTACTGTCTCAGGGAGATCACTGACAGTGTTTTAAATATCAAAAATAGAATAATAAAAAAATTATTAACATGTCCCCTCATCTGACAATGTCACATGAGATGGGACATGTTAATAAATATGACTAAAACTTTATTCAACATTTTAAAAACAGGCATGAAATCTCATCCTGCCAATGGATGAGGTTTCATGTATAATCAGAAGCCCGCTGGGCCTCCTGGCCTGCCCACCAGCCTTAAGGTTGGATGGGCAGGGCCTTTAATTGGCTTAATGATCCTGTCAATGGCCTCAATTGGCTATTGACAGGTCGGCGGGTGGACAGCTGATTTCGCTGTCTGCCCGCCTTCCTGAATATTTAAATAGGGCGGGATGACGCCGGGGGTTCCGCCCAACATCATCCCGCGTCATTTTCCTGTCAGTGAGTGGGCCCCGCCCCAACCCGCTGACGGAAAAATTCAGGCCAATGTATCATTCCACAGCACTTGGTGAGATCTGAGAAATGCATTCAATGTCAGTTCCTGTATGTGTAAAATAATGTGATGATGACGACATGCAGTGAGGAGACACCATGGATCCTCACATCTTCTGTGAATGTCTGACTCCTGTCTGGCTGAAGGCAGCTCGCTTGCGCTCTGTGATCAGGGTCCTATCATGAAGGTGCAGCCATGAAACTTTAAATGGCCTCCTTTGTCAGTCTTCAGCAACTGACCCCTTCACGAGAACAGCGTTACCGGTCACACGTGCTGCCAGCCCCACATTAAAGGTGCTGAGAGCACACAGAGAGAGTGATGGAACTCAGTGACGCCTGCCCACAACATTCTGACAGCACTGACTAAGCACCATCGAGGTGCAGACATCACTAATGTGTCCAGTGAGTGTGAGGCCAGACCATCACTTTGGTCTGAAGACTGCACAGAGCACAAGGAAAAGGCCCTGGACTGAGACACCTGCCTTTATTTTGTGCAGAAAGGTTTCACATTTGAGTGACATGAGCACTGCTCATTGGCACAAGGAGCCACGGTCAGGGAGACATTCTTGGGAATATATTTACAATAGTGAATATTATATACAAGTGATTAACATCCGTGCCCAGGCTATGCAGCTACATCTTCTTAACCTTCCTAATCCTGCCGCTGCGTCTTGCTGTTTCCCGTGATATCCACAATGGTGGTGGAGTCAGCCTGCTGACTGCCCTGTCTGTGATGACCTTGGCAGGTGTCTTCTGGTGGGCCAAGATGTGGAGGGCCCCAGCCTGCTTTCCTGCTGAGTAGTCCCTGCCTTGGTCTGTAGAACTGAAGCTGCTGGGGTCACAGGAAGAGGGGGTTCGGATGGGCCAGACACTCCTGGAGTCACCTGGGTTGATGGCCCCGGAGGGTGGGGGGGGGGGGGGGGGGGGGGGGGGGTTGGAAATGCCTGCTGATCCTCCTCCCTATGGCTGCCCGAGGGCCCCTAGCTGACACTTGAGGAGAAAGGGTAACTGGAGTGAGATCGAACTGCCCTGCACCCCTCTCACGTTGACACTGTTGGAAGGCAATTATGACATCAGTGATGGAGTTCAGCCCACACTGCAGTGCCGGGCCAATGTCCTGGACCAAGATCTCCATGACAGTTGCCATCCTACCAGTGTTGACCTCAGTGCTTTGGCATGCCGGCGCTATCACCTCAGCCTGAAGGTGGACAGACTCCTCCATCATGCCTTTCAGTTTGAGGAGTTCTGCAGATATCCTTTCCTGCTGTTCCTGAGCTTGTCTTGGCAGCTCCAGCAACTGTGTCATGACTGAGTCCAGGGGCTTGTCATCTGACTCAGACTCAGTAAATCTCTGTCCTCCAGCAGTCCTCTGAGAAGACCTGGGAAATCCCTGCCGCCACTTGCTGTGAATCAGACAGTGTGATGTGCTCACCAGATTGTGATCCCGAGGCTACTCTAAAGCTAGGTCCCACCGAGGTGTGTGTCTCTGCACTGGTGGAGGGTGTGGGTGAGCGCTGTGATAGGAATTCAATGAAGATGCCTTTAGGTTCCTGGGTCGTGGACTCCTCGGCTGTTTCCCAGATGTTCCTGAGAAAGCATGGAGAGATAATTAGTGCATGGCAGGGGACTGCAGAACAGGACACATCACTCACAGCATGGTTGTCTGATGGATGTTGCACTGCTGGATCCTCACTTGGTAGATTATTGCCAACCTCACCATCAGCACAGAAATGGTCCAGATCCTCTCTGGCCAGCAGGATGGCTCTGTTTCCAAAGCTCGTGAGGACCTTGATTTCAGGCATTCCTCTACTAGTCTGCCACCTCGCCCTCTTGTTGTGTGCCAGCTTGTCTTTCATGAATAGAGGTGGAGAGAGTGTAAGCAGGATGCCTGCCAGGCTGGATGATAAGTATGTGTGGTATATCTGGGTGGTGAGTGGTCCCATGGATGGGATGAAGACAATGAAGATGTGTTTGAGAGAGTGAATGGTGATGTCCCTTGTACTGGCAGTGAGTGAGATCCCTGTGGATGTGTGATGGGTTTGAGTGTGTGAATTGAGAGTGATGACCAGAGTGACTTACCCTGGTGGAACAGAGGAGATACTAGCAGCTCGGTGGGGAATCACACCTCGGAACTAAAGGAACCACAAATGGGTGCGGGCAGAACACAGTTGCACGTGCAGCTGCCAGAGACTGAGGTAGAATAGGCCTCTGGCAATGCTGGAGGAGAGTCAGATACTGATTTCCAGTCAGGTGACAAGCCTCTGGGGTCATCTGTAAGACGGCAGATGCTGGACGTTCAGCACGAGGTGTATGGTGATGTGACAGAGATATCAGAGGTTCTGTCAAGGACTTTGAAAGTGTGCATCCAGGACATAAGATCTGTGATCATCTGCTCAACAGAACATATGGCTTCCTCCATTGACAGACTGGCAACTGTCTGGAGGGCCAAACCCAGCAGATTACTGAAGCAGTTCTGGTTATGTGTTCTGACCTGCACTCCATTACCTTGTATGTGAGCTCAGGGGCCCAGAGCCAGGGCGATAACTGGGGGGGATGAGGATCCTGGAGTCACGTCCAGCTCCTGATTCCTCTCAGGAAAACAGGGAAGGCCAAATGGACCTCACGGCGGAGGGTGAGCAGCATCTGATGCCATCTGGGGGCACTTCTCAGGGCACCTCTGATATGGACAGCATCTCCTCTGCCCCTCTGCCATTGGCACAGATACCTTTATTTGGGTCAACAGATGGGCTTCCTGCCACTATGCAGGGGACACCCATTACATCGAGGTCCTCACGACCTCAGGCTACGAGAGGATGACCACCAAAGTCATCACAGACAAGAGGGCTTAAGGGTCAGCAGCCTGTCTCCACTGTGGCTGGAAATGGGAGAGGAGCATCATGCCACAGCACCGAGAAAAGAATAAAAAACAAAACCCACAGTAATCATGCTTTGGTACACACAGGTGAATTTCAAATTTGTATTATTTGCAAATGTTACAGAGGTTCTGTGTACATAATGATTTCTTATTTGAACACCCTCAAAAAAGTCACTGGTTTATTTACTGTGTCTGAGAATTCATTAAGCTGGTTTCTATTGATGGTCTTATTTGAAAGTGTACTCTTATGCACTCAAATGAGTGACATGGTTTCGATGTTTGTGATTGTCAGAGATGACTAACTTAGATCTTGAGATGGAGGGAGAAGAAGAAAGCACTGGCCAAGATGGTGAGATGTTTGAATAGACCAAATCTTTGCAAGATTACAGCCTCCCTTGCCTCACGACCTTGTAGATACCCCCTGGCAGGGCCTTGCACACCTGGCTCTTCCTATATCTCCTCATCAAAGGAATGGATGGTCTCTGTTGGCTCTTCTTTCAATAGGAGATTCCCTCTCTGCAGCACCAGGTTGTGGAGAGCGCAACAAACCACCACTTTGGAAGAGGTTCTCCAGATGTGCCCAGTGATGGACTGGTTGTGTTGTGGCTTTCATTGTATCAGTACTCAGGTTCAGTCCTGGGCCCTCAGACAGGTGTCATTAGCCACTTCAATGCACACCCTTGTCACCCAGCAGCCATCCTTCCAATGCATCAAGTCCACTGAACATGCCTGGCACCTGATAGTGCCTGAAGATGTACAAATAATGGCTGCTCCACAGGTACTTTGCACACACCTGCACTATGAACTGTTGGTGGTCACAGACTATCTGAACATTGATTGAGTGGTTACCCTTTCTGTTAATAAATACCCATGGCTGCTCTCATGGTGCCTCGATGGCGACATGGATGCAGTCAATAATGCCTTTCACCCTTGAAAATCCTGCCATGGCTGCAGAGCTTCTTGTTCTTTCCATCTGACTACTGTTGTCAGTGGTGAAGGCAATGAATTGCTCTGCGTGGCGAAACATGGCATCTGTAAACATTTTAATACATACAGTGGTGTGCTAGGTTATGCCACTCAGGTCTCCACATACAGCCTGAAATGACCCTGATGCAAAAAAAAGTGTTGTGCCACTGTGATTTTCAATGGCACAGTCATTGGATGGCCCCCACACAGTTGCATGCAACCTCTCGGGCTAGCATGCCACACAGAGATGTCACAGTGGCTTGGGAAAGACAAAGTCTCCTCAGGCACTGTCTCTCTGTCATTTACAGGTATGTCATGAGCATCCTGTACACATGATTTCCAGGGTATTGCCTCCTGCAGCTGCTTCAACAAATGCAGCCCAATCACAGAATTACATCCAATGTTCGACATTATGTACTGAGTTTTGCAAGCACAGGTTGGTTGAGTACAGTTAGCACTCTGTCTATTGTGAATAGCCAAAAGGACGTGCTGTTTGTTATGATCCACCAGTTGTTGAGACATATGGCCTATGTACCTGGCACCTCACCAGCACTGAAATTCATACATCACATTACTCATTTGTGTGAGGCAGAACATCTTTTTGGCTTAACGGTAACATCCTGTTGGTGGAAAACACCACTCATGTTGTCATTGCATACTAGCAGTGTGGAACAACTAGTTTCACTTGTTGCTCAAATTTTTTAGACACTTAACCCTTCCAATATAACTTGAGGTAAACTGGTTACTTTTGATGTCCTTATGCTCGTTTGTGAGCATGGATGCACAGTGCGATGCACAGTGAGCAATGATCTAATCAGGTTAGCCATTATCCCCCAGGATAGCTTTGATGCGCCCTCTATAGGCAAAAGGAATATGACCAGAGATGGCAACTTTTTTGAGTAAACAAAAGCATGGGGTTGGGGTGGGCTAATAGCTCCCTGGTGCGGTCGCCATGGCAACATCTCAAACAATCAGAGCTGACCTGCCAACCAATCAGCATCCCATTTCTCATGCAGTGTAAATTGTTGTCCCCTTTGACATTTGGCATTCTTGCGTTTGTACTGATGAGCACAAGATGAAAAGCTTCAACAGCATGTCTCTTTTTTCAGCAATACTCAAGTTCTGTACTACCAAATGAGTAATTTTTACTTCTCCTCTATTCTTTTTACATTCAGCCTGATTCTCCCTTGTATCATCTGTATTACAGCTGATACCTGTAATATGCCCCCATTTTCTGCTTCATTCTACTTTCCAACCTCTTCATCATCCAGGAAGCTCTGGTTTGGCGAATATACATTTTGTTCTTTTAGGATAAAATTGTCAACTGTTATGGCAAATATCCAAAATTCAACTTATTTGAATTAGTAATTTTTAGCTAGCCAATTTTAAATTTCTACCAGTAAGTTACTGACCGCAAACCTCTTTATAGGGCACAGTTACCCTCTGGGAGCTTTTGTCCAGTCTTTTGCGTTAACTGGAATGATAAAGCTCGATATATGGAATAAGCATGTAGCACAAACACAATTTATAGTACACAAGGCCATCCCAAGGACAGCAAAAAAACCAAATTCTCAATTGCATCCTTTAAAATATTCAATACTTCATTTTTTAAATTGGAAAGAATTGTAGGTGGCAGATCGCTTTCAGGCTACAAAACAGATGTGACAGTTTTAGATTTTTTTTTGCAAATGCTTGTGACAAACAACTACCAGCTATCTGGTGACTTGCAATAATGTTATCACTGGAGTGAGCCCTCCATTAATCAGATAAAAGCACCATCATTCCTCATTAGTAATGGATCAGTGGGACTGTATTGTCACTGGACGTTCTGTGGGAACATAATTCATCAGCATTTAACTACAGTATACTAATGGTTCTATCAATCTCAGCTACTTCATTTCCTAATGCTCTAAAACATTACAGCATCAAAATAAGAGTAATTTATAGCTGGAATGCCCTGTTTCATGCTCATATATTACTGTGAAAAACAGAAATATGGTACATGATCTCTTTTACTGATAATTCTGATTCATATTAATCCATAATTACCTGTTAAGTATCTAAAACGATTCACACATTTTTGGTAAATGCCGTTTCTTCATTTACTGCATTTCACACAAATAGGCAGTATTTTGTGCAGAATATTTTGCATTATTTAAAAGTTGCCCTTGTCTCCTTGTATTTTTATGATACTTATTTCTTACTGTTGGAGTTTTGTCTGCTACTACAGGAACCCATTTTCTCTATGCTCCCTTTCAGCCTCCATTATTAATGTTGAAAATTAGAAGGACTTTGAGATTCTATTAAGTATTTAGACAGTTTCAATGATACACAGCATAATGTCAATATTGGATGTTGGTTGTGGCTCAGTTGAGTCAGAAGGCTGTATGTTCAAGTCCCACTCCAGCGGCTTGAGCACACAAATCTAGGATGACACTCCAGTGCAGTACTAAGCGAGTGCTACACTGTCTTTTGGATGAGACATTAAACACTTCCTGGCTGCTGTCTCAGGTGGATGTAAAAATTGTATGGAACTATTTTGAGGAAGATCAGGGATATTAATTCTGGTGTCCTGGCCAATATTTATCACTCAATGAAATCAATAAAATAAATTATCTAGTCATCGTCACATCACTGTTTGTGGGATTTTGCTGTGTGCAAACAGGTGGCAATGAAACTACACATCAAAGTACTTAATTGGTTGTAAAGTACTTTGAGATGTTCCAACATCATAAAAGACACTTTATTAATGCAAGTCTTTTATTTGCCACAGTTTGACTCATTGACTTCTCACAAGAACAGTCATTAGGTTTGATCTTTCTATGACTGGAGAATGGCCAATGTTGTTCCATTGTTTAAAAAGGGTATCAGGGATAATCCAGGAAATTACAGGCCGGTGAGTCTTACGTCAGTGGTAGGGAAATTATTGGAGAAGATTCTTCGTGACAGGATTTACTACCATTTGGAAACAAATGGGCGTATTAGTGAGAGGCAGCATGGTTTTGTGAAGGGGAGGTTGTGTCTCACTAACTTGATCGAGTTTTTTGAGGAAGTGACAAAGATGATCGATGATGGAAGGGCAGTGGATGTTATCTACATGGATTTCAGTCAGGCCTTTGACAAGGTCTCTCATGGCAGACTGGTACAGAAGGTAAAGTCGCATGGGATCAGAGGTGAGCTGGCAAGATGGATACAGAATTGGCTTAGTCATGGAAGACAGAGGGTAGCAGTGGAAGGGTGCTTTTCTGAATGGAGAGCTGTGACTAGTGGAGTTCTGCAGGGATCAGTGCTGGGACCTTTGCTGTTGGTAGTATACATAAATGATTTGGAGGAAAATGTAACTGGGCTAATTAGTAAGTCTGCAGATGACACTAAGGATGGAGGAGTTGCAGATAGTGAAGAGGATTGTCTAAGGATACAACGGGATATAGATCAGTTGGAGACTTGGGTGGAGAAGTGGCAAATGGAGTTTAATCTGGACAAATGCGAGGTAATGCATTTTGGAAGGTCTAATACAGTCAGGAATTATACGGTAAATGGCAGAACCCTTAAGTGCATTGACGGGCAGAGGGATCTGGGTGTACAGGTCCACAGATCACTGAAAGTGGCAACACAGGTGGATAAGGTAGTCAGGAAGGCATATGGCATGCTTGCCTTCATCGGCAGGGGTATTGAGTATAAAAGCTGGGAAGTCATGCTGCAGCTGTATAGAACCTTGGTTAGGCCACACTTGGAATATTGCGTGCATTTCTTATTGCCACATTACCAGAAGGATATGGAGGCATTGGAAAGGGTGCAGAGGAGGTTTACCAGGATGCTGTCTGGTCTGGAGGTTATTAGCTATGAGGAGAGGTTGGAGAAACCCGGATTGTTCTCACTAGAGCGACGGAGATTGAGGGGCGACTTGAAAGAAGTTTACAAAATTATTAGTGGCATGGACAGAGTAGATAGTCAGCAGCTTTTTCCCAGGGTGGAAGAGTCAATTATTAGGGGACATAGATTTAAGGTGAGAGGAGAAAACGATAGAGGAGATGTGCGGGGCAAGTTTTTTATACAGAGGGTAGTTAGTGTCTGGAATTCGCTGCCAGAGGAGGTGGTGGATGCAGGTACGATAGTGGTGTTTAAGAGGCAGCTTGACAAATACATGAATAGGATGGGAATAGAGGGATATGGACCACGGAAGTGCAAAATGTTTTAGTTGACGGGCAATATGATCGGCGCAGGCTTGGAGGGCCGAAGGGCTTGTTCCTGTGCTGTACTTTTCTTTGTTCTTTGAAAATGGCCACTGCAGGAAACAGCCCAATGTGGGCTGAAGATGATGGATCAAATCTTGAATGAAAAGTATTGAAAATTTTAACTAAATGAACAAAGTAAAAATCTGAAACTCTCCTTCCATTATATATGTAAAAATGTGCTCCATGAAAATAAAACATAATTTTTATTCTTTTCCCTTTCCCCAAACAATTCATGCTTTTTTAGTAGTTTTCTTCCTCTTCATCAGTGTTGTTGCCACTTCTCCTGTGAGCTTTGCATTTTCACAAGTAGAATTCTTTAACATTTCTCCATCTTTTCTCTCAGTAAAAAACGAATAACATAGATTAAGATAAGAAATGTCTAAAAATTACCATTCAAGATACCACTTTGTCTTATTAGAGCTAACTCCCATTTTCAAAAGTACAATTCCTCAAATTGCACATGCATTAGCTGAGGTTTTTGTTTATGTAGCTTTCATAGCACGAAGTTACTAATTGTCATCTTGTATAATTGCAATATTCTTCTGAAACAAATAGTGGGAAGGGAAGTTATGACTTCACCTGCAGATTGTATGCTTTTGCCCACACATGTTACATCTTTAAAACACTTCAAAAGTTCAACTGAGCTTCCTTCACTCACTCAATTTAGAAAGCAAAACACACAAGGAAATCAAAAAAATCTAAGACTTGATATACTGCTTCCAACATTCGATATTTCCAAAGGTGTTAATACTCTAAAACCCTATAGCTCCTTCAGCCTTTCCTATATAACCTTCAGGGTATTAAAGCCTAAACTTAGCATCGCCTAGGTGCTACACCTTTATTTACTTTGCCTTTTCTTTTCAAATTTTTACCGTATGGTTCTCAACAATAGTGGATAGGCCATATATTTCAAAATCTTATTTACATAATAGCTTGAAAGAAATTCTCAAGTCTGTGGGATCAAGAATCAAACAAGTAATCCTTTCAAAATCCGAGCTACATATCCTCTGATCATTATAACTTGATTCATCTCTTTTTCTCTTACTGTTTAATCTGACTGATGTCCCATGCTGTTGTTCTGCACCTGGGTTCACTTAGATTTTAACTAAAAGAAACCTTGTAGGGTTAAAAAGCTAATCATTGAATGAGAGAATAACTGTAAGAATTCAAAAGGATAAAAAGCAGTACGGAAGAATCGATGAAGGTTTATATATGAAAGAATAAGCACACTAATTTTAGGTATGAATAAGATTTTGCCAAGAAGTGAGTGAATTTAGGTTTACATGAGCAGAACCATGGTCAGGATTTAAAGGAGCACACCAGAGTTGGCTAGGTGGTGGGTGGAGGCCACATAACCCATTCCCGCCAGCAGGAAAACTGACCTCTATTTGGTCAGCGGTGGTAATGGGCTGGCATGAGGAATTTGCCCGCTGGCTAATTAGGCTCATTATTAAGCCACTTAAAGGCCATTATCACTGAGCCCACAGGGAATTAGTGGTGGCTCAGCAATTCTCCCAAACTCGCACGGGTCTCCCATGCTTCCTGAAGGCCACCCAGCAAATCCTGCCAGGTTTGCCAGTGGCTTCCCTGGGAGGTCCCCCTCTCAAAGGGACTTAGTGCCCAACTGAGTTACTGACATCAGGAAGGTGAATGAGAGCAGAGAGCCAACCCCTTGCTCTTACATCAAACTCCCCCTCGAGTCCACCAACAGCCCCTTCCCTGCAACCCCCCCATCCGCCCACACTCACCTAACTCCAGGGATCCAGCAATGACACCTGGTGAAGGTATCACTGAATTACCAGCCCCGGTAACCACTTCCAGTGGTACTGCCAGTTATTAGGGCTGCCAGCCTCTGATTAGTCGGTAGCTCTCGGACATGACAAGAGGCTATCTAGCAGGCCAGCCAATGCACCCAGCATCCTGGTGTGCATGCCCATCTGTGTTCTCATGCATGCCACACCATCTAGATCATCATCTGAGTCCCTTGCAGCAAAACTTGTGTGCAACGTCACCCTCTGGTGAGCTGGCACACAAACTATCTTTGCCCCCTTGCCTGGCTGCAGCACCTTCACACCTGATGACTTGCTCTGTGCAATTCCTGACTGCATAGCTGCCTCTAAGGTTCACACAGTGACAGTGTCAGATGTTGGTTCCCTCACCACCTGCTGCAGACCCAGTCTAGCAGCTATATCATTTAGAACTCAGCCAGCTTGGTCAGTAGTGATGCTACCAATCCACCTTGGTGATGGCCATTGATGTCCCCCACTCAGAGTACATTCTGTGCCCTTGCCACCATCAATGCTTCCTCCAAATGGTGTTCAACATGGAAACTGCTGATGGCTCTGATTATCATATCAAGCGGCAGGCCTCTTCATCAGTGTTGTGGTGCTGCTCTCTCCTTCCTCCTGGAGCTGTTGTAACTGGGTAGGCAGAGGTTCTTGGATGTCTGAGAGCAGAAAATCTGAAGAGAAAGGTTGCGGTGAGAGAAGGGGGAGGATTGGAAAACAAGAGGTCCGTGTTCACACCATCAGCACCTTGCAGATGGTGGAATTTGAATTTGATCAATAAAAATCTGGAATTAAAAGTCTAATGATGTCCATGAAACCATTGTCATAAAAACCTATCTAGTTCACGAATGCCCTTTAGGGAAGGAAATCTGTCGTCCTTACCTGGTCTGGCCTACATGTGACTCCAGATCCACAGCAATGTGGTTGACTCTTAAATGGCCTACCAAGCCAAAAAGCCAATAAAAAGGAATGAAACGAGGCGGACCACCCAGCATTGACCCAGCCCCCAGCAACGACAACTGCAAACTCAGCCCTGCAAAGTCCTCCTTACTAACAGAGTGCCAAAATTGGGAGAGCTGTCTCACAGACTAGTCAAGCAACAGACTGGCAGAGTCAACCTCATGGAATCATACACTACAGAAAATGCCAGACCCCTGCTGCGTCTGTCCTGCTGATGGGACAGAATATAGCCAGGGATGGTGATGTTGTATCACAGTGGTATACAGTTGGGAGGCAGTTACCCTGGGTGTCCGCAACATCGACTCCAGGCCCCATGAAGTCTCATGGCATCAGGTCAAAGGTAGAAACCCCCTGCTAATCACCATGTACTGCCCTCCCTCAGCTGATGAATCAGTGCTTTTCTATGTTGAACACCACTTGGAGGAAGCACTGAGGGTGGCAAGGGCACAGAATGTAGTCTGGGTGGGGGGACTTCAATGTCCATCATCAAGAGTGGCTCGGTAGCATCACTACTGACTGAGCTGGCAAAGTTCTAAATGTCATAGCTGGGTCTGGGTCTGCGGCAGGTGGTGAGGGAACCAACAAGAGGGAAAAATATTCCTGAACCTCATCCTCAGGAACCTGCATGTGCAGATGTATCTGTCCATGGTAGGAGAGACCACCACATAGCTCTTGTTGAGACTAAGTCATGCCTTCACATTGAGGATACCCTCCATCGCATTGTGTGGCACTACCACCGTGCTAAATGGATAGATTTCAAACAGATCTGAAAAGTCAAGACTGGGAAACCATCAGGTGCTGTGGGCCATTAGCAGCAGCAGAATTGTACTCAAACACAAACTGTAACCTCATGGCCTGCATATCCCCCACTCTACCATTACCACCAAGCCAGGGAATCAACCCTGGTTTAATGAAGAGTGTAGGAGAAAATGCCAGGAGTAACACCAGGCATACCTAAAAATGAGGTATTAACCTGGTGAAGCTACAACACAGGGCTACATGCGTGCCAAATGGCATAAGCAGCAAGGATAGACAGAGCTAAGTGATTCCAAAACCAATGGATCAGATCTAAGCTCTGCAGTCCTGCCACATCCAGTCATGAATGGTGGTAGGCAACTAAACAGTTGACTCAAGGAGGAGGCTCCACAAATAACCCCATCCTCAATGATGGGGGAGTCCAGCACATCAGTGAAAACCATAAGCTGAAACATTTGCAACAATCTTCAGCCAGAAGCGCCGAGTGGATGATCCAGCTCAGCCTCCTTCGGAGGTCCCCAGCATCACAGATGCCAGTCTTCAGCCAAATCGATTTTCCACATGATATCAAGAAACGGCTGAAGGCACTGGGTACCAAAAAGGCTACGTGCCCTGACAATATTCTGGCAACAGTACTGAAGACTTGTGCTCCAGAACCTGCCACCTCCCTAGCCAAGCTGTTGCAGCAGAGCTCCAACAGAGGCAATATGGAAGATTGCTCAGACATATCCTGTACAGAAAAATCAGGACAAATCCAACCTGGCTAATTGCTACCCCATCAGTCTACTCTCGAATATCAGTAAAATGATGGAAGGGCCTTCAACAGTGCTATCAAGCCACACTTGCTCAGCAATAACCTGTTCATTGACGCTCAGTTTGGGTTCTGCCAGGGCCACTCAGCTCCAGACCTCATTTCAGCCTTGGTTCAAATATGGACAAAAGAACTGAACTCATGGTTGAGGTGGGAGTGACTGCCCTTGACATGAAGGCCACATTTGACATAGTGTGGCATCAAGGAGCCCTAGCAAAACTGGAGTCAATGGGAATCAGTGGAAAACTCACTGCTTGTTGGAATCATACCTGGCCCAAAGGAAGATGGTTGTGGTTGTTGGTGGTCAATCATCTCAGTTCCAGCACATCACTACAGGAGTTCCTCAGGGTAGTGTCCTTGGCCGAATCATCTTCAGCTGCTTTATCAATGACCTCCCTTCCATCATAAGGTCAGAAGTGGGGATGTTCGCTGATGATTGCACAATGTTCAGCACCATTCACGACTCCTCAGATACTGAAACGTCCATGTCCAGATGCAGCAATGTCCATGTCCAGGTCCAGGCAATAACCATCTCCAACAAGAAAGAATCTAACCATCGTCCCTTGACATTCAATGATATTACCATCACTGAATCCCCCACTATCAACATCCTGGGGGTTACCATTGACCAGGAACTGAACTAGACTAGTCTTATAAATACTGTGGCTACAAGAGCAGGTCAGAGGCTAGGAATCCTGCGACGAGTAACTCACCTCCTGACTCCCCAAAATCTGTTCACCATCTACAAGGCAGAAGTCAGGAGTGTGATGGAATACTCCCCACTTGTCTGGATGAGTGCAGCTCCCACAACGCTCAAGAAGCTGGACACCATCCAGGACAAAGCAGCCGCTTGATTGGCACCCTGTCCACAAACATTCACTCCCTCCACCACCGATGCACAGTGGCAGCAGTGTGTACCATTTACAAGATGCACTGTAGGAACTCAAAGTCTCCTTAGACAGTACCTTCCAAACCCATGACCCCTACCACCTTGAAGGACAAGGGCAGCCAGCACATGGGAACACCACCAGCTGGAAGTTCCCTTCCAAGCACTTGCCATCTTGACTTGGAAATACATTGCTGTTGCTTTACTGTTGTTGGGTCAAAATCCTGGAACTCTATCCCTAACAGCACTGTGGATGTACCTACCCCACATGGACGGCAGCTGTTCAAGAAGGCAGCTTACCACAATCTTCTCAAGGGCAATTAGAGATGGGCAATAAGTGCTAGCCCAGCCAGCAACACCTACATCCCATGAATGAATAAAAAATAGTTATTTCTGGTGCATGTAGTGGATCCCCAGGAGCACCCTGGTCAGACTGGTGCACATACACAAGTGTGCCAGAAGCAGTTGGCGGTGCAGTGAACACCCCCAGAAGGGTAATTGGGTTCTTTTGTGCTATTTCCCGCAGTGTTATAAATGCAAATTTTTGTCCCAAGTGCTTAGTTAAAGAAGACTCTATAATAAAGTCTACTCATGTTCAGTTTTCATGCAAGAATGGACAGACTTGTGGAATTCAGTCTCCAAGAATTTCTAAAGAAATCTCAGAACAACCTGTAATTATAAAAGAACTCGAGATAGGCACTCATTGAAATGCAATGACCCAGGCAATGCATCCCGAGCGGCATGGTACAATAAAACACCTTGCTCCCCCATAGCAGCCTTCCCTACTTAAATAGGCTCCTGGCAGAAAACCCTTGTATCTGTGGGAGACTAAGGGGCAATGGCACAGAACAACACTATACTTTTCATATTTATATTTGCTTAGTCTAACTTTAAAATAATGTCTGTGCTCTTTCGTAAGTTTGGGTTCTGTCTAAATATTAACAGGAACCAAAGTGTAGACAAATCTTTCCACCCCTATACAAGGATGAAGCTTTACAAGTACTTATTTTTAGTATAGAGGAAAAGGGGATAAAAGTCTGTGGTGATTTCAATGGCAATGAATATCAGGTGTGGTATGTAACTATCAGCAGACCCACTGGTGCCTGCTTGGTGCCCCACCGCAGTTGACTTTTATTGCCGTGCAGTCAATTTTAGAGCTACCTCTTGAATTTGAACAGGACTGAGCAGGCAAAATATGTTTGAGAAAAGCCAGACGAAGCTGTTTCAAGTAATATGATACTGGTACAGTACCCCAAATCCAGCTGTCTGAAAACTGGAATTGTCCAAAAACCAGTCACTTTTCTCTCAGCCCACAAAACATGATGAAGAAAAAGTTGAATAACTGCAAACTTTTTGAAATACAATAGGTGGTTATGTGGGTGCTTACAAAAATCACATCCATGAAATCATTACAACCACTCAACAGTATTTTTGGGACCCTTGCTCTGAAGCCTGATATTAAACCTAGGGATTCAATATGAGGAACTCTCCTCACTAAGAATATATTGCAGGTTAATGCAGGCATCCAGGAGGGATTGCTGACCTCCAAAACAGAAGATGGGACAACTTCAGGCCAGGTAAGAAACTTGAAAGTAAACACTTATCTTTGTCACCTGCCTGCTCTCATCTGATCCAGTGGATAATCCAAAGTCCCGGGAAAATGAAAATCCGGCATGATCTCGGTCCCGAGTTGCCGGATTTTGGATATCAGGTCTGTAATACGAATCAAAGCCTTATGACATAACTAGTACCCTGATATTGATTTTCAGACTTACATGAGAGGAGACAAAGGAGAGGAGTCAAATTGAAGAAATTTTCAAAGCTGTTTAATGGCAGGTATTAAGGAATATTCTCTGGCAAAATTAGACTGATACAATTTTATTATAGAACCATAAAAGTTTGTGGCATAGAGGGACTTGCGAGCATATGTGCACAAATCATTGAAGGTGGCACAGCAGGTTGGGAATGTGTTTAAAAGGGCATACAGGGAGCTGGGCCTTATAAATAGAGGCATAGAGTAAAGCAAAGCAAGAAAGTTATGATGAACCTCTACCAAGCCTCATTTGGAGTACTGTGTCCAATTCTGGGGCCCACACTTCAGGAAGGATGCAAAGCCTTTAGAGAGGGTGCAGAAAAGATTTATGAGAATGGTTCCAGAGATGACATGCTTCAATTACATGGACAGGCTGAAGAATCTGTGCCTATTCTTTTTAGAGAACAGAAGGTTGAGAAGAGATATGCTAGAGGTGTTCAAAATCATGAGGTGCCTCGACAGAGTCGATGGAGACAAACTGTTCCCATTGGCTGAAGTGTCGAGAACCAGAGGACAGAGATTTAAGGTGTTTGGGAAAAGAACACAGGCCAACACAAGGAAAAGCTTCTAAGCAGCGAGTGGTTAGGATCTGGAATTCAATTTTTCTATGTTTTCTATTTTTCACCTCCTGAAAGGGTGATGAGGCAAATTCAAGTTTGGCTTTCAAAGGGAAAGTTGATAAGCAGCTGAAGGGAAAAGAACTGCAGAGCTATGGCAAAAGGGCAGCGGTAAGAGGTCGAGCTAAATTGCTCGTGCAGAGAACTGGCGTATGCTGAATAGCCTCCGTCTGTACTGCAACCATTCTATGATTCTATAATTCAAAGAAGTAGGTCATTCAGCCATCATGTCTGTGCTATCACTTTGCTAGATTGATCTAAAACTAACTTCACTGCCCAACCACTCCCAATACCCCTGTATCTTTCTCAGTTTCAAACTCCTATCCAATTTTACCTTTAAAAAGATAACTTTCTATCTCTCTACCATTCCTTGTGGCAAAGCAATTCAGTTTCCAAAAAGAAATTTCTTTACTGGTTATTCAGCCATGGAGACCAACTCAGCACAATACCAAGCTTATAGTAGTGGCGAAAAAGGTTTCCAGCATCCGCAGTATTTTGCCTTTATCTAAGTGAAAAAGTGAAAGCTATTTAACACAAAGTAAAACATCCTACAGAACAGAACATGGCCACAACATGTTAAAATAAACAGTCTTTATTTGTGTAAGGCAGCTCTATTTTATTTTATTTGGCCTCACAGAAAGAAACCTCTTCCCCTGTCATTAACCTACACTATAATATAGCTACCATGCAGCACCAAGATGCAGTCCACTTTCACTTTCCAAATTTACTTTAGTTAGTGTTGAACAAAGTATGCAATTGTTTAGTTACACATTGAAATGTTCAGATTTATAAAGTGAAAGCATAATTAATGTTTAAGGCTGTCAGCAGATTCTGGAGAGATTCTTTTTGGAATGACTGATATGATTTTAACAGCTCTTGTACTGCAGAAAGTGCTGAAAATAATTATAACAATTAAGTTGCTCAAAACATTAAAATTACATGTACTGTTGTAATATTAGTTCTAAAGTATTAAACTAAAGCATCTTAAAGGCAATTGTAAACAAAAACATAAAAAGTCACTCACGCCTTGGCCATGCCTTCTACTTTCTCTTCAATATTCTCATTCATTAAATATTAATTCAATATTTTTCCTAATTTATAGCTACTCTAAAAAATGTCATCACTAATATACAATTTAAAGACTAACACTTTCATTTATTCTTCTGTCTCCTTTCTCCATCTCCAAAATTTTGTTTTATAAAGCAAGGAGGTAGGTAGAAAATAATCAACCAGTTGTCAAGCCAATTGAAGGCATAAGTTCTATAGATTGACCAGGTTGCATCATAGATTCAACCAAAACCAACTTTTAATCCTAGAAGGACCTTCAGGAGGGGATCATGCTGATGAGTATATACATCAGCAGCTCACACAGCTTGAAAATTTCTGGAGCTCTCTACAGATAAAACATTCCAGAAGCTCTTTTAGTCCCATTCATGAACCACCTTAAGTCAGCTGCTCCAATGTTGCTATCAATAATTACCATTTTGGGCTTCAGAGATACTCTATCAATTCCTACATACGGCTGGAGCAATGATAACAATGGTGATCTGTGAGTTTAAGAGCACAAGTCAAGACACAAAGGTATTACACTGAGATACACACCTTGGGAGGAATCATCCATGATCCCTGGCATCGGGCGGTTTGGTGGCGCGAGCAAACAAAATGGCAAGAAGGCCAAAAATCAGTTTCACGACTTCATTAAAGCAGTTTACATTCGTCCGCTCCGCCTGCCGGTGGCAGGCCACGTTTCCCACCATCAGACATTGGGAGCCACATTGTAATACATCTGTATATCATTATAAGCCCAGCCCACCGGAATCATTGCCCCACTGCTGGATTGTCCGCCCATGTCAGCATGATTGCACACCAGTGTTTTACAACAGCACATAAAAGGTGTGCACTTGGCGGACTGCACTTTGAGGGGAACTCGGTGTGAGTACAAAGTAACATTGCGGAGCACTCGCCTGGCCTGATGGGTCTCAAGGTTGAGGTGCATTAGGGGGGTGGGGGGCAAAGGCTGTCCTGTGGTTGAGGTGCATTGGGGGTGGGGGTGGGTGCAAGGGCTGCCCTGTGGTGGAAAGGTAGCACATAAGCACATGCAGAGTTGGAGAGCGAGAGAAGCCGCCATGCATTAGGGAAACCTTGAATAAAGTGACCATTCCTCTGCAGCTGAGAGAGTTTAGGCACAGCCACATTGACGTGATTGGAGTTGGGCCTCTAGCTTATCTGCCCACTCAAGCAACACAGAGGCATGAAAATGCCAAGTGCTCCAGAGCTTTTCACCCCTCAGGCACAGATTGCAAACTAATGAGCATTTTAGTGGACTGCAGAACAGTTGGACGACTGGGCACATTGTACAATCTCCTTGCTAAAGCTGGCCATGGAGCAGTCACTGGTGGAGGTGCTCACAGCCCCTTGCAATGTCATCATCCCAGCTTGGAACAGTTTTCCCCCATGGTTCAAGTTAACAATGCAGCCTTGCAGCGCAGGTTAGGAGAATGCCTGTGCCTGAGTTGAGAGCATAACATGCAAGTCTGATGGGCAAAGCTGCTGCCAATTGGTTGGCTGGAATGGGGCGGAGGTGGGTTTCGGACAGTCATGCAGTGCACTAATCTCTGCCCACCCAAATGGTGGCCAGCACAGTCTGGGAATGCGTTACGGGGTCTTCAGACTTAACCAAGACAGGTTCTTAGTACAACCATGCTAACCCACGCATCATTCTCTTGCCTCCTGCAGGAGGAGTACATCAGGACCAGGGAGCCTGGTAGCATACAGAGAGCGAAGATGACTGAGAAGAGAGCGAGTGAAGCGCCTGGCTGCGCAGAGGTAGAGGCAGCACCCTCAGGAAGAAGGAGCGGCTGGGTCTCCCGCACATGCCACCAAAGAGCTACAGCAAACTGTCGCTGGTCAGCGTCTAGCTAGACCAATGGTCTATAGACACTGCCTTTCATTCCTGCAGATGACCGAGAACCAGTGTCGCCAAATGCCATGAATGTCTAGGGAACTGGTCGGTCACAACTGCCAGCTACTGCAGGATTTGGCACCAAGGGGACATAGAGGGCATTCGCAGCCAGTGGCCGTGAAAGTGACTGTGGTGCTCAAATTCTACGCCAGCGGCTCTTTTCAGGGCTCCACAGGTGACCACTGTAGGTTATTACAAGCCTACGCCCACAAATGCATCTAAGAGGTCACGAATGCCATCTTCGCAAAGGCACATAACTTTGTGCATTTTGCCCGGGACCAGGAGAGCCAGTATGCAAGAGTGATTGGATTTGCCCAGATCTGAGGTTTCCCACAGGTGCAGGGTACCATCGACTGTACTCATTTGGTGCTCAGGTCTCCATCACAACACACAGTCAACAATGTCAACTGCAAGGGATTCCACTCACGAATGTGCAACTTGTGTGTGACCACCAGAAATGCATCCTACAGGTCAGCGCATGGTTTCCAGGGAGTGTCCACGACTCCTACATTCCCAATCGGTTGCAGATCCCTGACATCTTCCAGGGTCCACAGAGGCTGCAGGGTTGGCTCCTCGGGGACAAGGGCTACCTGCAGAGGCCGTGGCTGATGATACCCGTGCGGCGGCCTCAGACTGCAGCAGAGCGAAGGTACAATGAGGTTCATGCTGCAACTGGCAGCTTGGTGGAGAAGACCATCGAGATGCTGAAAATGAGGTTCTGGTGCCTGGACCAGTCTGGTGGAGCCCTGTAATATAGTCCACAGAGAGTGTCACGCATCATTGACACCTGCTGTGCCTTTTACAATCGAGCGCTGAACCGGGGGAGAGGAGCTGGGTGAGGAGGAGATACAGGAGCTGGAGGTCTCCTCCAGTGAGGAGGATGCCCACAGGGATGAGGGTGAGGAGGTCCTTGAAGGCGATGGTGACATGGATGAGGCCCTCGGACTGGCCAGACGAGGCAGGCACGCTCGGGAGGCCCTCATAGCTGCTAGATTTGTGGAGGATGATGACAACATGCAGTGAGGAGAGCCCATAGATCCTCACATTGCATCAAGAACATTTGACTCCAGTCTGGCTTATGGCAGCGTGCCTACCCTCTGTGATAATGTTCCTGTCATGGAGACACAGTGGAGGCCCTAATAGTCCTTCGATTGCAGGAGGATGATGACATGCAGTGAGGTCACTTCATAGATATTCACACAGCCTCTGAGAATGTCTGACTCCTGTCTTGCCAAGGGCAGATCACTTGCGCTCTGTGATCATGGTTATATCATGGAGACGCAGCCATGAAACTTTAAAAGCATCTGATCCTTTGTCTGCCTTCAACACCTGACCCCTTCAGGAGAACAGCATCACTGGTCACAGGTGTGGAAGCGATGGGGGTCAGCCTCACCCTAAAGATGCTGACAGCACACAGAGAGAATGATAGAACACTGTGACGCCTGCCTGAGACATTCTAACAGCAATGACCAGCACCGCCGAGGTGCAGTCATCACTAATGTTTCCAGGGAATGTGAGGCCAGACCATCACTTTGGTCTGGAGGCTGCACAGAGCACAGGGAAGAGGCCCTGGGCTGAGACACCTGCCTTTATCTTGTGCGGAAAGGCTTCACATTTGAGTGACATGAACACTGCTTATCAGAACAAGGAGCCATAGGCAGGGAGGCATTCTCGAGAGTTTATTGACAATACTGAATAGTATGTAGAAGTGAATAACACCCATGCCCAGGCTGTGTAACTACATCTTCTTAACCTTCCTAACCCTGCCGCTATGTCTTGGTGCTCCCCAGCCATCTATAGCGGAGGTGGAGGCAGCCTGCTAACTGCTACATCCTGTCTGTGAAGATCTTGGCGGAAGTCCTTGGACAGCCAAGACATGGAGGCTTGCTTTTGGGGTCCTGCTGTATGGCAGTTGCACCCTCCTCGGCCTGTGGAGCTGGAGCTGCTGAAGTCACAGGAAGTGGGGATTCGGATGGGCTGGACATTCCCGGAGATACGTGGATGGATGGCCCCGCGGGTAAACCTGCTGATCCTCCTTCTATTGGGTGCCCAAGGGCCCCTGGCTGACTCCTTGAGGAGAAAGCGTAGCTGGAGTCATATCGAGCTGCCCAGCACCCTTCTCGCGTACACAGTGTTGGAGGCCTACTATGGCGTCAGCGATGGAGTTGAGCCCATGCAGCAGTGCGGGAGCAACGTCCTGGACCAAGGTCTCCATGACGACCACCATCATGCCAGTGTTGGCCTTGGTGCATTGGCATGCCAGCGCTATCACCTCAGCCTGAAGGCGGACTGACTCCTCCATCGTGCCTTGCAATCTGAGGAGTGCAGTAGACATCCCTTCCTGATGTTCCTGAGTTTGCCTTTATGGCTCCAGCAACTGTGACATGACCGAGGCCAAAGGCTCGTCATCTGACTTGGGCTCAGGAGATCTCTGGCCTTCAGCAGTCCTCCGAGTGCCAGGGACCTGGGAAGTCCCTGCTGCTACCTGCCGTGGATCAGAAAGTGCGATGTACTCACCAGATTGTGATCCTGAGGCTACTGTAAAGCTAGGTCCCACCAAGGTGTGTATCTCTACACTGGTGGAAGTGTGGGTGAGCAATGTGATAGGACTTCAAGGAGGGTACCTTTAGATTCCTCTTCAGAGGTTTCTTTGGGGATTGATTGGAGGCCTTGGGTTGTGGACTCCATCAGTCGTTTCCCAGATGTGCCTGCGGAAGCAAGGGGAGATGAATAGTGCATGGCAGTGGCCTGTGAAAGAGGACACATCACTCACAGCATGGTTGTCTGATGGATGTTGCACTGCTGGATCCTCACTTGATAGAGCACCGCTGACCTCACCATCAGCACAGGACCGGTCCAGATCCTCACCGGCCAGCTGGATGGCCCTGCTTTTAAAGTCTATGAGGACCTTGATTTCAGGCATTCCTCCACCGATCTGCGACCCTCTCCCTCTTGTTGTGTACCAACTTGTCTTGCATGAATAGAGATGGAGAGACCATAAGCAGGATGCCTGCCAGGCTAGATGATAAGTGTGCCTGGCATGTGAGCATGGTGAGTGGTCCCATGGACGGGAGGACAATGATGGTGTGTGTGAGAGAGTGAATGGTGATGTCCCTTGTACCGGCTGTGAGCACAGGCCCTGTGGATGTGTGATGGGTTTGTGAGTGTGTGAGCTGTCAGTGATGAGAAGAGTGACTTACCCTAGTGGAACGGAAGAGATCATTCATCCTTTTTCAGCAATGGGTGGCTGTCCTCGTTTGAAGGGCATTGGCGCTGACCACCACTGCCATCACCTACCAAGCCGGGTTAGTGAGGTTGCTGCCCATCCTGTGGCCAAAGCAGGGACAGAGGACATCATGGTGAACCTCCATTGCGTCCATTAGGCACTTGAGGGTCACTTCACTGAACCTGGGGACTGCAGCCTTTTTGCCTTTCAGGGCCATGTCTCCTGTGCAGCAGTTAAGGGCTGGAAGCACTGAGAGGCGTGTGCATGGCTAGACTTTAAATGTGGTGCTCGGTGTGCTGATGTGGCAAGATGATGGCGTGGCGGGCGAATGAGAGCCCACCCACCATGGGAATGGCGTATTTCCCAGGAATTCATAATTAATTAGGAGGATTTGGGATGATACATCGTGAAAAGCCACTATTGTGGTGGGTAAAACATCATTTTACCTGCATGCTACTGTACTAAGTGCAAATCTAGAACGATTCCGCCCTTTGTGGCATCAGCAGGTATGTTATAGCATAACTACCAGTCTGAATGTAAAAGCACCAAAATAAACAAATAATAATGTTGGACAAATAAATACAGAAAAATCATGTTTGATGGAGTAGGCCAGGAATTTCCCAATTTAATTGCCTGTAGTCACCATAAGGAACAGAATTGCGACCCATGAATACTTACACAAGATAGTCAAGCTGCGAAATCTTATTTACACTAGCATAAGAATTGTAATTGCAACTTGTAACAACCTATTTAAGCTGCAGCCTGTACACAGGAGTTTATGATATGTATAATGACATTATCACAACTTTCTCCCGGTCAGGGTCGCAAGCATATAGGTTTAACTCTACTGGTTTATTTGAACTAAACACAAATAATACAGTTCATTTCTTACTTCCCTGTTTACTCAACTACTCAACTGTATTTTCAACTGTTTCTTTTCACAAGACACTGGAAAAACTCAGCAGGTTTCACAGCATCTGTGGAGAGAGAAACAGAGTTAACATTTCAAGTCCATACGACTCTTCTTTGGAACTGGGGAGAGGTAGAAAATAATAGAAATTACATTTCAATCTCTCTTTAGTTCCGAAAAAGAATCATATTGGACTCGAAACATTGGGCGGAATTTTATGACCTGTCCCACCGGTGGGATCTTCCATTCCTGCCAAAGTCAATGGAGTTTTGAACGGCTCACCGCATTTTACAGCCCTGCCCCCACTGCGACAAATCCGTAAAATTCCACCTGTTAACCCTGTTCCTCTCTCCACAAATGCTGCCAAATCTGCTGAGTTTTTCCAGCATTTATTTCAGATCGCCAGCATCCGCAGTATTTTGCTTTTATCTTTCCACAAAGTGCTTGCTTATTTTGGCTACTTAGTTGCTATGACATCCTCTTCTATTCAGAGTTACGGGTAAATGTCAGCATGCCTTGCAGTTCCTGCTTCAATCTTAAATCTTGATGTTGTCCTAATTCACACAGTCAAAAGAACTGGGAGGATGAACTTTGCACATGAGCTAAATGCTATCCACATATGCAAACCTGAAATTACAGATCCAAAAGGTGCAGGCATCAACATTCATATTTTACATCAGATCCATTTTGCTGGTCACATCAACCCGTTGGTATAAATGGGTTGAGGAAGAATAAATTAAATGCTGATAATTCACCTAAGCCCAAGAACATTTGGAAGGCAGTGACCGCAATATAATTAGATTCAGTGCAAGAACAGAAGAGTAAAAAAACAGTTGATAACAAGGCACTTTACTGGTGGAGAGCAAATTACAGCAAGATATAAATGAACCTAGCCCAAATTAGATGGAAGGAAGCATTAGCAAATCAAACTAAAATAGGAAATGTTTAAGTAAGTGATGTATCATATGTACAAGTGAGGGGAAAAGGATTTTGTAAAAGCCTGCGGTTCTATGGATGAACTAGGAAGTTAGATCAAATTAACAATTTTAGAAAAGACATTCAGAATTTTGAGTCCTCACTGGGGCCAGGGCTGGGGCTGGGGCCAGCAGTTAAAAATAGCCCTGCCACCTGGGCAATTTTTAGGGGGCAGGAGCAGCAAGAGATCACCCTCTAGAGGAGTTACCCCTCAGCCCCTCCACGGTACCGGCCTTGATGATGCATTTTTTAATCTAAGATTTTAAAAAGTTGGAGAGTAGGTTCCTCCATCATGAAGTACCCTCTACCTCACTTACCCTCTATTGCATTCTACTGCTCCTTTCAAGCTGAAAGGCCTCCGATTAGCTGCACAGCTTGAAGGGCCGGCCCACCATACTTAAGTAGACAGTGAGCCTGTCCCCATGCCAATTAAGGGTGTTCACCCATGAATATTATAACAAGTGACTGTTTCCACCACCAACCTGCCCACCTCGCCCCCTCCCCTCAAGTGGCGGGATCAACATCTGGAAATAATCCCGACCTCTGGTTCCTGTCCTGGAGGGAAATCCTCTACTTAGTGGTTGTATGGCATGCAATAAAAACGAAAGGACAAAGATAGACAACCTGAGAAATTTATAAAAAAGGAGGTCAAGGGTTGAGGGAGTTTGAAAAAACTAGCAAAATGTGAAAACCAATTAAAAGGTTTTATTTAGGTTTATTATTAGCAACGGAATAATCAAGATGGAGGTAAATAATGACAGAAAATGCTGCAAATGCTCAGCAGGTCTAACAGCAGGACATCGGATGAAACTGCAATACTGATGGAGAATAAGGAGCTCATTGGAAATATGCAACACAATTTGGTTGACCAGTCTTATAGAATTCTGAGGTTGGAGGTCAGAAACCAAAGGGTAGTGGCAAAGATTTCTCAGATTGGGGGGAAGTGATGAATGGTGTTGCACAGAAGTCTTTGATGGGTCTGTTTCTACTTGTTATGTACTAAAATGACCTAGATTTAAGAACTGAGAAAAATTTCCAGAAGTATGCTGATGACATCAAATTGGCAGGATCAAAAACTGACACAAACGGCAGGAACGTGGGTGGATAATGACAGATGTAGCTTAATGTAGAAAATGGTGAAGTCATTCTGGAGGTAAGAAAAGGGAAAGGAAACACTAATTAAAATCTTATAATTTAATGTAAGCACTGGGATATTGGTGCACATATGCATAGGTTATTAAAGGTGTTAAAATGACTAAAAGAATCCTTAAAAAAAACAAAAAATGCTGGAAAAACTCAGCAGGTCTGACAACATCTGTGGAGAGAAAGACAGAGTTAACATTTCGAGTCCGTATGACTCTTCTTCAGAGCTAAAGGGAGGTTTTTCCAGCATTCTTTGTTTTTGTTTCAGATTTCCAGCATCCGCAGCATTTTGCCTTTATCTAAGAGAATCCTTAGTTTTGTGTCTAGAACCAAAAGCAAGGAAGCTAATGCTGAATTTGCACAAGACATCAGTTGAGGCAGTTGGATCATTCTCTGCAGCTTTGGACACACCACTATAGCAAAGAAATAAAGTATAAGTTTACTAGAAGCTCTCCATCATGGCAAAAATCCCAGGAATGATGGAAATTCTAAGTCCACCCCCGAACACAATATTTCCTATTTTTGCAGTGGTGGGACTGGAGTCGGACCAGGGTTCGCGTATGCATAGGTTACGGAGGCAGTTGACTATTTGAACAAACAGCTGCCTCCATTGAGGTGTGTTTTTGGTGGTCCAAGAGTGAGAAGTCTGACTTGTGTAGATTAGACCAGGCTGGACGAGATCTGAATTTGGTGGATTTGATTGGATAGCCTTTGTATTTGGTCCGGGGAACCTTTGCGAAAAGTAGGGCACCCTTTTGGAGAGGTAAGGCACCCTTTGGAATTGTTAAAAGTAAACATGATTGTGCATAAAAAGTACATCAATGCATTGGAACTGTCGAAGCTGTCAAGAAACTGTTAAGCTGTCAAGGAACTGTTAAAGCTGTCAATGAACTGTCAAAGCACTTAATAGCCACTTAGAGGCCTTTTCCTGTCCAGCCTCAATGGTTAGGTTGATGGGCGGATGACAGCTCAGGCGGGGAAATGTGAAAATAAAGTAAGTTCAATCTCATAGACGCATAGATGTTTACAGTACAGAAGGAGGCCATTTGGCCCATCATGTCCGTGCCAGTCAACAAAGATCTGACTTCACTAATCTCATTTTCCAGCACTTGGCACATAGCCCTGGAGGCTATGGCAAAGCAAGTGAATATCTAAATACTTCTTAAATATTACTTGAGTTTCTGACTCAGCCACCCTTTCAGGCAGTGTGTTCCAGACTCCCACCACCCTCTGGGTGAAAACAATTCTCCTCATCTCCCCTTGTGGCCTTAAACCTCTTACCTTAAATCTATGCCCCCTGGTTATTGACCCCTCTACTAATGGGAAATGTACCTTTCTATCCACATGGATAGCCCCTCATAATCTTATACGCCTCTGTCAGGTCCCCTCTCAACCTTCGCTGCTCCAAGGAAAACAACCCCAGCCTATACAAACTTTCCTCATAGCTCAGACCCTCCAGCCCAGGCATCATCCTGATAAATCTCCTCTGCACCATCTCCAGTGCAATCACATCCTTCCTATAATGTGGTGACCAGGACTGCGTGCCGTACTCCAATTGTGGCCTAACCATCATTTTATACAGTCCCAGCATAACCTCCCTGCTCTTGTATTCTATCCCTCGGCTAATAAAGACAAGTATCCCATAAGACTTCTTAATCACCTTATCTACCTGCCCTGCTACCCTCAGGGTTCTGTGGATATACACGCCAAGGTCCCTCTGATTTTCATTACTTTCCAGGGTTCTACCATTCATAGTGTAATCCCTTGTCTTGTTAGCCCTCCCCAAGTGCATTACCTCACACTTTTCCGGATAGAATTCCATTTGCCACTGCTCTGCCCACATGACCAGTCCATTGATATCCCCGTGCAGTTTATAGCTATCTTCCTCACTATTTACCACCCTACCGATTTTTGTATCATTAGCGAACTTCTTGATCATACCCCCTACATTTAAGTTCAAATCATTTATGTACACCAAAAGCAGTAAGGGCCCCAGCACTGAGCCCTGCGGAACCCCACTGGAAACAGTCTTCCAGTCACAAAAAACATCCCTCTACCATCACCCTCTGCTTCCTGCCTCTCAGCCAATTTTGGATCCAATGTGCCACTTTGCCTTGGATCCCATGGGCAGGAAGGTGGGTGGGGGGGGAGGGCACCTCCATCAGAAGCCCCCTTCTGACTGGGGGTGCCCTCCCTTTAAGGCCCGGTTATCTCTCGACCTCACTCCCCACTGGCCTATCCCCTGAGACCCGAATCACAACCCCCTTGCAACCCCCCCCCACCAACCAAGGTCTTCCCTACCCTCTCCATCCTGGAACCCCTGCCACTTACCTGTCGTCTGGTTCATGGGACTTGTGCCAGGCAGCTCCTTGCGTGCCTCTTCCAGCCACTGCAGCGCTGTGCCTGGAGGGACTGGAAAGCTGTCGGCCAATCAGATTGGCCAGCAGCTCTCTAAGGCAGGACTTCCTCCCGAGTGAGGGGCAGAAGTCCCACCTTATGCCCATCAACACTTGTTTGAATATAATATGGCATCGGGGCTGCTGGTTGTGTTCCCCGCCAACTCTTCAGCCGAGCCCCCACCATCCTGAAAATTCAGCATTTTAAGCATCACTGCACTTACTGTAAATTTCTGTCTTTAAATTTCAACTACTAAAGGAGAAAACAATCACAAGATAGGTTACCTTTGGTATCTAATATCAGTTACAAATGGTCTATATTGTAGACCAGATAATACAAGCCATTTCTTCTACTTATTTATGGGGATATCTAAAGATTAATTTAACTTTGAAAAGTAAAATAAATTATGACAAAACACTTGTAGCAAAAAGAACAGAAGGCTGGGCAATGGAAGTAGAATCAGCATATAAATTTTAAAACCAAATTAGGGTAGAATAGTATTTCAGTGAGTTTTGTATATAAAATACATTTTTGTGCCCTGATGATTTTGAGCCTTTAGAGTAATTGGTGCTTTAATCTGCATACTGCCTTTTATGGAATTCCATAAAATACTTCATTAAAAATTAAATTACTTAGAAATATTTATTTAGTAGTCAAAACAACATTGATTGAAAAGATTTATAATCTAGAACTACTGTTTTTACTACAACTCCAATAATTATATAGACCAGTATGATTATTACCATCAAGCCCAGTGCTTAAAAAAATCCAAATGTCTGAAATACAATACATTTTCAATAGCATGAATATATGCATAAATAACATATTGATGTGATATATGTATCAGATGACATATGTGTGGTCATAGCGAGATGAGAGAGAGAGGGAGGCATTAATAGTTTGCTCCCTTATGAACTCATGACTCTTTTACTTGCCTTTGGACCACTTTCTCACCATTCTAATTGTGATGTGCAATCCAGTAAATGGGATTATGAGCTCTATTCACAAATCCTGCACTCTTACAAAAATAACCCCAACATATTTGACCGCTTCTACCTTTTTGCAGCTTTTCTCATAGAGTAATTTTCCTCAATCTTGGATACTCTGCAGGGAAAAGTGAAACATATCTGGTAAAGTTATTATTTAGTTGCAAGGGCTGTATGAACATTTGGATGAACTGGAAACCATTTGTTTGTTCGATCTGCCACTTTTGGCAGCTGTTCCTTTTGCATCAGAATGGGTTTGCTAAGGAAACAGTGTACATGAAGGTTAATTGCATTCAAATTATACAAAGTTCAACATCAGTTTAATTATTAAGTATAATAGATTTTTTTCCCAGAGGTCTTCCATTCCGCATAGATTAGGAAATTCTTTTTCAAGCAAAGCGATGATGAGAAGAAATTATTCGGCAACAATGACATGAGATAAAGTTAACAGAATGTGCCATTACATTTAACCCACCAGGGTGGTGCAACCTTTGTTAAATAAAATTGCTGAATGTTCTGATTAATGCAAATGCCTGCTCTATACATTTGCAACCTTGGGTGAGGATCGAAAGGGAAAGTGGTTTACTTAATAGGAGTGATGCCCATGATTTCCTTTTGATGCTAACTATACAGGAAAGCCTCTGAGAAAAAGGTTCTCATGGTAACAGCTACAACTGGGTAAAATATTCTGAATGGGAAGAAGTTAACTATGGGTGGGCTGGTCGATTTCATGGTCATTTCTAAACTGTCTGTTTTTCAAAAAGTTAGCAGAGACTCTGGAGAAGGTATTGACCTCCCTTTTGCATTATTTTTTCTTTGTTCAAATGCAGTAAAAAAAATTCTCACCAATGCCTTGCTTTAATCTCAATAAGAATCGCTCACCCATTAGTTTATCCTCCATAACAAGAGTGCCCAAACACTGCTTCCCAAATCCTCACATATGACCCTTGAAGAGCAAACAATTCAAAATATTTACATTCGGTTTTCTGATGTAATGGTTTGTCCTTTGAATTTTGTGTACAAGTTGGGAAGGGCGGTTACTTTGTTGGCAAATAAATAATAAATCAGAACTCTAAAACACATTAGTATCAATAAGTTGAAAAATGCAAATCAACAAGAACATGGGTTTAAACTTGTTTGACCATTGTGGTTCCGTGGTCTGAAGCTATGTAACCATGAAAATAAAAGCATGGGCACTCCTGTCCATCAGTATGAAGTAGAAAAAAATCTACTTCAACATTTAAAAAAAATTATAATTTTTATAATAATATATAATTTGGCATAATTGCATAGAATGGAGAGGATGTTTCTTTTAAAACAAGTTTAAAGGAAAGACAAAAATGAAGCCAATGTCGTTTGCTATAGCCTTTTCCGAGAGGAAGAATTATATTTTGAAGAGAAGACAGCCCACAAAGCCAGAGGAGGAAACTTAAGCTAAAAATATATTTTTAGTCTCATCTGAGGAAGTATCTGAGAAAAGTGTCTGGTTCTTCGCAGCCAACCGCTTTACCATCTGGATGCACTTGGAGCTATTGACTGCTTGTTTCCATAGCAATATCATAGTAGCAACCAGCAGTTACCGTCCTGTTTCCTGCTTTTATGATTGCGTGAAGATTATGCTACAGTTTATTATCCAGTTAAATGTAGTATACTTTATAATCCATGCTCATGTTTTGTTATAGCAACTGTAATTCTAAATCAGGGTTATTCGATACTTTAGCCATTGTGGCTATCGAATCCAGATATGGCTAATTGCATTTCTGATGAGTAAATATAAAAAATAGAGGAATAGATGCCAGCATGGGGAATGTGATCTCAATATCTCATTTGTACTTTAACTTTTTTATGCATTTATTGGTAAAATGGTGAAACAAAAAAGCAAAGTGTGTGGATGTTTCTTGATTGTTGTGAATACTTGTTTACTGCTTCTTGGTTCCATTTGCTGAAATGGTGTCGAGCACGTGTAAATGGTGAACTTTAGCAACATGGAAACATCAGCAACACTGGGCAGAACTTAATGCCCCTGTCACCCACAGCTGGAGACCAGTTCAGAGACAGAGGGGCCTTGTGATCGGGCAGGAAGATACAGATTGGAGATCCAGCCACCTTCTTGCCTCCTCCCAATGTAGTTCCAAGCAGGGAGACTCGAGGACTCTCTTCCAGCCTGGAGGCCAATTGAGGTCCATGAGTAGCCACTTAAGGGCTTCATCCCACTACCATTGGTATTTAATCAGTGACAAGTGGGGGCCACACATGCAGGCCTCTGCCCAGGAGTACCCTGGCAGATAGGGAGGGGGACTCCCTTCTTGCCAGGCACTCTGTGCCTGACAGAGGCACCCACCAGCAGAAATAAAGGGTACTGGAGTAAGACCCTCGTTCTGACGTTCAAATCAGCTCCCCTTCCTCCCACAACCCTTCACTGGGGCCTCCCTGTCTGGCCCTAATGAACCCGCCCCACTTACTTTACTCCTGGGGCTGCATCACTGATCCTCTGCCAAGGCTGCACTGCAGTGCTGGCAGTGGCCACCGCTCCTAGTGGCACTGTTGGTGCTGGAGAGCTGCTGTCCTCTGATTGAGGGCAGGGTAGCCACCCCACACTACTAGATTTCTGGGGGAAAACTCCCCTCACAGGAGACAGGAGGCACAATGGTGGCAAGGTAAGTGCCCGATTGGGATTAATCCCATCTGGCCTCCTGAAAATGGCCTTGGGGTGGTTGCTATCGGTTTTCTAACTGGTCGACAGGCCCCCCACTGTGACCATTAAATTCTATCCATTGTATGGGGAGTGCAGTTGTCAACGTGGCTAACTCCAATATCGCAATCTGGATGAACAGCAGGAGGGGTCTCACACCTTTCATTGTGTGAGCCAATATTCTAAGCTCTGAAGAAGAGTCATACGGACTTGAAACGTTAAGTCTCTTTCTCTCTCCACAGATGCTGTCAGACCTGCTGAGTTTTTGCAGCATTTTCTGTCATTATTCTAAGCAATCACCCTGATCGATTCAATGTACTGCTCGCAACTGCTGTTCAAAAACCCTACAGCTGTACTACAGTGTACTGTGTCTGATAAATTCATGCCAGAGCTCCAAGTTTTGTTGAAAGAGTAAGAAACAACATTTTGGATTGAATGGTGGCAGATATTTGTTAAGTCCATGTACACATGAAATTCATTTAAGTATTATTTAAGTCAATGTAAATGGTTTTCTAAAATTAATGTTCCTCAAACAGTGTCACCATATCCAGTAGGAAAAACCAGTAAAACTTGAAAATGACTAGTACTGGTCCGAACTGAAGTTCCATTTTAAGATATACAAGACCTGTTTGGACCAGTACCAGTGATTTCTCAAATTTAACTGGTATTTCCTCCTGGGTAGCCATCAGTGGCTAGTCAGTGATTTCTATAGGACAACACTGCCCTAAATTAGCAAGATTATAATTTGTAGTCTAGAACCATTTTAGATCTTGAAACCATAAAATCACCTCACTCACTCTTAATAATACTATGTTGATTGCAGCAGGATTCACTGTAAGTGATCTCACAGCAAAGTACAATTCTGAGGTGATTTCATGGAATTTTAATGATTCACTCATTAGTGTATTACAGTTCAGAGAGAGGAAAAAAACAAATAGCAACAGAAACAGAAAGGGTAAAATGTTTCCAAGACAAACTGTCTAACTGTCAACATTGCAGTGGTAAATGTGGCAAACTTCTCATAAAAGTCAATCTTTTTAACAAAATTAAAACAGAAAATGCTGGAAAGACTCAGTCATACAGACTTGAGACATTAACTCTGTTTCTCTCCACAAATGCTGCCAGACTCGCTGAGTTTTTCTAGCATTTTCTGTTTTTATTTCAGGGGTTGAATCCCCCCCCCCCCACCCCCCCACCAAGGGGGTGGGAGTGAGTGTGAACCCATTCAGTGCCCCCGATTGGGTGCACGGCACCATTTTATGTGGGCGGGCCAATTAATATCCACCCAGTGTGATACACACCCGGAAGCGCTGTGCGCTTCCTGTGTGGACGGGGGGGGGAGGAGTGGGGGGGATTCCCTGGGTCGAGGCCTGCGGTCTTTCATGCATGCATGCGAAAGAGCACAGAAATCTCCCATCCATGGATGAGGTTTTCATAAAAAATGCGAAGGCTGCCTGGGCTCTTCGCCTGCCCACCAACCTTAAGGTCGGACGGGCAGCATTCTTAAGAACTTCAATTACTTTCTTAATGGCCTTGATAGGCCTTTGACAGTTCAGCAGGTGCGTAGCTGACACGGCTGCGCACCCGCCAAACTGACAATCTAAATGACACACAGTTACGCCCGCCATCACCATGCATCATTTTATGCATCAGCGAGCGGGCCCTGCTTCTGCTCGCCGACCGGAAAATGTTTCCCTAGACTTCCGGCATCTGCAGCATTTTGCTTTTCTTTTTAGCATAAGACTGCTTGTGAATTTGTCTGAAACTGGAACTATACGTTAATTTGCTATGAGAAATGGCAATGTTGCTGTGGGTAGTGACTTCTTAAATTTATGCTTTGCTGTCCACTTCCCCCTTTAAGACTTACCAGTAGGTAACCAACAACCTGTGCAATCATATGTTCCTTTAATTTGTTTGCAGGCATGCCACTAATTTCAACCTGTCCCAGTTAGCATTGCACAACCTACAATCATACTCTCATCATAGGCTACTTAATAATTGGAAAATTTTCACCAGAGCACAAAGAGAGCTCTGTCTTTTGGTACCCCTCCCAAAAACACATGAAACAAATCAGATGGATAATAGCTTGTGAAGTAATGCAGTGCTGTAACACTTAAGGCAAAAATTGTGAAATTGTTGAGAACTGTGTGTAAAGAAACATAGACACACCCTTATACCACACACGTGCACCCTTGAGTCAAACCTCATCATACCAAACTTCAAACTTCACTATTACTGAGACACAGTGAACTCCTCATTGTACTTGGTAAAAGAATTTAAATTTTACGTAATTTTCTGGTCCTGACAAGTCTATAAATGAGGTATCTTTCAATCCTTTTTTTCTTTTCTCTATGTTATCACATGCTAGTTCATCTCTATTAGCATTAATCAATGATGAAAAAAATGATCTCTCTTCAATAATGATTACTATCCTTTTCTATAATAATTCTTTGTGTTCTCCCTCTGTCTTTTTATTTGCTTTCAGCTCCTAATGGGATTATTGTGATGCCTGCTTATAAATGGCCATCATCTTCTTTATTATTATTACTTCTCTACCCTTCTTTCCTTCACTCTGTTTCTTCTCCTTTCTGTCCCACCCATCTCTTTAGGGTTCTGTTATGTTTCAGGACTCTTTAGCCATTTTTCCATACAACGGATCTAGAAACTAGTCAATTTAAAATAGGTTTTGAGTCAAAGTTTATTTAACTGAGTTAGTTTTTCAGAACAGTCCATGTGGGTTTTGAATTCAAAGTCAGGCAAAATGCCATATATATTAATTGGAACTTGCCTTTCTCAAAAAGAAAGCAATGAGCATCTCAGTGGTTAGTCCCCATAAGTGATAAATACCTTGTACCTACTCTATCTTTGCCTGACCGTGACATTGTAAGAATAAAGCAGAATCATATACACTTAAAAAGCTGTCAGGCTTTTGGAAGCAGGGCTACACCATCACAGACAGTGAATGCTGCAAACAGCTTATTAAATAAAGGAGACTAAAGAGAAACATGTTCTGCAGTGGGCTGTTGGACAAGGTTTAGAGATTATTCCATTTAAGCTAAGTGAGGTGGCCTCCTCTAGCAGGGTAGTATTGAGTTTTCTTTACTTTTTAGTATTGCGTAATTATAAGTTGTACTGCTTGAACAAAACAACTCCAATCAGGCTTATTGCCTTTATGCTTCTTACTGTTAAAGGAAGAAACTTATGATTCAAACCAAACTTCACACAATCTGTCTCCGAAGAGATAAGAAACACATGCAAAACATGCAGATATCCGGTTCAGATCACAAAGGGTTTTATTCTCCCTCCCCTTGGTTATGCTAGTATATATACGGATGGGTTAATCCCATAAAAGAAATATCATAGACTGTTTTCAGGAATGACTGATGCTACTGAACCCCAATGACAGTATCTGCTGCAGATCTTAATTCATAACAAGTTCTCATATGCTCTTTTGCTGCCATAGTTGGTGTCCCAGTGCAAGCAGGAATATGGCAGTTAGCATGTACTGGCTTGGAGATGTGTACTGGAATTGGGTGGGGAAAGGTTGTTCAGAAGCTGGCATAATATATGTGGGTGGGTAAGAGAGAAACTACTAAAAGTTGGAGTTGAAGGTTCAAAGTAAGTCTAAATGGGGGATCCTAAATAGGATCAGGCTGATGCATTGAGAAAGTGTGCACAGGGGTAGAATGGAGTAGATAGCCAGGGGAGGGTTTGGAAAATATGGCCTGGGGTCTCAAAGTACACAGCAGTAGTAGACTGGAGTAAAAACTCAGCAAGGATTAAGTTTGGAAGCATCTGAGATTTGAGATACTTGGGTGCAGGATTGGGGCAGAGAGCATTTGAAAGTTGTGGGAGAAAAACTGACAGAACATATGCTAAGAAAGCAGACCACCCGAGGGACAGAACCGTGTGCTGTTTGGAGGTTACAGGGCTGGGGAAGGAGTAAAGAGTTGATTGGAATTTGTATTGGAGCAGAAACTGTGGCTATGAGTGCTTGAACAAGTGAAACAGTGGCCTGTGTTCCGAAATATTTGGCTGGGATGATCTAGGATCTATCAGAATTCATCTGGGATTTTCTTGGCTCAAGGGAATGGTTGGGGTATATGGAAGCATAGTGCAGATCAAGAATGGAGAGCAGCCTAGGGGGAGAGAGCATCAGAGGTCACCACAGGTGGGAAGCATAGTATGCCATGGTCAGGGAAAATCGTACAAATGCAACGATCCCAAAGGAAAGGTCTAAAACAAGATCTTAAGATCCAGAGCAAAATTCCAGGTCAACGCTGGTAGCTGAGGGGAAGCCAATGACAGTTGGTGGGTGGATAGTAGCACAACAAGTGTTTGTGACTGCATGGAATGGATGAGAATATAGGCATATGAGAGAATCAACATATCCACACAGTCCTTCAAATGCAAGAAGAGGGAAATGGAAAAGTGTCAGTATCCACAAGCTTTTTTCATATTTTATTTTGAGGGATGGATTCACATGCAGCTTTTAAGAAATAATGGAACCCACTGTACATGTTTCTAAATATTAAAGTGCTTTTTGATCAGTTGCTTGTCAATCAGGTGGGAAGTTGGGCAAATCAGCACATTCCTCACCCTACAAACATAGGGCAAACCTTTGGACACGTCAGACACATGCCAATACACACTTTTAATTATAGCGATGTCATGGTTTGAACTTTCAGAATTGCATATCATTTCATAGCAGCTGTCAGTAGAATATCACCAACAGCTGATGAGACAACTTTTGAAGACAAATGAAGAATCTTTAACCAGGAATCCTTGGCAGAAAAACACAAATCAATTTTAATATCATTATTATACAGAGACAGAAAGAAATACATAAGCGCAACATTGATTGGGGTATTGACATATTCTGTTTACTGGTGGCATAATTATCCATATTTATGCTCTATTGGTATCCCTATTAACATCTGTGAACCGTAATAAGAGCACAATAAAAGCAAAATCTTAGTACATAGTAAGCTCTTCAATAATATCACTTCTGAGACAGCTGAAGTTCGAAACTAGGTGTATGAATCACTCATCAGTTGCTGTATTAGTAACTAGAGGGCATATATTTGAAATCATTAACATTAGAATGAACAGAGGTTTTAGAAATTAAAACAAAATAAAATTTACACAGATGGTTGCTGGGATGTGAAAAAATAAGATGCAATCCATAATAGCTTTTATAAGGAAATTGGATGAACATTTGAAAATTAAAGGAATAAAAGGGCGTGAGAAAAGGGAAGACAAATAGAAAAAGTGGATAGCTCTGAAAATCAGTGCAGGTGCAAAGGGCCAAATGACCTCCTGCTATGCTACAAAATTATGACTATGATACCATGTAGGCACTTGTTAATTTAATATTTAGCCTTTAATCTCCAGAAGATTCAATATGGTGGAGATTCACTTCTGGAAAGGCATCACATAACACAATAGTAGTATTAGAGTGTTCTGTGAAGATTCTCCCACTGGCATGCCCCACCCCTCCATCTCTATGGCTCAGCTAAGTAGGTAATAAGTAACCAAATCAATCAGAGTCACCTGGTTACAGCTGGGGCACCAGGAGAAGCTTTATAATTGGCTCAGGGATCCCCAGGTTATGGAGGGGAGGAAAATCGATCTGGGGTCTGACTGCTATCTGGGAACAATTGCTGGAAATGTGCCTCCATGTATATTGAATGAGGACAGGGCTGGGTTGCCCTCATGATCATATCACATTCACCGAGAGAATTCATGTATAAAGACTGGCACTTGAACAAGATTCTGGACAATGACCATTATCTATGATTTCATAGCACAATGAGGATTTAACACCATGAGGAGAGGAGAGGAGAGGAGGGTGGGGGAAAGGGCAGCAGGTCAAAAAATAGTTTTAATATGTCACTAGCAAATTATCAAATCTATTTCACTTGTGATTGTCTTCCATTTTTTCCATTTTTCACTGCCCTTCACAGTGAATCTCTCATTTATGAGATTCT
Organism: Carcharodon carcharias; assembly: GCF_017639515.1. Taxonomy (NCBI): domain Eukaryota; kingdom Metazoa; phylum Chordata; class Chondrichthyes; order Lamniformes; family Lamnidae; genus Carcharodon; species Carcharodon carcharias. Next base: position 65,300,734 of record NC_054474.1, on the reverse strand, counting down.
GCACCAGTTTTTATCTAATCTGTGTTATTGTCTGGGACAGAATGTCAGTGTTAAATTACAAGTGTTATAAATATGAAGTGTATAAGATCATTATATTTTGGGACTGTGCCTTTAATTTGGGGTTAAATAAAGGGGGATGTCATATGACCTGTTCCGAAGTCTGTCTGACAACAGGCCTGAGTGGCGTGGCTGCTAAAGATTAAAGGGAGGCCCAGGTTGTTTTGCTGGAAAGTAAGTGTAAGGTGCTCAAACTTGGAGACAATGCCAGCAGCATCTGTGTTTACAATGGTTAGACTACGAGTGTCCAAAGTCCCAGGAAGGTGTGTGGGTAATGTTGCTTTGTTACCAGTTATACTTTGGACTGTCCATTTACTTCCAAGACAGAAAAAAGTTGGTGTGTAAACAATAGCTAATAAGCACTTATATCTGAATACAAGGCCCATGTGACTCACATGGGCTCTGAAGTGGAAAGGATTTCCAAGATATCCCTGAAAACCCACAGACACAGGTAGTCTGATAGGAGCTGGGATAGAGAGCAGCTAGAGGCTAAACGTCTATCGTTCACTGAACAGGAATGAGGGTGGGAGCTGACGCTCAGATTGAAAAGTACAAATTCATGAAGATTTTGAATAAAGCTGGATGATTCAATTAGTTTGCGCTAGAGGGAAAATCTCCAGGAAAAGCCCTCAGCATGAAAGACAATTCTAGGGTTAAATGTTACTGGGCTGGAAAAGGAAAACAATGGAAGTAAAGGTAAATGATTGGCCATTCCACACTTGGAATCACTTTGGACTGGTTTTTGGAGAAATGAATGTCGATCTAAGGGTTAGTGTAAGGTATAATTGTGAAGTGGGATTTATGGTTATGTTAAATGTAAAAGGGGAAAGTTCTGTTCAGTAGTTTAAAGTATAAGTTGCCTACACAAATAGTGTTTAGTCAATGTTGCCCCTAGATTGCTTGTTATAGTAAAAGTCTTAAAAGAGTGATATCTTGTCATGTCATCCTTTCGGCTATTGACTGAAAAATCAAAATTCTTTTTAAAAGTTACTGGTCTCTACAGGGATCATAATGGAAGACAAAGCTGGGCATAAATTAAGCAATTAACGCATTAAGCTCCTCACACAAAGACCTCGATACATTATCTAGGTAGGGTGACAATATTTGCCAATGTCTCATGGAACGAGTAGTTTTTGGGAAACAACTAGAACTCAAGTACACCGTACCTGCTCAGTACATTTACATCACGTATTGTTAATGTCAGCAATGAATTTGGCAAAAGGGAACAGTTTGAATTTGTCTGTTGTATTGCTCACTTTCTGCAGAATTCCTAAACTCATCAGAATTTCACTGATATAATGGACACCATGGTATCAATTCTTGCACACTATTACTATAAACCATTGCCTACATGGATATTACTGCCACAGTAAACCCGGTTATCCATTTTAATAATTTAACAAGTTTAAACATAAATGCCCCTAAGAAATGTCACAAAGTCCATGCGCTTATTGAAGAGAAACTGCAATATTAGAGAATGGAGCAATTACTGCTAGTGAAAGCATCAAGCTTTCCCAAGCTTGATAAATCTAGATCAGATCCAATGCAGAAATTTTATTAAATTTCACAGACATAGCACCCAAACCCTAATTTCCAAAGGTCACTTTTCCTGGCCTTCTTTTGGGGAACTGGGTTAAAAGGTAGGACAGTAGAGGTGCAGTGGAAGACTTTCAAGGAGATATTTAATAACTCCAATGAAGATTTATCCCAGTAAGAAAGAACGTCTCTTTGAGAAGGATGTATCATCTGTGGCTAAATAAGAAAGTTATGGATAGTATTAAACTGAAAGAAACAATATACAAATCTGCAAATATTAGTGAAAGGTCAAAAGATTGGTCAGATTTTAAGAACCAGCAATGAATGACTAAAACAAAAATAAAGCGGAGAAAGTAGAGTATGACAGGAAGCTAGTTAGTAATATAAAAACAAATAGTAAGATTTTCTACAGGTACTTAATTAGGAAAAGGGTAATAAAAGCTAGTGTTGGCCCTCTGGGGAGTGAGTCTGGAGAATTGAGAATGGAAAACAAAGAAAAAGTGGAGGCATTGAGGTATTTTGGTATTTTGGAGGTATTTTGTGTCTGATATCACTGTAGAAGACCTAAAAAACTTGCTAAAGATACTTGAAATTCAAGAGGTGAATTGGGGCGAAGAACATAAAACAATCACCATCATCAGGGAAAAGGTACTGAGAAAACTATCCAACCTAAAGGCTGACAAGTTACCAGGACCAGATGGCCTGCATCCTAGGGTCTTAAAAGAATTGGTTGCAGAGATAGTAGGTGCATCGTTTATAATCTTCCAAAGTTCATCAGATTCTGGAAGGGTCCTAGCAGATTGGAAAATGACAAAAGTAACATCTGTATTCAACAAGAGTTTTACTCCACTTAGAGTTTTTTGAAGAAGTAACAGCATGATGGATAAAGGGGAACCTGTAAATGTGGTGTACTCGGATTTCCAAAAGGCATTTGATAGGGTGCCACGTCAAAGGTTACTACACAAGATAAGAGCACATGATGTAAGGGGTAACATATTAGCATGGGTAAAGGGTTGGCTAGCTAAAAGGAAGCAGTGAGTATGGATAAATGATTCTTTTTCAGGTTGGTGCACTGTTAGTGCAATGCCACAGCAATCAGTGCTGGGGCCTGAACTATTTACAATCCATATCAATGACTTGGATGAAGGGACCGGAATGTATGGTAGCTAAATTTACCAATAATACCAAGATAGATAGGAAAGTACATTGTTGGGATGAGATAGAAAGTCAGCAAAGGGATATCAACAGGTTAAGTTGTTATGACCGGGATGAGAGGAATGTGCAGCTGATCTAGGCTCACTTCTTCACAGATTACCATTCTCCACTATTAGTTTAAAAGTTTGATTCACTAACAAAATTTACCTTTGCTGCTGTTACCCAGAATAAATGAGAATTTAACTAGGTTTCTTTCAAAAAACAACAAACCTTTAAGCTTATTATAAAACCAGTCTTGTTGAATAGAAAGGCAAAGCTTATTACCATACAGTATGCACACACACACACACACACACACACACATTTCAGGCAGACTTGAGGAACACTTGCAGGTACTCTATTAATATAAGACCCTGAGGGGTCTTGACAGGGTGGATGTGGAGAGGGTGTTTCCTCTTGTGGGAGAATCTAGAACTAGGGGTCACTATTTAAAAATAAGGGATTGCTCATTTAAAACAGATGAGGTGAATTTTTTCACTCAGAAGGTCGTGAGTCTTTGGAACTCTCTTCCTGAAAAGGTGGTGGAAGCAGGGTCTTTGAATATTTTTAAGGCAGAGGTGGATAGATTTTTGGTAAGCAAGGGGTGATAGGTTATTGGGGTAGTGGGGATGCAGATTTCAGGTTACCTTCAGATCAGCCATGATCTTATTAAATGGTGGAGCAGGCTTGAGGGGCTGAATGGCCTACTCCTGCTCTTTGTTCATATTCCAGTATGTAGCAACTTAGGAGCAGTTTATATTCACTTCCGGTTGTGGACTAGCTCTGGTCTGCAAAACAGCTGCTGTCTTCCTTTCACAAGCAGTTGGTCCTTTCTCCTCTCAAAGAAAACCAAAACCAACTTTTAAACATAGTTTTTCCAGGCAATTTATCAGAACTATAAACTATCATATGACCCTCACTCCCCCCCCACACCCCCCCCCCCCCCACTTTTGTACACAGTCCACCAGGGTCAAGAGGTTTCCAGCTTCTTTAAAACTGCTTAATTATCTTTTCTTGTAAAAAGATGTTTTTTTTCCAGGAATAGCAATCAGAGTCCTGCATTAACCCTTTTATGGGACAGTGTCTTTCAAAACGCAAATTCTTCCAGAATGTTCTTAGTTCTTGAAAATGAACCACTTTCTGTGATTAAAGTGTTCATGACAAAGTGAGTGGGAAAAATCTTGTCAGACGGAGTATAATGTAGGAAAATGTGACCTTGTCCACTTTGGCAGGAAGATTAGAAAAGCATTATACTATTTAAATGGAGAGAGATTGCAGAACTCAATTGGACAGAGGGATCTGGGTGTCCTTATACATGAATCACAAAAAATTAGTGCACAGATGCAGCAAGTGATTAGGAAGGCAAATGGAATGTTGGCATTTATTGCAAGGGAAATGGAATATAAAAGCAGGGAGGTTTTACTGCAGCTGTCCAGGGCCTTGGAGAGACCACATCTGGAATACTGAGTACAGTTTTGGTCTCCTTATTTGAAAAAAAAAATATTGTATTAGAAGCAGTTCAGAGAAGGTCCACGTGATTCATTCCTTGGATGAAGGGCTTATCTTATAAAGAAAGGTTGAACATGTTGGGCCTATACCCATTGGGGTTTAGAAGGATGAAAGCTGATCGTACTGAAACATATAACATCCTGAGGGGACTTGATAGGATGGATACCGGGAGGATGTTTCCTCTTGTGGAGGAGACTAGAACTAGGGAATACAGTTTAAGAATAAGAGTTCTCTCTTTTAAGATAGAGATGAAGAGAATTTTTTTCTCACAGAGGGTCGTTAGCCTGTGTGGAATTCTCTTCCCCAGAAAGCAGTGGAGGCTGGTTCATTGGGTTTATTCAAGGCAGAGTTAGATAGATTTTTGCTAGACAAGGGAGTCAAAGGTTATGGGGGCAGACAGCAAAGTGGAGTTGAGACCACAATCAGATCAGCCGTGATCTTATTGAATGTTGGAGCAGGCTAGAAGGGCCAAATGGCCTACTCCTGCTCTTAAGTTCTATGTTCCTATGTAAATCTTTTCACTACATGGAGATATTAAGAATGAAACACTTGCTTTTATATAATATCTTTCACCACCTCAGAATATCACAAAGTGCTTTACATTCACCACCACCTTCTCAAGGGTAACTAGGGATGGGCAATAAATGCCGGCCCAGCCAGCGAAGCTCAAGTCCCGTGAATGAAAAAAAAGTCAATTAAGTCCTTTTGAAGTACAGTCACTTTGTAATGTAGGAAATATGACACTCAATTTGCATACAGCAAGGTCCCAAAAACAGCAATGTAATAATGGCTAGATAATCTGTATTTCCAATGTTGATTGAGGGACATCGGGGATAACTTACCTGCTCTTTTTCGAAATGGGGTCTTTTACATCCACCAGAGAGAAGGGACAGGGGATTTAACATTTCACCTGAAAGACAGCACCTCCTACAGTGCAGCATGCCCTCAGTACTGCACTGGAGTGTCAGTCTAGATTTTTGTGCTCAAGATATTACATGGTTGATATTTAGTAATAGTAAATTGACAGCGGTTTTGTATAGTGGAATCCTGACCTGTAAATGTCATTCATAATTCTGTTTTAAATAGCAATCAAAGAGATACTTTAATTCTGACTGTATGGGTTAGATTTGAGCCTCATCATGGAGATGAATAAACTGTGTTTTGAAAGGTGAACACACATATTTTTTTGAAGGGCACAGACACTCAGAATGACAGCTTTGTGACTTGAAAAAACTTGCAAAACTATCAGATAGGTCAAAGCATCTTTGATGTCAGCGGTTATGGGAGTTATGTACCAGCTTTTCAACAAACACTGCACCTTCAAACAATCTTAAAAGCCTCTTGACAGTGAACACTGTGGTGGACTTAGCACATTAAACTGGACACTGTTGAGTTCTTCAGTTAGAACAGAGCTTCATATCACCTCTTTAACCTTGAAAACTCTCTTGGTTAGTTACTACTATTGAGCAAAATGAGTTTTCCAGCACCCTTCCATGATTTACATATAAATTATTACAACTTCAAGTACAGTAACTGAGCCACAAGTGGCTCTCAACTCCTTGTGCCTCTGACTTCTAATAATTCCATGTTACACACACCTAGATTGGAAGACTGTTCTAAGCATCAGTTCTGGAGATTGAAGTCACTGGGAGAACTGCCAGAAAACAGCTTAAAAGGTTATGAAAAGGAATGATAAATTGGCTGTGAATCTTTGATTTTGTCTCTCCAAGTTGGCAGTAACAAATACAGCAAATATAATCACACAAAGTGTAAGAGTATGACAGCTAATTGTAATTAATGCAACTTTGCCAAAATATGACCACATCATTCTTTAAAAAATCTACATAATGTAAATTTTAGGAGAGATAAACCTTTCTAGATTGAAAATCAAAATTTCTGGTTCATTTAATTCCAGAAATTATGGGCAGAATCTTTGGCTTGGTGAGCGGGGGTGGGTGGGGGTGGGGCCCGCCACCCGACCACCCCACCCACCGAAGCATAAAATGATGCGGGGTGACGTTGGGCGGGCATCCCGACATTACCACGCATCATTTAGATTTTCAGGTTGGCGGACGTGTAGCGGAGTTGGCTGTGCGCCTGTTAAGGCCATTAATTAAATAATTAAGCCCATTGAGAAAGCTGCCCATCCAACCTTAAGGTTGGCGGGCAGGCGAAGAGCCCAGGCGGCCTTCGCATATTTCATGGAACCTCATCCACGGGCGGGATGAAGTTTCATGAAAGGTTTATAAATTAAATACATTTTTTCATTAAAGTTCATTGACATGTCCCAGCTCATGTGACAATGTCACATGAGGGGACATGGCTTCAATTATTTTTTCCTCTTTATTAAAACTTTTAAAACTTAAAACTTATTTTTGCGCTCTCTCGCGCGCATGCGCGAAAGAGCGCACTCCCAACTCAGAGAACCCCCCCCCCCCACCCCCACCAGCCTGTACAGGGAGTGCTCAGCACTTCTGGGTGTGCGTCATGCCTTAACTGGCCCACCCACATAAAATGGTGGCGAGGACCCGATTGGGGGCTCTGATTGGGTCCACGCCCGCCTGTGCCCATCCCTGCACAACCTCCCCAATGAGGGAGTGGGAGGCGGGGGGGGGGGGGAATTTTCTCCTATAAATAAATTTTCTGCACCTCCTTGGGCCACTTGTATCTTATGGGATGGAGAGGCAAGAGTCACTTTTCAAAAGTACAGACCAAAAATAATGGGCAAAGAGTTTAAATAAGCTCTTACATTGCATTAAGTAGAGATTGTCACAATGATTTAACACACTGTAATAAATAATTAACATACCACAGTAATTCAATCTACGTATTCCTTGAGGTTGTTTTGCTTACACTGTTAAAAGGAACCATTCATCTTTCAGAGGGTGTTGCAACAGGCCCCCATTTTATTTTTTTAACCTACTACACAACTGACTCATCATTCTATATTAGTTATTTTTAACTGATTGCCTACAACTAGTGACTAAAAAAGATACATATCTTGAACCTAATGGGATAAGCTTTAAAATGGCCTTATCCTGAAGTTTCATTTGAAGTCTGCTGCCTGTAAAGATCCTATTTAAAATAGATGTATATTTCTCAGAGTTAGTATCTATTGGATAGGGAGCCACTGCACAGCAGTGCCAGTAGAGTGGAAGTAAATTGGGAACCTGCTCAGTGAAGCTACGAAAATGAGAGATGGGAAAACCTTCACTCTAGTGTTATGGGTTTTTGTCTGGGACATAGAGCCTGAGCGAAGTAGGGGCAGCTTTGTACTCTGACAGTGTTAGATAAAAACTAGGAGTGTTTGATTTAGGTATTGGCTATCTGAAAGGAAAAGTGTTGTGTTCCTCGTCACTGGAAACTCTTAGTTTACTAAGGCTTAAAATGCATTCTTGCTCAACAGCAAAGTAAATAAGGAAGATGTGGCATAAAATCTACTTGTTTTCAATTATAATGCACTCAAAATAAAATCTCAAGTTTAAACATTGGGGCTAGATTTAATGCAATCTATCACGTGGGAAACATGGTGGCCAGACCCACTTAATCGTGGGAGTTGCCCTGTGCAGTTTCCCCAGAGGCAGTAAAACCTCCGTGATTAAGTTAAAAGGCAAGATCTTTTGGGTGGTGGGGTGCAAACACCTCTTTGAGAGAGGTCAAATGCATTTTGGGAGAGGTCAATTGTCCTTTGGGTTTGTTAAAAGTAGACATATGTATAAATGTGGATAAACTCATTCGAACAGTCATGTGAATTGGAATTATCAAGCTGTCAAGGCATTTAAATCTCCTGATTTAATTTTTTGAAAATCTGCATGCAGTTTAAAATACAGTGTTTGCTATTTCACTCTGTGTCTTGACATAAGCCTGAGGGCAATCATTGGAGGATTTGTGTTGCATGACTGATTTCACAATGTAGCATTATCACAGTGGGGTGCCTGTCAGTTCATAGTTTGATTGATAGATCCAAGTGCTTACAAAGTCTTTGAAGTGGGGCTATGAATACAAATGCTTGTTTTTATAATGGATTAAGTAGTTGAACAAAGCTAAGTGTTTTTATCAGGGTGTTTTTTAAACTAATAAATATGTCAATGGACACTATGTTATTTCATCTCAGCATGGATCCTGAGGTCTGCCTATGGTGGAAACTGGGTTGGCACGGCACGTGCAAGGGCAAAGGTTGGTGGATGAGGGCAAGCATTGGCATGAGTTGGCACTAAGTTGGTATATGGGCTAAAAAGGTCCATGGGGGGGATGGAGGGACATAAGTTGGCTTGGAGGATATGAGGGGCCCATGGGGGAGGGTGGCATGAGGCAGCAAGAGTTGGCATGGCTGGGGCATAAGTAGTGTTTCGGTGGGTAAGGGGGTGAGGGTTGGAGGGCTGCCTTTTGTTTTATTGATTCTTTTACATCTAGGACGAAGTCCCAGAACATGGATGCAGGCCTGTTGTACAGCCCACCTCCACACTTGGCAACACCACTGGCTGCCTCTGAACTATTTCTGGGGGTGGGGGTCGGACTCTCATTACATCCCATCCAACCCCCCCCCAACCCCCCATCCCCCCAGCCTGGAACCAAAATCGGAGCATCCTGGCCACTTTTTCATGGTCGAGTTTGCAGAGCTGAAGAATTTCCCCAACTCCAAGCTCCCAACCCAGGAGTGAAAATTCAGGCCTCACTTCCAAACTGCTACAGCCCAGTAACATACGACTAGCCATTATTTGACAATTTCACTCAATGAAGCCCCAAGAATGACTATTTTTTGGTAACTGAAAAAAAAATCCATAAATACAAGATGCTGTTATGTTCATGGAATCAAGCAACAATATAGCATTGCAAAACAAAAACAGAATTACCTGGAAAAACTCAGCAGGTCTGGCAGCATCGGCGGAGAAGAAAAGAGTTGACATTTCGAGTCCTCATGACCCTTCAACAGAACTAGGTGAATCCAAGGAAGGGGTGAAATATAAGCTGGTTTAAGGTGTGTGTGTGTGTTGGGGGGGGCGGGGGTTGGATTCACCTAGTTCTGTTGAAGGGTCATGAGGACTCGAAACGTTAACTCTTTTCTTCTCTGCCGATGCTGCCAGACCTGCTGAGTTTTTCCAGGTAATTCTGTTTTTGTTTTGGATTTCCAGCATCCGCAGTTTTTTTGTTTTTATAATATAGCATTGCATTTTGGTACTTCATATTACACACCGATGACTGAAATCACTAACCAAAGGTTTTACTGTACCAACAACCATTGACTTGGTTGTGCTCATTAACAACCTGTGAGTGATACATATTCATAGAAGTTGTTGAATTCCATGAATACCTGTAGAACGATAACAACATTCTTCCTTGGGTATGTCTCTTCATCTTCCAATGTGTCATGAGGTCTGATACCTGTGTCCTTTCAGGGTTGAGTTAGGCAGTGCTATTTGGTTCAGGTTGGCTTAACACCATCTTCTTTCAGAATTTGAAGCATTTTTGAGACTCATTTCCCAGTTGTAAGCTATATACTAGAAAGTTGCCAATAATAGTTTGGACAACACATTAGGCAGCTCGTGCTAACAATAGGGTTCAGTTGAAAAATCCAAATAATTACCAGAACTAATTATAGATTTATGGTGCTTAGGTTGCAGTGTGAACTCACTGGCAGACTCTCACTTCTCAATCAGAAGGTTGTTGGTTCAAGTCCCATTCTACTGATTTGAGCAGCTAGGCTGGCACATCTGTGAAACATTAAAATACCCAAGTGGTCAAATGGATGTTAAAGATCCCACTTGAAGAGCAGAGTTCTCCTGGCCAACAATTATCGCTCAACCAGCACCAGCAAAACAGAAAATATGGCCATCACATTGTTCCTTGTGGGACCGAGCTGTGTGCAGATTGGCTGATGCGTCTGGTGACATTGCAACAGTGACCACACTTCTAAAAGCACTTCATTACTTGTGAAGTACTTTTGAGATATCCTAAGAATTTAAAAGATGCCATGTAAAAGCAGGCTCTTCTTTTTTGTGCTATTTCCATTAATTTTATCACAGAAACTTGTTCATTAAAAATGTTCCTAACAGCACAGTGGCTTAAAATATGATCTGCATTGCATAGTAGTTCCACTACTATTTTAGATTTCATAAACTTGATATGACAAGTCACGTCCTGGAGGCTGGGTGTCTAATTCCTGTGATACAAACACAGACTTGGCGTAATCACCAGGCTTATGTCTCCTGCAGTCATTAGTCCCAAGAATTGCATTTTGCTTGCAGAAGATGAACATGAGCCCAAGGCAAGAGAAGGAAATGACAAGAAAGATGAAAAATGAGGCACACACAAAAGAAACTCAATTAAAGTAAGGACATTAAAAGCACAGGCAAGAGACACAAAAAGTACTTCCTACAGTGAACTTATCATTGTTTGAAGTCTTATAGTTGTTCATAACTTCTGATTTTGTGCAAAACAAGGAGTGCATCTCTATCCTCCTTCAGTGTTGAAATGATTCAGTCATTACATCTCTATTTGACTTTTCAAACTGTAACAGATGACAGGCTGAGGGAACTATTAGCAAGGCTAGTTTTTCTAGAGGGCTCCCCCTCAGGAGCAGCATGTGGGTGGTTAAAGAAAAAGGTTCTCACAAAAAAAAAATTCAAGGACTCGCCCACACACTTACACACTACATCCATTAGATAATATGAACTGTCAGCAGAATGTACTGCAGCCTGGATAGAATTAAATCCCTCCAAAAGCTTTTTCTTGTCAAGCCTGGCTACTTTTCACTGATTATTTCAGTACACTGTCCATTTTCTGGGGTAGAACATATAGCTCTGTCTACCCTCAAACATTTAAAACATTTTCTAACCTGCACCAGAACAAATAGGTCTGGAGAACACCCAATTTTGGGCCTCATTTACACCAGTCTGGTAAGTTGCAAGAAATTACTGGAAATCCCCAGTTGAATTTTGAGCTGTCAAATAAGTCCTGGCTGGGGTGGGGCTGGGGGAAGTGTTAAGTGACAGAGAGAGAGAAAGCAACCAGGCAGGATCCGAGTGGGGGTGCAACCTCTTCAACATGCACTTGTTTGCAACACGCCTGGATTAGGTATCCATTTTAATCCATGTCAACTAATTTCTAGGCCACTATATTCACACACTGGAAATATTTCTGTGAGCTTAATAAAACCCAGTGAACCTTATTACCCATCAGAGGCCAGGGGGAGGGGGACAGAGGAATGATGGTGGAATTTTTTAATGTGTTGGGACCAGTGCAACAACAGTTGTCAGGAGCTGAAAATCTGATCCCACTGATGCCAAAAATAAATTCCACTGGCTAAGATAGATGCTGGGATCAATAAGCAGACATTTTCATGAATCATCATCTACAGATCAAGGGTGGGATTTACTGAACCTCGTCTCTGCTGAAATGGCAGGACCATTAGCGGATTGGGAACCCATTCACAGCTGAAGTGTGCTTTGCTGAGGCTCTGTAACTGAGCCAAATCATTAGCATCCCACCTCTGGATTCCCCAGTGATTCAGAAAGGTGGGAGATCTGTCAAAGGAAGGATTTCTAATTAAAGGGACCATGGCATGGGTTGCGATGGTTTGACAGGTCACAAGAATGGAGAGGAGGCCTGGGAAGATTGCTCATGGACTCTCCCACTCCTACCTGGAAGTCGTGCTGTGGGGTCAGAGGGACTGAAATAAGTTGATCTTTTCCAAGGATGGAAGGGGTCAACCTCTCCGGCCAAGCAGGTATGGATGGGAGTGGCCAAGGAAGTCAGCAGCAAAAGTGTGGTCCCTCCAACTTGGAGACAGTGCACCAAGAGGATCCAAGCCCTCAGGAGGGTGAGAAAGGTGAATGGTGTAACACTTTTAGGTGCCAAGATCAAAACCCTAACTTTTCTAGCATTCTCTTGCACAGCATTCATCAGAATAACACACCTTGCAGCTCCACTCATCCTCTCTCTCCAGGCACCTCCTTATGTCTTTGTTGGCACAGACAACATGCCACTCATCTTCATCCTATTGCCCTCTCACACCCATGCTTCATAGTTACCCTCAACAAATGTTGTCCTTCCCTTCTACCGACACAAGCTATGGCTAACACTCATAACTCTCTCTTTCTGTCTTCACAGGAAAAGAGAGCACACAACCTTGGGGAAAGGTTGTGACCTGGAAGGCACCTTGATGGCTACTGGCAAAGTGTATCCATCTAGTCCACTGGGAAGGAACTCTATTTTGAGAAGGCTACAGAAGTCAGCACGACCTGCCGTAAAAACCTGAGCCTCCTGAGGCACTGATGCTGAAACATGTTGAGAAAGTTGATCCTCCATCTGTAGAACCTGTTGTGAATATCTGATTTCATAATTCCTGTGTTTTAGAAGTATAACTTTTAGTTTGAGGAATTAAAGTGTTAAATGTAAGATAAATAGAAACATCTGATTGAGAAACTAGTAAACAAACCTGAAGAAAGTGCAATTCAAACAGACTTGGGTAATTACAGTTAAAAGGGTAACGTGTTTATTTAATAAGGTCAGGGTTAGAAGTGCAGAAGTTTAAACAATGGAGGACCCTTATTTCAATAAGGGATTTAAACTATTCATAGGGCTGAATTTGCCCCCCCGTCAGTGGGGAGGTTGATGGGTAGGTGTGTACAGGCGTGCTACCGATCAGTGTCCTCAATTGGGCGAGAGGGGGTGGGGGGGTGGGATCCCTAAACCTGAGAGTGCGCTCTTTCACGCATGCGCACGAAAGAGCCTCAGGGAGATCGGCTCTAAATGTGAAAAAGCTCAAAATAGAAAAATAAAATTTTCCTTACACGCCCCCTCATGTGACAATGTCACATGAGTTGAAACATGTCCATAATTTTCACAAAACCTTTTTAAAGCCTACATGAAACCTCATCCCACCCGTGATGAGTTTTCATGTTTCTTCTAATTCACGTCGGGGCTACTGGCCTGCCCACCAACCTTAAGGTTCGACAGGCAGGTCCTTTAATTACTTAATTGACCCTGTCAATTGCCTCAATTGACCATTGACAGGTCGGCGGGCACGCAGCTGATTTTGCTGCGTTCCCACCTTCCTGAAAATGTAAATGGGACGCGGTGATATCAGGAGTTACCCCTGACGTCACCACGCGTCATTTTACGCATCGGTGAGCAGGACCCACCCCCGCTCGCCGACTCGTAAAATTCTACCCATGGAGTTCCCAGATCAAAGAAGCTAAAAGCATCTTTGTAAACAAGGGGTTTCTTGGTGGACCCAGCAAGTTTGGAAAGAGGGCCATTAACTCCATTAGAGATATAAATTATTAATTTGGGTCCCAGAGTCAAAGGGTTGTTTTGAAGGTCAAAGATAATTAACTTACATTTGTTTGGAATATTCTGAGTATGCCACATTATATGGAGATGGTATTTGGGGATTAGAAAGATTCCTTTGTTTTAGTTTATTTGTGAGTGTTTGCTCACAGAAATAAATGGTTAACAATCAGTTTATTTGGAGCATGGAGCAGAGGGAGAGAGAGAGCAAGACAGATATCTGCCAAGAGGTGCAAAGCAGCTGTAGAATCATCAGCTGTACAGGTGCTCTGGGTGGCAGACTAGGAGATGCAGTCTGTGTCTACCCATAGCCACGACAAGGAGCACAGAGGCCATTAGAAACAGTTCCTGATTTTTCAATCATTAAGCATGAATGTGGTGAGGCCCAAGCTTGAGCTAAGTCCACAGTTGTGGGGTTTTGAAGAAAAGCTGGAGGGTCATTTAACTGAAAGCCAAGGGGAGGATCCCTGTGAAATCTCGGAGAATAGCTGGAACACTGAATAGAAATCAACGTGAATTCCCGAGAGCTGTGGCATACTTGGTTTGTTCCCAAAAAGAGAAATGAATGAATCCTCAGAACCTGGTAATGTATAAGAAAACTCTTTAGTGGAATTAGGAAGTCAAAGGGGATCTGGATTTATACTCAAAGCCTTGACAAACTAGTGTCAAGTTAGTAGTATTGGCTTTGTTTAAGTTTTTTATATACATTAATGTATATTTTCCTTTAAAAAGTGAAATCTTGTTGCATAATTTCTCTTAATAAATCACTGAGTGTTCAAATCTCTCTTTAAATGTTAATGGTCTCTATGGTGATGATAACAACCCTGTGCTGGGGGTCCCATTTCTTTGGAGCTGGATCTCTGTGTCAATCCCCAGCAGCATGTGGCTGAGGAAAAGACAGCTGATGCTGATGCTAGTGTTGTTCCTGCTGCTGCTGCTGTTGGTGTTGCTGCTGCTCTTGCTCTTCATCAGACATGCAGAGTGGAATGACAGAAGCTGCTTTTATACCGTCGTGAAGGCTGTTAGCAGGGAAGTGCAACTGAAGGCGGGAGAAGCACAAGGCAGGTGAAATGATTTGCAAGAAGTTAGCAATCGCCTGTTAAGTAATGGAAGTACTCTCTGAGAAGGCGTGCTGTGAGTACCAACTTTTCACATGGTCATAGCAGCAGCTTTTTGGTTGACTGGTCAAAGGCTTCCCAGCCTGTCAACTTCACTGAAGAAGCCTTCCCTACTTATACTCACCTCTGTGACACTGCTGAGTTCCACACAGCTCAGGAAACAGGTTTCTTAGCTAAAACACAACTTAGTGAGCTATCCAAATATTTTAATTATTTACTGACAGCTGCACGGCAATTCTCACTCACCTGGAAACCTAGCCGGGTGACAGCCAAAGAAGGCGGGGTGATGTCGGGCACCTGACCTGTTTCTTTTAACTCCCCGCACACCAGCCTCCCTTTGCATGGGAAGATGCCTCCCAAGCTTTAGTCCTTTTTGTATTTCTATTTCTTAATACTTTCCAACACTTACCATTTTTCCAAGTACTTTATGTGGAAATGTTTTGTAACTCACAGGAGGGGTATTGAAAAAGAGTATTACTAGATTCAAGCTTCTTTTTAGTGAGGGAGGTGGGACAGTGCACAGACTGTATGCTATGGAAACTTAAGAAGTGCTGAGAATTCTTCTGGAATTCTCCTGGTCATGACATGCAGTGGCACTTGCTTTTGTGAAAATTTCCTAAGTTCAATATTTATTCCAAAACCCTAAATTTATTTACATAGAAGCAGTATATAAATTTGCTAGAAACAGCACATTTACAATGTCACTACACAATGTCCAGAAGATGTCTTAGCTGCGGTTTAAATATTTAAACACAACAGTATGAATTTTTTTACATCAAAGTGTCACTGTCAAATGATCATCAATCTCAGCCACAAATTGCAATTTTAAAAAAGATTTAAAATATCCCTCCCAGGATATCAATTTAATTCTATGTGTTTTGTATATTTTATATAAATATTATGTAGATATATAGAATATATCAACATTATATATTTTCTACGGTTCACAAACAAAAATGGTAAATCTTGGACATTAGAACAGAGGAATTTGGGATCCTGTTGCAATACTTGGTGAAATTTTCAGGTTGATACATGTCAAGGACACCCAATGTAACATGATTGTATTTTACGGCCGTAATTATTCATATTCCTGCTTTCTTTCATACAATTCCATTTTCAACATTTACCTCATCCCACATTGAGGAATATTTTTCTCTTGGGTACCCAGCAGCACAGTTGCCTTGGAAAGATATCTTCATCCTTTCCTGAGTGTTGTACAGGCCAAGGGTGGAATTTTACAGCCCCTTCACAGTGGGGACGGGACTGTAAAATCCCGTTGGCGTAAAATTCCACCCTCAGGTTCTAGAACAGCCAGAAATAGCTGTTCAGATCAATGAAGTTCTATACAGTTTTAATTTTGTCTGTTGCTGCCTTGGTGAAAGAAATTTGGCAATCTCATCTCGTGGGAATGCCACCCAAGTATAAAGCTGTTCTCATTGAGCCCCAATCCTCATTGAGCACCTTAATGAGGCTGCAGGACAGCTGCTGTGGGAAATTGGTAAAACAAAAACAGAATTACCTGGAAAAACTCAGCAGGTCTGGCAGCATCGGCGGAGAAGAAAAGAGTTGACGTTTCGAGTCCTCATGACCCTTCGACAGAACTAGGAAATTGGTGTTGTGTGAGGGCAGTGATCTTCTCTGGATGGGGTTAAGGTGCATTGCTGAGCCAGTCTAGAGAAGATTTCATTTTACATTTAACCTGACCTGGGAGCGTTTGTACAATGAAAAACAATTCAAGTAATGGCTGCATACCTAGAACACTGAAGGTGCTTTGATTAGTAACACAATCTATGAATACAGATTTTCACAGCCTCAAACATATTCCTAAAAATAATGGCTTTAATTTTGTGGTCAGTGGCAAAGGAACAGTGCTCGCCATTCATCACACTCACAGCTGCCAACAGACCTTATTTGTGGGCTTTTAACTCCCAAATTGCAGGTCCTATTTTCATCACTTTCAGAGATCATTTTCAGTGCAATGCCCTCTGCAGGGGATCTGGTGTGTGTGAACAGGGCAGGTAACAGCATAAGTTGAAGAATCCTCAATTCTTGGCCTGGATTTTTATTTACCCGTCCCACCAGGAGGAGAGTGTCCTGAAAGGTGCAGGGCACCCAGAAGTTAGGAATCCTCTGTACGCTTAAGGGAATGTGAGCCTTATTGTCAATCAGCTTTTCGCATGTGCAGTTGAATTGTTAGCCATCATTTTCAAGCAGATAGATAGGGAAGCAGTCGGTGAAGGCTGCAGGGCCAGGTAGATCCTTACTGGGGTGGAGGAGGTGGGGGATCCAGGAAGAGTGATGAGGGGGTAAAGGGGGAGTAAATCCCATGAGGAGGATCAATCCTGGGAGGGGCGTTGATATTTTCGTGGGGAAGTCAGGGGTGGGGACCCAATCACAGGAATTCCTCAATGAGGCACATTGGATTGGGAGGTAAAGGTGCTCCTGCCTCTCAGGTCCGACAAGTCCATGCCTTGATGTAGCTTCCCAGCCAACAACATTTAAATGTGAAAAGCTGATTGACAATAAGGCTCACACTACCTTAAACAGATTAAAAGTGCCAATCTTCCTTCCTATTGCAGGTCAGTCACCTGTCCACCTCCCTGCCTCAGGTAAAGCTAGATGTGGGCAGGTTGGGGGCAGGTTTGGATTGGGAATCTGATTTTCAAGATCTTAACCTCTAACTAACCCAAACCTTTTTTTTTGGTTAAAATTTCCCTCAGCCAAGTCTAAATTAGAATATTTAGTTAATTGTAAAATCATGCACAGAAAATGAAATAGAAGGAAAGATAGATGGGATTAAGAACAGTGATAGAATTTTTTAAAAATCATGAACAATAATTAAATTCTGTAGGAATTGGACTCTACAAAATAAAATTAATTTTGCAGAGTTAATTCAAGAAGATTTATCACTTCATGAAACTTTCACTGATACCACAATGCACCAGCTGTAACTTTTTCTGGCATGTTTGTTCCCTAACTAATGGGTAAGTACAGAAATGTCACACCCTTCATGTGTTGGAATGCAAAGTCGAGGCATCAGTGTAGAACAGCTTGTGGAGGCACAGGGCAAACTGGATATTACAGGTTTCTGCATTTAACTATGCATGTACGTTCTCTGGACATAACTGTCCAATTTACTCCTTAATAACAGAATGTGCTATCAGCTTCACCGTTACTTGTTTTTCGCTTTTAATATATAATGGGGGAGGGGTGGGTTGACTTTTCACAGGGTTTTCCTGCTCATCCTTAGTAAATTCAGTGTTTTATGCTGTTTTTCAGGGTTTCTCTCAAAGTTCCGCTGAATTTATGGCAGATCTGAGAGAGTATGCTCACGGAAATTCCATAGACCCTGGTTCTGGTTAACCTTTCAGCTGTTCTAATTAAAAGGAATATATGAAAAGCATAAATACAGGAAAAACCATGTCACCTAATCAATCTACAACCAACATTCCAACAGATGCTAGTCAATGAATGGTGCATTTGGACTTCTGGCTATTAATGCATGACTTATGATTTGCAGATTAGTTTCACTAATTGCACTGAAGTATGCAATTGTTAAATGCATTAACTAATACAATCATCTCTACTGCCTGCCCCATATAGCTGGGGTGCTGTAAATGACCTTGGAATAAGCTGTTTTGTTTATGTCAAGTTTTGAACAATAAAATGATTCAAACTATTATCCTATAAAAGATTAAATCTATTCTTAAAAGAACGTTTGAAGAATAAGGTGCTGAAATAGCCACTGTAATGCTTGGCACTAACAAAAAGCTTTTTTTAGAAATATTCAAGACCATTAGGACAATTGTTAGGTATTAAAATTCTATCTATTCACCATCTTAATTAATTCATTAGAATCAGGAAATTTATAAATCATGCATAAAAAAGAGAAACAGAATGTGCAGCAGTCAGCTGTTTGAGAAACCGTGCTTCCACCTCGTGATTTTTGCATCAAAATAACTGTATTCATACAATCAGGAAGGGAAATTTTAGCCAATTTCTTTGCTAATGAAGTTTTAAAGAATAGATACTTTAAAGGCTCAACGATGATAGAGCAAAATCCTTCAATAGTTTCTAACACTAATGGAGCAATAACCTATAGCAAGAACAGAAAATGCCAAAGGGTTCCCTTTTTTTATTTACTCTATCAAGGTGGCATTCATTGTGCACCCCCACTTACCGTGAGAAGGTTGCTGTGGACCCTCTTGCTGCAGTTTTTATGACAATGCTGCTCACTCATTGGTGTTGCGAATTTCAGAATTTTGACTAAGTGCCTATGAAGGAAAAGCAATGCATGTTCAAGTCAGGATGGTTCCTGGCTAAGGAAGGCAACTTGGAGGTGATGGTGTTCCCATGATATTGCTGTTCTTGTCCTTCTTGGTGGTAGGATCACAGAGCTGGGATCTACAGTCGAAGTAGATTTGGTATATCTTTGAAGCAATCTTAAGAGTTTGACATTACTGTCAAATCTGATATTCAGAGGCGAATTTTTCGCTGGAAACCAACCCGGTGTCTTGATCTCCTGCTCGACAGAGGCAGCAGGAGCCTATGGTGATCCTATGCCTCAATTAAATTACACCAACCCAATTCCCACTTGGAATGAAAATGAAGAGGGTGCAGAGCGGCTCCTGGAAAGTGAGCTTTTTTTCATTTTTTATATTCTTTGATGGGATATAGGCATTGCTGGCTACACCAGCACTTGTTGCCCATCCCTAATTATCCTTGGGAAGGTGATAGTGCGAAACTTTCTTGAACTGCTGCAGTCTATGTCTAACACAGTGCAGTTAGGGAGTGAGCGCCAGGATTTTGACCCAGCCACACTGAAGGAACAGCGATATAGTTCCAAGTCAGGATGTCATGTAACTTTGAGCGGAACATAGAGGTGCTAAGATTTTCATGCATCTGCTGTCCTTGTCCCTCAAGATGGTAGAGATTTCAGGTTTAGAAGGTGATTTCAAAGGAGATTTGAGGTGCAGCTTATATATTGTACACACTGCTACTATTGTGTGCCAGTGGTGGAGGCAATGAATATTTAGGTAGGTGGATGGGGTGCCAATCATGTGGGCTGCTTTGTCCTGGATGGTGTCAAGCTTCTTGATGGTGGACAGGCTTTGGGGAGTCAGGAGGTGAGTTACTCACCGCAGAATTCCCAGCCTCTGACCTGCTCTTGTAGCCACAGTATTTATATGGCTAGTCCAGTTCAGTTTCTAAGTTAATGGTAATTCCCTGGATGCTGATGGTAGGGGAGTCAGCGATGGTAATGCTGTTGAACAGCCAAGGGAGATGGTTAGATTCTGTCTTTCTGGACACGGTCATTGCCTTTA
The DNA here is from genome assembly GCF_017639515.1 of Carcharodon carcharias. NCBI lineage: Eukaryota > Metazoa > Chordata > Chondrichthyes > Lamniformes > Lamnidae > Carcharodon > Carcharodon carcharias. The sequence continues at coordinate 65,280,705 of NC_054474.1, read as the reverse complement.
ACTTGTGTGGCCACTTATCAGCTTAAGCCTGAGTGTTGTTCAGATCTTGTTGCGTGCAGGCACAAACTGCTTCAGTGTCTGAGGAAGTGTGAGTGGTACTGAACACTGCAATCATCAGCAAACATCCCTACTTTGACCTTACGATTGAGGGAAGGTCATTGATGAAACAGCTGAAGGTAGTTGGGCCTAGGAAAACTGCCCTGAGGAACTCCTGTGACAATAAGCTGGGGCTGAGATGACTGGCCTCCAACAATCGCAATCTTCCTCCTCTATGCTAGGTAGGATGCAAACCAATGGAAGGCTTTTTCCTTGAATTGACTTCAATTTTGCAAGGGCTCCTTGATACCATGCCCAGTCAAATGCAGTCTTGATGTCAAGGGTGGGCACTCTCCCCCCATCTCTGGCATTCAGGATTGCAGAGCTTTGACCTGATCCATTGGCGTGGAATTGCTTAGTTTTGTCTATTGCATGCTGCATCTGAATGGTTGACCTCATTTTTAGGTATGCCTGATGTTGCTTCTGGCATGCTCTCCTGCACTCCTTGTTGAACGAAGGTTGGCCCATTGGCCTGCAGGCTATTAGGTGACAGGTTCGAGGTGAATACAATTCTGCTGCTGCTGATGGCCCACAGCGCCTCATGGTGGCCAGTTTTGAGCTGTAATTTTGTTGTAAATCTATTCCATTTAGCATGCTGTTAATGCCACACAACACAATGGAGTGTGCCCTCAATGTGAAAACAGAGCAATGTCTCCAAAAGGACTGTGCGGTGGTCACTCTTAACAATATTGTTATGGGCAGATGCATCTGTGACTGGTAGATTGATGAGGATGAGGTGAAGTAGATTTTTCCCTTTTATTGGTTCTCTCACCAGATGCAGCCTTTGGTCAGTGTTAGCTTCCAGTTAAGAGCTGGGGAGAAGGCACTTGCATGAATGAAGTAGAAGTCCAAGGAAGGCCATCTTGAGTCCCAGAAGAGAGTTCATGGATTCACAAAGAAAAGTTTTTACATATCAGTTAGGCTTGTTTTGCCTTCAGGCCAGATTTTTTCTAATCTATAGATCTGCCTCTGCCTGCAGGAAAGTCACAGGCCCAGTTAAAATTACATTGGGATCGTATTGATGTGGCGGGACCCTGATTTTCATAAATATATGTGGTTCTCACTCGCTTTAGGAGGGTGCTTCATCTGCTACATAACTCTGCTGGATAACATTGCAAATAGCCAGAAATAGTTAGCCTCTGAACATGTAAATGACATGTTCATTTTTAATTCCCCAGGTGTTGCTATGCGGGTAGAATTAAATCAACTCCATTGGTCTTGGATAACTCGAGATTTTCTGCAAGGCAATGTCAGCAAAACGGAAGCCATTTTTTCTTAGTTTGCCTCAGAACCTTTGTGATTCTAGCTCTGGTTTCATCAACTACCATGGTCGTCATTTAGATGGTAGAGTTCTGCACAACCCTGCACTATCATTCTTGTCTCCTTCAAATCAATCACCAAGCACCCTTTCACTCGACTGCATTCAAACCCCTCACTTTTTGCTGCCAAAACATTATTCCATGCCTCCGGCATTGATTCCTCAAAATCCTTCTTCAACAGCATGCTCACAACTCCAGTTAATCCAAAACTGCACAATCCAGCTGAGTGTTCCCTTGCGTGCGGTCTATATTTCCATTTGCAGTCCTTGAAAGTGCCAATGCCTCCTTATCCTTTCTGCATCAATTCCAAGATTATCATCTATGACTTGAAGTCTGTCCAATCTCCGGACCAACATTATGGGCAGAATTTTTCGCTGAGCGGATGGGCACACAACCGACCTGTTTGAGCACAAAATAGCATGTGATGACGTCAGGTGAGCGTCCTGATGTCATCGCCCGATATTTTGGTTGGCAGGCGTGTGCTAAGTTTGGAAGCGTGCCTGCCGACAAATAAGAGGGCAATTAAGCCCATTAACGGTGCAATTAACAGAGATTTTTCACTGCCCGTCCAACATTATGGTTGGTGGGTAGGCGAATCAGCCAGGCGGCCTTAGCATTTTTCAGGAAACCTCATCCACAAGCAGGATGAGGTTTCCGTGATAAATTAAAACAAAAATCATTTTCTGTGGACAGCATTTCCATTATCTACATTTTCAGGTGACTGATTCTGAACCTTGGGCACCTTTTTCCAGTTTCTGTAACTTTTATTTTGGGTTGTTCAGATCTTCAGCTCCCTGAGGCAGCTCTCTGCCTTCTGGGAGCTTTCTGTGAGTGCTTGCCCACGCCTGCACTGACTTCAATGCTCGCCCTCCCCCCACCCCCTACCCCGGCAGCACTGAGCCTTTCAGCGTGTGGTTCATGCTGATTGGCCATTAATTGGCCAGCCAGCATGAAATCGCTGTCAGGGGCTGATTGAGGTTGGCGGTCCTTTCCCTGGCCCCTCCTGGGCCTGCCAATCGCACCCGCCCGCCGCCCTAAAAATCCTGCCCTATATGAGTGCCCTTCTCCATCTGTACGTTCCAGTTTGCTCCTGACTTGCCATTTCCCTTCCACCAGACAAATTTGATCTCCTGATCTGCAATACTCTTGCACTAAAATATTACCTCGAGCTAGACTTTCCCGCCGGAGGCTGGTTAAAAACATGGGTGTTGGGTTTCCATATTGGTGAGGGAGGGAGGGGTGTTCCCAATTGTCTGTTGCAACTTGAAATAATACAATGAAAATCCTGGAAAAACAGCCAGGATGAGCAAGGGAATTCTCCTTGTGAGTATTCAGCCCCTAATTTTCATGCTCAGGCATTGTTTACTACTCTATTTGATCTCTCCTACTTCTTATTTTTCATCATGCTTTTCCAGCTTGTAAAATGCTCCAAGGCTTTTCTCCATGATACAAACCAAATAAATACAAACAGTTCACACATTTAGGTTATTCAAGAAAAGTCCTTGAAATCATAGGATAATGCTAAATTATGCATCATGAAGAAACAAACATTTGAAGCATTTTTTTTAAACTCAGTTAGCAATGATATTCCCAACAAAGATAAGAGAAACAGATTATCCTAATCAGGTAAATAATTTTTTAAAATCTATTCTGTACATCCGGTCCTATCCAATTTCTCAGGCAGCTATTACAGTTCCCAAAGTCTACCCAATGGGCCCAAGCTGCACAACCTTACAACACCTTTCCACACACCCAGCATGTTTCTATTACACTTTTACTCCTGCCATTCCTGTCTCCTGGGGAACAGCAACTCACAAAAAATATAATTAAAAACAAACTTAATAGGACACTTAGCTGCTTTTCGTGGAATATTTCAGGATTTTTGAGGCATGGCCACATCTAACAGTGATTAATAAAACATGTGTGCTCCTATACAGAACATTATTTATCAAAGAAAATCAGACTTCCTTATCTAAAATCCTGCTTCCACATGCACCTAAAAACACTACACTATAGACCATGTACATCAGCTTTTCGTGTTCAGCAAACTGACACAAACATGCAAGATGAGAAAGAATTGTACAATGTCCTAAGTGCAAGTAGGATTGTTGCGTTACAAGTCACACTAACAAGGTTGTGGGACATGAACTCAGTAATGTCAAAGGTGATAAGTGTGAAATAAGATTTTAAAAACCTTTGGTGAAAATATTCACCGGCCTACAATACTATTGATCAATGTCCCAGGTGCCTCTGCTGTGTAAAGTTTTGTAATCTAGGACTACACAGCTTACACTCTCACTGTCAATTTCTCTTATGGTCTCATCATTTTGCATTTACCTACACTAAATGTAATTTGTTACATATAATTGAAGCAATCTACCTTCTGAACCATTCCAGATCCCTTTTTATTTGACTTGCCTGTTCCCTACTGTTCAAAATCACTCACAATTTGGGATAATTTGTAAAGTTAAATAGCATTGTTTTTAGGCCCAGCTCCAATCATTTATATATCTTGTAAGCAACAAAGGCCTTGCAAGTCCTTGCTGCACCAATGCAACTATATTCATAACCACACTTTGCTTTTTTCCATTTTAGTTGATTTTCAAACCACTCAGAATCTTGAATCTTATTCCAGGTCTTCCTACTTGGTGACTAAATGACTGTGTGACATTGTTAAATGCCTTTGCTGAAATCTAAATCTACCACATCCACAGGATTCCTGTTGAGATCATCATTTTCTCAAAGAACTCCAATAAATGTATGAGGTTACGTTCTTCCTCCCACAAACTCTAACTCCTTCTAATCAAATTAATTTTCCCATATTAAGGATTCATGTTAGGTTTACTGTACACTGATATGTCACTTTTGTGCTATTCACTTTTAAAAAAGATTTAATGGAAACAATATCATAGGGTAGAATCTTGCCCATGTTGGGCGGGCTTGGCGGGGGTGGGTGGGAAGCCGAGCGATCAGGGCCAGAAGGCGATTTCGTGCTAGCAGGCCAATTAAGGCCCACCCAGTGTGAAACACGAGCAGCAGCACACAGCACTGCCTGTACAAGGTGGGGGAGGGGGATGAGCGGGGAACTTTGTGCATGCACGCTTGTTAATCTCCCTGAGGCACAGAGCTGCCTTAGGGAGATGAAGAGGTATATTAAAAAAAGGACATTAAAAATGTAATAAAGCATGTCCCCTCATGTGACTCTGTCACATGAGCAGGGGCATATTATTAGTTAAGTTTTAAAAGTTTTATATTAGTTTTATTTGCTTTAGGAAACCTCATCTTGCCTGTGGATGAGGTTTCCTAAAAAGTGCAAGGGTTGCTTGGCCTTTTTGCCTGCCGGTCAACCCTAAGGTGCGATGGGCAACGTAAAATTCTATTTAATTGATAATTTAATGGCCTTAACAGGCCTTACAATTTTTGGCAGGCATACTGCCGACTCTGGTGCACTCCTGCCAAACAAAGTATCGCGCAACTGTGTGGTGACGTTGGGATACTCACCCAACATCAACATGCGTCTTTTTATGCTTGAGAGAGTCAGGCCCGCCCAACGAGCTAAAAATTTTGCCCGTAGGAACTTTTTGCCATTGAGAATACAACAAAAACAAAATTTCAACATGTCATTTTTCAAAACAATATGGGCAGAATACGCCCTTGGTGGGCGTGCGGGCCCCACCGGCACGGCGGCTGGCGGACTGCCGACCCCTGCCGCCTAAACGGGGCCCGCCGCCATTTTGAGTGGCCTTCCCGACAGGAAACGCTATTCGCTTCCTGTGCGGGGGTAGGGGGAGGGAATCCCCAGCTGTCAAAGTGTGCTCTTGTGCGCATGCGTGAAAAAGACCGTACTGCACCCTGAGACTAAGTTCTGTCTCAGGGAGATTAGTGACAGTGCACAAAAGTTAAAAAATTGAAAAATAAAAATATTATTAACCTGTCCCCTTCATGTGACAATGTCACACGAGATGGGACATGTAATAAAAACGGCTTAAACTTTATTAAACTTTTTAAAAATGGACATGAAACCTCATCCCGCCAGTGGATGAGGTTTCATGTTTTTTCAGAAGCCCGCTGGGGCTTCTGGCCTGCCTGCCAGCCTTAAGCTTGGACGGGCTGGTCTTTAATGATCTTAATTAGCTTGTCAGTGGCTGTCCGCCCTCCTTCTTAACAATTTAAAGGGACCGGGATGACATTGAGGGTTCCTCCCGATGTCATACCGAGTCATTTTCCCGTCGGAAAGCTGGCCCCGCCCTCAAATCGCCAACGGGAAAATTCTGGCCTATATTCTCAAACATAGAATAGTACAGTTTTTTAAAACTCATTCATGATATGTGGGCTTCACTGGCTGGGCCAGCATTTGTTGCCCATCCCTAGTTGCCCTTGAGAAGGTGGTGGTGAGCTGCCTTCTTGAAACACTGCAGCCCATGTGGTGTAGGTATACCCACAGTGCTGTTAGGAAGGAAATTCCAGTATTTTGACCCAGTGACAGTGAAGGAATGGCGATATATTTCCAATTCAAAAATAGCAAATGACTTGGAGGGGAACTTCCAGGTGGTGGTGTTCCCATCTATCTGTTGCCCTTGTCCTTCTAGATGGTCATGGTCATGGATTTGGAAGGTGCCTTGGTGAATTCCGACAATGCATCTTGTAGATGGTACATACTGGGCAGGATATTTAGGTCGGCGAATGGGGCGGGCAGGGCCCGCTTGCTGACACGTAAAATGACAAAGGATGGGATGACCTGTCAACGGCCAATTGAGGCCATTAAAAAACCAATTTAGGTAATTGACAGGGCTGCCCGTCCAACCTTAGGGTTCAGTGATGGTAGTGCCATTGAACATCAAGGGGCAATGGTTAGACACTCTCTTGCTGGAGATGGTCATTGCCTGACACTTTGGTGACATGAATGTTACTTGCTGCTTGTCAGCCCAAGCCTGGTTACTGTCCATGTCTTGCTGTTTTTTTATATGGACTGTTTCAGTATCTGAGGAGTCGCAAATGTTGCTGAACATTATACAATCATCAGTGAACTTCCCCACTTCTGACTTTATGATGGAAGGAAGGTCATTGTTGAAGCAGCTGAAGATCCTATCCTGAGGAGCTCCTGCAGTGATGTCCTGGAGCTGAGATGACTGAACTCCAACAAACACAACCATCTTCCTTTGTGCTAGGTATGACTCCAACCAATGGAGAGTTTTCCCCCAATTCCCATTTTCTCTGATTTTGCTACAACTCCTTGATGTCACACTCGGTCAAATGCTGCCTTGATGTCAAGGGCAGTCACTCTCACCTCACCTCTGGAGTTCATCTCTTTTGCCCATGTTTAAATGAAGGCTGTAATGACGTCAAGAGCTCAGTGCCGCTTGATAGCACGGTTGATGACCCCTTCCATTACTTTACTGATGATGGAGAGTAGACTGATGGGGCGGTAATTGGCCAAGTTGGATGTGCCCTGCTTTTTGTGTACAGGATATACCTGGGCAATTTTCCACATAGTCGGGTAGATGCCAGTGTTGTAGCAGTACTGGAACAGCTTGGCTAGGGGCATGGCAAGTTCTGGAGCACAAGTCTTCAGTACTATTGCCAGAATATTGTCAGGGTCCATAGCCTTTGCAGTATCCAGTGCCTTCAGCCATTTCTTGATATCACGTGGAGTGAAGTGAATTGGTTGAAGATTGTCATCTGTGATGCTGGGAACCTCCAGAGGAGGCCAAGATGGATCATCCACTCAGCACTTCTGGCTGAAGATTATTGCGAATGCTTCAGTCTTATCTTTTGCACTGATGTGCTCGGCTCCCCTGTCATTGAGGATGGGGATATTTGTGGAGCCTCCTCCTCCAGTGAGTTGTTTAATTGTCCACTACCATTCACAACTGGATGTGGCAGGACTGCAGAGCTTAGATCTGATCCATTGGTTGTGGAATTGCTTAGCTCTGTCTATCACTTGCTGCTTGTGCTGTTTGACACACAAGTAGCCTTGTGTTATAGCTTCATTATATCTCATTTTTAGGTATGCCTGGTGCTGCTCCTGGCATGCCCTCCTGCACTCTCCACTGAGCCAGGGTTGATCCACTGGCTTGATGGTAATGGAAGAGTGGGGGATATGCCATGATGTTACAGATTATGTTTGAGTACAATTCTGCTGCTGCTGATGGCCCAAAGCACCTCATGGATGCCCAGTCTTGAGTTGCTAGATCTGTTCAAAATCTGTCCCATTTAGCATGGTGGTAGTGTCACACTCTATAATGGAGAGTATCCTCAATGTGAATGCAGGAAGCCTTCTCCACAACAACTGTGCGGGGTTCATTTCTACCGGTACTGTCATGGACAGATGCATCTGCGGCAGGCAGGTTGGTGAGGATAAGGTCAAGTATGTTTTTCCCTCTTGTTGGTTCCCTCACCACCTGGAGAACCAATCTAGCAGCTATGTCCTTTAGGACTCAGCCAGTAGACCATCAGTCGACCAGACTCCCCAGGCAACTCCCTCAACTCCCTCCCAACTGTGGGACAGGAAGGACAGACCCAGAGGAGGTGGCAGTGGATGGGACATTATCTGTGAGATATGATTCTGTGAGAGTGACTGTGTCAGGCTGTTGCTTGATTAGTCTGTGAGACAGCTCTCCCAGTTTTGGCAGTTGGCCCCACATGTTAGTGAAGTGGACTTGTAGGGTCAACAGGCCTTTGCTATTTCCAGTGCTGGGTGGTCCGTCCAGTTTCATTCCTTTTTTGAGGCTTTGTAGCAATTTGATACAACTGTGTGGCTTGCTAGGCCATTTCAGAGGGCAGTTAAGAGTCAACCACATTGCTGTGGGTCTGAAATCTCTATGTAAGGAAGGCAGATTCCCTTCCCTAAGGAGTATTAGTGAACCACATGGATTATTACAACAATCAACCAGGTTTTATTGAATTCAAATTCCACCATCGGGATTCGAATGCCAGTCTCCAGAGCTTTTTCTTGGGTCTCTGGATTACCAGTCCAGTGACAATACCCCTACACCATCACCTTCCCCCATAGAGTGGCACATGAAAACAATCTGCAATTAATGTACAAAAACCAATTGCAAAAGTGGATTCTGGAAATCCTTAGGTGCTACTCCCTATTCCAATGATTCCTTAAAGGCAGCATCATGCACATGAGTAGTTTTGCTAACCATTTCTTTAGGGATTCTTTTACAACGCCCATCTCGGCCTGGCACTTCATCTACCTTCAATGTGGGTGTGCTAGTGCAGTGGTTCTGTTTCACAAGACTAAACTAATAATTCAATAAGTAGGTTCTGCATTGTCCAAGGTGCTGTTTTTCAGATGAGATGTTCACCCAAGGTCCTTTATGGCTTTATATTGGATATCTTGTGGCATAATGTCAGGAGGAGCAGGTGCTCATTCTGTAGCTGGAATTTTCTGGCTCCATTGGCATCAGACTTCATGGCAGGAGGGACAATATGACGAGAAGGCCAAAAAACATTTCACGCTGTTGTGAAACCAGTTTGCGATTATCCTCTTCACCCATCAATGGCATCCACGTTTCCCGCTGCTGCACATCAGGAACCTAATTTCAATACTTTAGCATCTCATTATAGGCCCTGCTCTCCGGAATCATCCCTCAACGCTGGATCATCCGGGCATGTTGGCGTGATTGCACGCTGAGCAATTTAACTACTGTACATAAGCAACATGCACCTGGCGAGCTGCACTTCACTCGGGAGTTCGAGGTTTGTTTGCCTACCTTGCTTCAGGCAGCACTTGCAGTCATTGGTGCCAGGCTTCACAGGCAGCACCAAATCACTTTCAGGAGGGATCATGGGCAGGTGTCTACCTATCAGACCAGCTGTAAGGTGGGGTTGCTTTTCAATGGTTGCAGGGCTACGGCCTGCTTGGGGAAGGGAGCGAAGTGGCCTGCGGCAAGGGAAGAAGCTGCAGGGTGAGGGCGGTACTAGGGAAGGGGGGTATTGCAAGGTGTGCATGGTGGTACATGTTGATCTGTGCAAGTGGCTTCAAGATGATGAGGATTGAGGAGATGAGGCCAGGTGGGGGTGTGTGTGAGATAGTGTGTGGTGATGTCCCTTCAGCTGGCAGTGAGTGAGATGCCAGTGAATGTGTGATGGCCTTGTGAGTGTGTGAGTTGAAAGTGATAAGATGGTTGCCTTACTCTGGCCGCATGGATGTGATCATTTATCTGCACTGGATGGCTGACCTCTTCTACGCAACATTGGCACTGACCACCTCTGCCACCACCTCCCAAGCGGTGTAGTGAGAGGTCTGCTCTCCAGAATCATCCCCCAATGCCAGAGCAGGTGTAGAGGACATCATGGTGGACCTCCACGGCATCCAGAAAGCATCCCAGGGATGCGTCATTGAATTGGGGGCTGGGGGGGCTTTTGGGGCCATATTTTCACTGGGGCAGTCCTGGGCTGCAGTTTAAATATGGTGCCCTGCATGAGGAAGTGGCATGGCAGGAAAATCGGAGGCCGCCCGCCAATGATACAGTGTGTTTCCTGTGGCTGGAGAATTAATGAGGTGGGAATGGGACAATATGGCGCAAAAATCTACCATTATGGCCAGCGGGTAAAACAACATTTTTCCCGCCCACTCCCGTACTTTGTGCAAATCTGGGACAATTCCACCCTGTGTCCAGGCGAACATTCTTCCATCAACAGCATCACCAAATAAAAAAAAGATTTACTGTTAATTTCACTGATGTTTGTGGGATCACACCATGGCCAAAATTGCTGCCCCTTTACCCATATATCAAGAATAATTGCACCATCTACTTCATTGTACGTACCACGCGTGGAACATTTCACAGAGATATGATAAGTTTCTAGAATTATACCAAATCTTTCTTTGCCTTCACTTTCCTTTCACATAAAATTGTTAAAGCTTTTAATATCAGTAAGTCTCTTAGAAGATTAACAAAGGATATATTTGCTTGGATACATAACTGGTTACAAATGGATAATTAATTAGTACCAAAATGGGAGATATGGAGAGAGAGAAATTATCAGGTTAATGACATTTTTACTGGCTGAGCCATTTTGTAAATTGCATTCAAGGAAATTAGCCAATTAACAAGTACTTAGTCATATTCATCCTTTTAGAGCATTATTACAGGGAATACAATCTACACTTTGTTAGAAATACCAAATAGGTCAATTGCTGTCCTATATTTGAGTTGGTCTAAGATGAACATTAAAAATTAAATTCTCCAGTTGGCTGGTCTGCTGCTCCATTGGCCACTTAATGCCATTGCAACAACTTTATCAAGTAGCCCCTGTTTGGTCTATATAAACCAGCCTGAGATTATTGCAACTAGTCTGGAGTTCATTTTCATGGACAATACCTCAGTCAGGGTTAAGAATAATCTCAGTCCATTTGATGAATGTTCATTGAGAATTTTGTTTATTAGTCTTATTATAGCTGTCCTGAAAATGTCTCAGATGGGCTTTGTCTCTAGCATATAGTTTCAGAGTTTAAGTAGGAGGAGAGTAGAATCTAGGAGTAGAAGCTTATAAAAGGAGACAAGGTAGAAACCAGGGTCTAAGATTTAAAACTGCCAATTGGCTGAGGCTGAAGCATTGAACAACGCTGCACTTTCCTAGGAGTAACGGGAAGGAGACTGGATAGTCATTGTGCAGTTTCTTGGAGCTTGACCTGCCACTCATAGCAACAGAGCAAGATGTAATAGTTTACAAACTATAGTCATCACAGTAGGATTAGAGATTCAGGGTGATATCTAATGGAGGTGATGGTGGTCACCCTCACTGGCTAGGGAGCTTAATTGGGTTGAATGTGAGAAAGTGGCGAGGCCACCACCCGCCATCCTCCCACCTGATTAAATGCGCTCCCTCCAACAAACTCACACTGGGGGAGAGCATTAAATTCCACCCTAGGTTACTATCAATCCACTTAATTAATGAAATAGTCCTGTTCTGTAGGCATTGCTCTAGGGTGGATGCAGGGAGCTTCCCTCAGCTGTCATTGTCTTCATGATTTTGGTTCTGGTACATCGGAGCAACTCACCTGGTTGACTAATACCACTTTCTCTATATATAACATCACTTTCGGAACTATAAATGCTTAAATAAATTTTGATGTGAGCCAAACCCTTAGAACACTTTCTCTAGTCCCTACTCCCTCCTGTAGGTGCATCACTGCCCTTTATAGTATGCTTATCACCATGACCAAAAAACAAGCTTCAGGGAAACTTGGGAACATGACCTAAAATGCCTATTAAGAAAGGAAAAATATGTGAAGAAGGATCTGTATCAAAATGCATGTGAGCTGACAGTAGATCGTACCTCACACCTACCAGACCAGTACAAGTTCCACAATTTTAACCTTCAAAACAAGGCAACAGATAGAGTGGCTGTGGGTAGAAGAGGAGCAATTTCCAGTATCATTGGATATCAGTCCAGAAGATAAGGCGAATTATAGCTGGTATTGCAATTCCAGTGAACACAACTCAATACCTGCTGAACCTACCAATTGGAAAACAAGGGCCAATCCATGAAAAAGGACATATTTCACTTGATGGTGAACCCTTCTCAGTACAACATGCTGTTGAAACACAAGCAGGACAGATCCCAATCAAAATGAAGGATATTCACCTCTATGCAAACTGGGAAAATGTCACCCATGCTGGGACATATTCTCGAATTCTAAGTCAGCAAAAAACGTCCCTCCAGCACAGCAGGCTACCCATTGGTTTACAAGTGCAATGACTCCAACTAATTATAGGTCTTAATAGATGCCTAGAAACCACAACCTCATTGCCTCAAACCCTTGACCTGCATTGCTTCCAGTGCAAGCACATGCCAAGGCTACACATATAAATGGACATTTTTGAAAATGAAAAATAGAGACTAGTCCCACTAGTGAAGAACTGGTAGAATACCTTGGATGTGAATGTTGCAATGTGCAAAATTGACATATTAGGATTTGATCTTTTATATTTAGGAGCTAGATACAATATTTAGAAATGGAAGAACCTAGAAGCAAAGATTTTTTTTTGCAGATTTGGAAGCTATTTGTCACACATGATTTCAAAGCTCCTTGGTTGGGACCAACTTTCAAGCTTGAAACTTTAGTAGGATTTTAAGAATATCATGTATCAGTTTATGTAATATAATGTGGGCTGTAATGCAATGCCTATTTTTGAATAACTTCCAGCTACATGAAAATGTCTAAAGCCTGCACTCCTTTCAAGGTTCCCACCATCACTATATGTTATTAAAGATTGAGACTGACAACCTCAGTTTCTAGGCCAAATTTTCAAAAGGCATTCTGATCAAAATTCAGAACCAGTTTGTTTTTCAAATTAACTGTTTCAAAGATTGCTGAAAAAATACATTTTGTCATAGCCTTTTGTCTTGCACTCATCAGGACAATTGCAAGAATATCAATGTCATGAGAAGCAACAACTTTGTATTGTATGAGAAGAGAGTGCTGATTGGTTGGCAAGTGGACTCTGATTTGTGGTAGAGGTGTTGCCATGGAGAATGCACCAGCTAGTTGTGACTGATCAGTTAACTGACAAGCATTGTTCGAAATTTAAACCAGCAGCTTGACTCTGATTGATCAAGGCATTGCCCCGATGAGTCAGTGAATGGCTATCACTTATTTTGTTTAGCCGAAAACAGATGCAATGTGTGTACATGTTCTTTCTGTCTGCAAAGAACTGGGCCCTGTATATTAATATATGTAGCTTCCAGTACAATCAAATGCATCGCACTGCGAGCCTGACTGACAATCTTAAATTGGTTGTCAGCATAATTCTTAACACACTGAGGATTATTTAGCAAAGGTTGTCCAATCGCAGGATTACATCTAATGTTGGACACTGTTTTGAGTTTTGAAAGCACATGCTGGTTGGGTACAGTCTGTACCTTGCCCTTTGCGAACAGTGGAAGGGACAAGGTGTTTGATACGATCCGCCAGTCTTTGGGACATGCGGCCTACATACCTAGCAACATACTGGCACTGAAATTCATATACCACATTACTCATTTGTGTGAAAGGCAGAACGTCTTTTTGGCTTGACAGCAGCATTCTGATAGTGGCAATACCACTCTTGTTGCTACTGCATAGTAGCAGCATGAAGCATCAAGACTGTCAATTCTATCCTGATAAGTGGAAGGCAAAAGGAATCATTAGTATGTCTCTTCTCTCAGCAACACTCAAGGTCTGTACCATCAAGCAGCTAGATATGCTAGGATGTTACCAGGGATGAAAGACTTCGGTTTCGTGAAGAGACTAGAGAAACTATGACTCCTCTCCTTGGAGCAGAGGTGATTAAGAGGAGATTTCATAGAGGTATCCAAAACCTTTAATGAATATGGAGAAACAGTTTCCGATGGCAGAAAAGCTGGCGACCAGAGTTAAGGTGATTGGTGAAAGAAGTAGAGGCAACATACATAATTACCTTTTAAAGCACAGGTTGTTGGTAAGATCTAGAATACATTGCCTGAAAAGGTGGTAGGAGCAGATTCAATAATAACTTTCAAAGGGAATTGGATAAATAATTGAAAAGGAACAAATTACTGGATTATGGAAAAAGAACAAGTGAGTAGGTCCAATTAGCTCCTTCAAAGAGGCACAATGGCCCAAATGGCTTCCTTCCATCCTGCTGAATTCTAAGATTCTCTAATTCTACAAATGAGCAAATCTCTAAACAGTTACTTCATCCTTGTAATGGAAAACCAGTTTCTCTGGACAGGAGGTTTTGCCAAATTTTTAATCATGCTCAAAGCAAAACAGCTACTGATAACGCTGAAACTTGAGAAATTACCTGGGGAATACGCTGAATGGTAGTAAGAAAGATCGAAAACATATGATGCTGCTTCAACAGCTCTTAGATATATCTACAGTCCTGTTAATAATGAGGGATGGGTAAGCAATTAACTGTTGGCAGATACCACAAGCATTTCTGCAGATCTAGTTAACTGGTTCTGAATCTTGCTATGTGCTTGTATGATACAAAAATGTGCATTAAACAACATTAAGACCGTGGTATTTAGAACAATTTACCATTTGCACATATGATTATTGATATCCAATGAAGCCTTGCTCTTGAAACACCAGAATCTATCAGCAAGGATGACTCTTTAGGGGATAATTATCATTCACATTGTAGGCAACAGCATTTCTGCGTTCACTTTAATGTAGCACCAGCTTAAGTACACACATGCACGCATGCACACAAGAAATTGTTACTGTCCTGGTAGTAATATCCACTTAAGATGACACAAAGGCCCACTTTGATGATCTGTGAACAAAGCTAGTGAGACTTTTTTTCTAATATGCACAAGATATTGTACAGGGCAATTCAGGAGCTGAACAGGGGCATGAGAAAATTCAATAGTCTTACGATAGAACAACAGAAAGCTGGTCTGCAGTTAGGCAGTTAAAAGAGACCAAGGACGTGTGGGGGATTGAATTGAGAGATTACAGGTGATTGGGAGAGATGGTAGCAGTTGAGGAGAGCAGGCAATAAGCTTTCACAGTGGTTCCCCTATGCCATGTGAATGGTCCATGCCAAGAAATCTTGGTAGTTCTGTCCAAGATCAGGAAAGGAGGTAGGGGGGCAGGGGCCTTGGGGTGGGATGGAGATAGAAAAATATTTTCCAAAGTGTCATTTACAAAAATGTCTTTGTAATAGTTAGAATTTTGGCCCAATTTTAGTCTTCTAGCTATATATTTCCTTTCTATCTGTGTATTGTTTCTGGAGTTCCTTTTACCTGTTACCATATTGCTCCCTTCTCTTCGCTTCCACCTTCCTTCTCCATTGCTAGCCAGTATTCAGTGCTGACATAGTGCCCATGTGACAGATTGCAGGAACACTGCTAAGATTGTTACTTCAAAATGGCCACCAATACTCCAAGAGTCCATTGAAATGTGGTATGATAAAGCAACATATCGCCTTCTCCTATAGTTAATAGGATCTTGTTGCTTTTCTGCTTAATTCAGCATTGTAGGCAAGATGTGCAATGAGAATGCTGCTGTGTGGTTCATTTTCTGGTAATCCAATGCTGAAATGAAATCTAAGATAGAAAAGCCACAGTTATGTGATACCAAATATCTTAAGGCCAAATATCATCATCATCAATACCAATTGCCTAACAGTGAAAAAACAAATTACATTATGATATAAATCCTAAAACCACGCACTATTAGAAGACAGTCTGTTTGAGGTACAGTCCCAATCTTTCAGAATTCTGTTAGAATTCATTCAAAAACTGTAATCGTGGTTTATGAAGTCATCATAATTGTTTGATTAAATTACATCTTACTGACTCACTGGCATTATGTGAAATTTTCACCCTGGTATTCAAAATGAAATCTATTATTTAGACAGGTATATAGAACATAACTGTGAGATACCACGTAACTGTAAGTGAAATCGGCTGTAAGGAAAGCAAAATGTAATAAATTGATAAATGCTAATGAATTGTTTTAAAAAATGTTTTGGTCTCTTATTTGATACTCAGCCCGTTCATGTGGTTTACATTACCACAGGTTTTCACTTGTTTCAAATGTCACATAGCCAACTGGGAATTCACCAAAAAGTATAAGGAGCCAATTTTTGCCATCAAGGTGGGCAGCCTGGGTTGCGAAATTTCCTGACTTGGCAGGCCCAGATGTGTAAAAGGCTGTTGTATCCTCTAGCCATCACTTGCCATGCCACTTCCATGCCTTCTCATACCCCCATGCCACCTCCATACCTCCATGCCCTCCATAGCAACTCACCCAGTATCCACTATGGGCAGACCTCAGGGGTTATGTGGAGATGAAAATATATTAATAATATATAAACTTCTAACAATTTAAAAGATGTCATACACATACACAAGCATACATACTCTCAATTATGGAATCTATTCAAAAATTTTAAATTCCCTCACATGGCCAATCTGTTGAAAAAAAACTATTCACCAACTGCATCAAAGATAGCTAATCCTTTAATAGTTTCTTAAAACTGTCAATCAAAATAAGAACCCAGCACATCCCTCCGCCCCCACCGAGATACGTGGTTTTAGTGCTTTTGAAACTCAGCCAAGTAATGGGCTCAACTCTCAACAACCCTTGGAAAATGTCAACAATAAAGTCTATTGAAACTGAAAAACAGATTGCTAATAGTTTGTTCTAAGCTACACCAAATGTCCTGTCAATCAATGTATTCCACCATCAGGTGTCTCCCTTTTTACTCCAACTAAAAGCTGCAGCCTGCTTTTTTTAATTTTTAAAGGGTGGGGGATTTAAATAACTTCATATCATGACACTTAAACAGACCTATCCGCCCTTCAAGAGCACTTATGCCTCCTCCTTAAATTTATGACTCCCACACTGTGAGTTAAGACTCCAGATAAACTATAATTTCACCATAACAAATAGCTTTCAATCAAAAGTACATCAATCTTCATCAGCTGAGGGAAACTGTGAGCAGTGCCAAGTGCCTATGTTAGTGAGATCCTGATTGACCAGTGGACTGCCACAACTCTAAAGAATTAGACTGGGTGATCAAATACAAAGTCAGATGTTTCAAGGGCCATATTGATCTGCAAATTCAGTGTAAGTTTTGAGTCCATTTAGTTTTGACTGCCTTGCTCCAGTCACCAGAGAAAATGGCAGGCTGTTCAGCCTAAATCAAGATGATGTTTCCTTTTTATGTTGTAGCAATAATACAAGTGAGGGAATAGAACATCGTCAAATGGGAGGAGATGGATCTGTCCACTTTGTGCTGTGCTCCTCCCTTGCTGCAAAGATCTAGAATGTGAAGTGTGCAACTATGAATTGATAATTAATTTTAGTGCTAAATAAACACACTGTTAAAATCTACCCTACATATAAGAAGAAATTCAAAGTTGTTGAGGTGGAGTCTGAGACATTGGCCTGGATTTTCACGGAGTCATGAAGACTTTGTAGACCTTTAAAAAAGGCAGGCAGGATTTGGATCCGGAGCTCCCAATTCTGACAGATCCTATTTTTGCAAGGGGGAAGGGGAGCCAGACAGGGCATGACTCTCGCATGTGGGAAACCCGAACTCAGCAGGGCCATTTGAACTTCAAACAGACCACATTTTCACTGGAGCAAGGGTCTTATTCAGCAGTTTTTAAAGTAGACATAAATGCTGCTGAAGGGCAAATAAGGTCTGTAGACTGTCAATCTGTCAAGTTATTTAAATAGCCAGCCCTTTAATAATTGAAAAACAAGCTGCTGGCTTGTGTCTGTGAGTTGAAAAAAATCTGTTCCAGCAGTTTCAATCGCTGTTTATTGACATAACCTAAATGCTATCATTATAGCATTATTAATGCTTGACTGCTTTCCACAACCTATCATTATCACATTATCCTAAGTTCACAGTTTGATTGATAGCTCAAAGAGGTTATTAAAGGATTAGCTGTCTTTGATGTAGGGTTACGAATACAAATGCTTGTTTATATAAGGGATTAAGTATTTGAGGGGATTTAAATGCATTGAATGGGCTTTCATAAATGAGATTGTTTTATTATATAGCAAAGTTTGTAACAGATATTTAGAAAATTATTTTATTCCTTCTGAGCAAGGCTCCTGATGTCTGCATCTGTTGGAATATGGGGTGAGTTGGCATGGAGGGTGTAAAGGCAAAGGCTGGTGGGTGGGGGTCATGATTTGGCATTAAGCTGGCATAGGGGCTATAAAGGGCCATTGGTGTAGGTGGGGCCATGGGTTGGCATGAATGGGCAAAGGGAGTGGGTGGGAGGTGAGGAGGTGAGGCCCAGAAGACTAATGTTTAAGAAAACAATTCAGGCGAAGTCCCAGAGAACTGAAGTGGGCCTTTTGAACAGCCCATCTGGCACTTGGAGTCCTTGTCACCATCTCTGATTTGTGCCTGGGGGTGGCAGGCCCAACTCTATCCTGCACTAACTTCCTCTGGAACAAAGATCTCGCCATTTAGGGCACCTTTTCCCAGGTGGATGCAGTGAGCCAGGAGATTCCTCTGCACGCCCGTCTCAGCCATGATTTTATTGAACGGAGGAGTAGGCTCAAAGGACCAAGTAGCCTACTCCTGCTCCTGTTTCTTATATCCTTATGTAACAACCAGCCATTAATGTCAGGCATTTCAATCTTTTCATATACAAGTTGAAAATAATATTGGTTTGTTCTGGTCTCATTTGGCAGTTTTGGAACAACCAAAGTATTCACACTTGTGGAGAAATATTTTCTCTTCTGCAATAAATGTATCAAAATTATAAATGCATTTATAAAAATGGATTTATGATCCCACTGCACCTGGTGCACAGAAGAAACCTCACTCTTTTTGGAAGGTGCATGAGGGTAGAAATTGTTTCTGGCACCCCCCTCCACCGCCCCCCAATCCCTTCCCCCCACCACCCCATAACCCCCTACCTCATAATATTTATCAACAATGAAGGTCAAAGTCAGATTTTGGGTAAAAGCTGTGGAAAGTGTCCAATAGTTTTGAAGTGTGTGCCACTGAGCGTACAGCAGTACATTTAGAGAAACCAAAAATCATGTCATATAAATATTCTAGTTATAAACTAAGTTAATTTTTTATATGGAGGTGTATTCCAGAATATTAAATGTGATCTTTGATACAACACTCATAAGAAACTTTACTAGTGTGGAAAGTGTACATTTACAGGATCAGTGAAGCATTCAGCCTTTGGCATAAATTTCTGTTCAGGAGAAAGTAGCACATTTAAGTGGTGCTCCAAATGATATAATAAATGCTGCAGCACAAGGTAGCTGACAATATATTGGAGTTTTCAGGCAGACCAATCTGGAAACTCAGCCTCAACCCCAAACTCTATCATGCAACATTTCCCCTTTAAGAAAACATGGCGCTGATGGACAGTTGCTATTGTGTTACACTCTGCAAGATAGCGCAGAAGCCACAAGTTATCGAAGCCTAGATCATATCATAATAGTAAAGTTGAGATTTAGTCAACTGGGGGTGGGGAGAGGGAGCAGAAACAGTTCCTTGTAAAAAACAATCCTGTATTTATTTTTGCCTCAATTTTTATTACTGATGTTGCATTATGGCTGTTATAATATTTAACAAAATATGTCCAATCATTTTTATGCTCTTCCGCTCACCGAGGTGAGGAATGTTTGAGCTGCGAATAGAACATCTTCCATTTCAGGAAGCTGATGTCAGAATCAGATGCACCCAAGGTCAGCTTTGTAAAATAAAGTTTCCTCTACTCAACCTCAACAGTGTGTATCAGCTCCAAACACAGAAAAAAAAAACACTATAACAGGCAATGAGGTCTTCCATTTCCCGCATCAGTCATTCTGGACTTTGCCAGTTTGTGTCAAATTAAGAGAAGCAGGTCGAGATTATCAAGAAATGGATTGACACTGCATTTGACATAGGACTATTGCAACCAGCGTAGCTGCAGCAATAAAACTTCAAAATTTAATAATTGTGATGACTGGATGTACTGTCACTCCCTCCGGTCAATTACGGGTCATGTGATGCACTGTGGGAGCTTCAACCAGTGAGTTCTTAGTGCCAGCAATCCGCGGGGTGGGGCTTTTCGGATGAGAGATCTGGTCAAGCGTGCGAACGTTGAAAATGCCTCTGTAATAATTTTTTTTTGACTAAACCAGCCTGCTCCATAGAGTCTTCATATTTGGCGACGAGGATAAAATCAATTCTGCATCTCACCCTGTTAGTGTAAGTAAATCGAATTTTATAAAAAAACTACCCACCAGCTATGCCACTGTTTGGAAGAATCAATCCTAATGACGCTAATATTGAAGATTGGAGCTAGTATGTTGAGCGCCTCAGATTTTATTTTGTAGCAAATGAAATAACCGCCACAGGAAAGCAGAAAGTGATCCTCTTAAGTGTATGCAGCAGTAAAACATATAACTTGATCCATAAACTGACTGCCCCAAGAGCGCCCAATTCCAAGTCATTTGGCAAATTAGTGGACGTAGTGAAGATACACTTCCAGCCAAAGCCATCCGTGATAATGCAGCGCTTTAAACTCAATTCAAGAGTTTGGGCCCTGGGAGGGTTCATCGTAACCTATGTAGTGAACCTCAAGCAGCTAACAGAACAGTGCAGCTTCGGTGACATTTTAAAAGATATACTGCAGGACTGATTGGTATATGGAGTCAAGGACGATGCCTTTCAGCACCGATTGCTTGCTGAGGTCGGTATCGATTTTAAACGCACCCTAGAAATCTCCCTCACCATGGAAAGTGCTGCCATACTTCATGTTGGGTGGGAGCCTGCTGCTGAGCGTGATGTGAAAGCCAGACATGCAGAATTAAAGCATGATTCAATGGCCACTGTGAGAAACATTAAGAAGCCTAACAGAAACGCTTCATCATTAGTTTCAAGACAAAATTATTATAGATATGGAGGTGACCACGGAGCAGAAACCTGTAAATTCAAAGAGGCAGAATGCCATCACTGTCATAAGAAGGGTCATGTGGTTAGGCATGGCCAGACAAAGTTGAAGCAGCCTGCAAAACAGCAAACAAACATGATAGAAGTAATTGGTAGAGCAAAGGCTGAAGCTGCTGCTCCTGATGTTTACTCTTTATACAATGTGATTGCTGTGCAGACTGAGCCTATTACGGTGACAGTATAAGTAAATGAGAAGCCACTGAAATGGAAGTGGATATTGGTGCCTCAACTGCAGTGGTTGGAGAGCACATTTTCAGGTACCTTAATGAAGGATGACAGCCAATAAACTTGGAGTGGACAACCTCTAAATTAAGAACTTACATGGGAGAATCTATTCAAGTAAAGGGCATCACCATTGTCCCAACCTCTTACAAGCGACAGACATCCCAACTGCCTGTAATAGTAGTGAAAGGGGAGGGACCAAGTCTTTTAGGTCGGGATTGGCTGTAGGAGATCAAACTCGACTGATCTGAGATACTTCACCTAAAATCATATGGAATCCCAGAATTTCTAAGAAAATACAACAAGGGTCCTTGGGATGAGTTAAGAAAATGGAAGGACCTTCACGTGCTACAAGAATCTCTTAGGTCAAAGTTTGTTCCTCTAGAAAATTATGAAGAGAAGCAAGATGAATTTAATGCCACTCTGAACAAGCTGAAGAAATAGTTGGCAGAGAAGACTCAGCAATGTTCATTAGTCCAGGAGGAGGCTAAGAGATACAAGAAAGACACTGAAGAACTGAGGAACCAGCTGAACAAAACAAAAGAGGCCTTGAAAGGAAAAGTCATGGAACTTTCCAAGATGAGAGCGGCTAATGAAACCATGAGTAGCACAATTACAGAACTGAAGCTAGCTAAGAATTCACAGAAGAGAGGTCTGGCCAACTGTGACACCAAAGTGAAGGACAAGGACAAACTCGGCTGCAGACAGAGAAAGAAAAGACAGAAATAAATCAGAAAATGTAAATCTAACACTGAGGTTCACGGAGCTAGAATAAAAAGCACTAAATGCCCCAAACATACTGAGAACCATTAAGTTGTTGAGAAATGAAATGGCTGAAATTGTGAAACAAATGGAAATAAAGGTTTTGTTTTTGATACGTCAACATCCAGCAGAACCCGATGGACGCCGTGGAACAAGGGAAGTACCTAGCCAACAAAGTTCCCCAAAGCAACTGAGAGTCTCGTTCCTCCAAACACGACAGAATGTGTTCTGGAAGGATTGTCTGGGCTCCGGGAGCCATTGTTTCAGAGACTGGTCCATTATCTCTCCAAGTATAAGTGTGAGATACAAGCGTTCGTAAGCACGTATATCATGTCTGTGCCAGAGAGATATTCCAACAATTAATTGATCAACATGTGATTAACGTTGAACCATCGACTTCTGAGCTGTGTGATTGACCTAGTACAGACATTTAAGATGTTTCAAAAGAGTTGTCAAACCCTGAACTGCCCAGTTCCGATGATGTGTCTCATAGTACAGCTCTGGATCCCATCGATCCTGTTCAGGAACCTCCAGTGGTAGAGCTACACCGCTTTAGCCATATAAGAAGACCACCTCAGAGACTTAATTTATAATCACCTGAAATTGTATGTATGTTTGTTGGATTGTTTGGGATTGTTTAAATGTTTTTCTGTAAAGAATAACTGCAAAAAGCTTAAGAGGGAAGGAAATGTGGCAACTAAATGGATAGTCACTCCCTCCAGCCAATCACGGGTCATGTGATGTACTGTGAGGGCTCCGACCAGTGAGTTCTTAGTGCGGGCAATCTGCAGAGTGGAGCTTTTCTGATGAGAGATCTGGTTGTGCGGGCAGACACTGAAAATGTCTTTGCAATAAATGTTAACTGTTTCTTGATGAAACCAGTCTGCTCCATAGAGTCATCACAATGATGTTAGTAATGACCAAGAACCATTGAAATATTACTTTGCATTATCTGCACAGACAAGCTTTCACAACTGGTATGAAAATTATTCCAACCCATGCAAATTCTGCAAAACGCAGCACAATAACAAGTCTTTTGGCCTCAGTAGGAATTATTTCCATAGCACCTTCACTTCAAAAAGAAACAGCTTGTCTAATGGAGCTGAATACAGGTGTAGGCTTGAATTCCCAACCACAAGCCCATTTGAATCTTGGCAACATATGATATTTGAACTTGGTTTTCCTATGGTTTGAGCTGCATCAGCTGCTAGCTGGGCTACAAGGTGAAGTATTTTTTTGCAGGGTGAAGCATTTTGCGAACTAGTAAGGCTATTGTGTCCCAAGCGTATATATCTCCTGTCAGTTTAAACAGTCAATCAGCCACCTCACCCTCCAACAATTATTGTGGCAGGAGAGGGTTGGCAGCGAAATACTACAAATGCTGATGACTGCAACAGTTCTATTACTAAATTAACGTCTGGGATAGCATTTGATTGCCTATTTAAAACCACGGGACAACTTTCTTTCTTCAACTTTCCCAAGAATATCAAAGGAACAATTAATGACTACAAAATAAAAATGGTGTTGTTTTGAAGGTGAATTAGCTATGATTAAATGGGCTGTGTACTTTTGTTACCAGATGCAATTGGGTCATTTCAATTTTGAGGGGGATGTTGAAGATTCAAGCAGTGACATGTTTTTCTGTGTTATCCCTCAAATACAGAAACTGTTTCAGAGCACCCTTCATCATTCATGGGAAACATGTGAATAGATGGAGTTTTGCATTTCGTTTGATTGGGAGAACTGGACTAACCAGAAACCCTTAAAGGATTCTTGTTCATCATTAAAGAGGAGTTCTCTATTTTTTTGTCTTTTATAGGAGGTATCTATGAAAGGACAGACTTGGAGAAATGTCTGCAATGAGGCTTGCGCTCAAGAATCTCCCATACAGTAATGACATCTCTGTGCTACAGGAAATGCAGCAAATATGTATGGCAGTCTCTGATGTCCACTCAGGTCTTGGGTGTGACCTTAGGTTATTGCATTAGGGCAAGGGCACTGTTTGAGTTCATGAAAGGGAAAGCATAGTTGTGGCACTTAAAGCACACAATTAACATTGCAAATGTGACAAAAAATAAATACAGATTTTACTTCTCCATAGTATGGACAGTGTTTATGGAACAGGGACATAAACTCATAAGAACTGGGAGGGGGCTGAAAGATGGCAGCTCTGCTTCAGTAAAGGTATACTTTTGGAGGTAATAAAGTGTAATTGAAAAGAACAAAAATTGGTTCAGTACTGGAAACAGCTCTCAATTATAGTGTTCCATCTTCAACTATAAATGTGCACCAATTAACTCCATGCTGCTTTCCTTCTGTTCCTCATCAACCTCCCATGGGCTTGCAGCCCATCCTCCTACTCATTCCCTGTTAGACATCAGACAATGATGATTTTAGAAACTTTGGCTGGACTACAGAGCAGCAGCCCACCACAGACCAAGCAATGCACCTGTGAACTTCAGAATCCGTATAATATACTTAACAGTAACTTAGGTCCTATTGTATTTAAACTGTGCTGGTGTGTGGGCATTCAGAAGCCATTATTGCAGAGGTTAGCTGTAATCCACCACCACCCCCATTTTTTAAAATTTTTTCAGAAACTTGAGGTAATTCATGCAAAAATCAGACTATTGCATAAAAGCATTATGGGTGCTCCCCAGGTAATGGACATTAAGATACAGGATTGCATTTCTATTGTTACAATCCCAGCTGATGTTAATATTGGACAAGTCAGGTTCCAGAGTGAAACCTGGCTTGATAGATCCTAATTTGTTGTTTCAGAAGCCGCAGAGGAAAGTTACTGAACAAATTCATAGGAGTTTGCTGATGAACACTTTATCATGAAGAATAAAATATTTATTAAGACAAGAAAAATGAGCCATTTTCCAACAGACAAAAAGATTGGGAAGATCTTAATGCAAACACAAGATGATGATTCAATTTCCCAATATTTTTTTACCCAGTGATATCTTCACAAACACATAAACCAGTGAAGAGTTACCCACTATAGCTTGGCATAAAAGCTCCATGCTTGGGACTGGCACACGTGTAAACAGTTTTCTTTGGGTGAATTCTTCAGCATTCACTTAATGCTTCTTACCAAACCTGTACCTCTTCCCGAGACCCAAAAATAACCGCACTATAAACTCACTATTTCAGTAGCTACGCTGCTAAACTGATCACATTACTGAGTCTTATAACTGACTATTTAGTTAACTACTGTCCCATTAGCCTTGTACTTTTCTCTTCTCAGAGAGCTGAAAAATCCCTGTCTTCAGTTTCTGACACATTGAACTCTTCCCTGTCTTTCTTTGTGTCTCTGTATCTCTGTGTCACTTGACCACTGTTGCTAGGCAACAGCTCAGTTTTTTGTACTTTGTGTTTTTTTCCCAAAATCACTAAACCTCGAATTCCTTTTTTGAAACTGAAACCATTTTACATTAATACACAAATATACATATATATTCAACTTAAAAATCATACATTGTTCCTAACACTATGGGCAGAATCATCCCAAAATGGCACTAAGTGTGCTAGCGGGCATGAAAAAAGGCATTTTACCAGTGGGCCGCAATGGGTTTTCCCACCATATCCTCTGCTTCCCACCTCATTAATTATGCAGCCACAGGAAACATGTCATCGTGCTGGCGGGCAGCCACGCTGTTATTTTACCGTCTCCTCACTTGGGATGCCACATCTAAACTGCAGCCACACACACAGTTCTCAATGCTTGCAGCCCAGGACTGCTCCAGTGAAGACATGACCCTGAAAGCTAAGAAGAGTTCAGTGACCCATTACTGGAATGCTTTTTGGAGGCCTGCTGTGATGTCCTCTGCCCCCACTCTGCAGGAGCTCCAACAATCTCACCACTAGGAGGCGATGGCAGTGGTGGCCAGTGCCAACACTGCACACAAGAGGTTGGCTAAGCAGTGTAGAAAGAGGATGAATGATCTCATCCGTGCTGCCAGGGTTTGTCAACCATCTTATCACTCAAAACTCACACTCACAAGCCCTCACACATTCACTGGCATCTCACTCACTGCCAGCTCAAGGGACATTACCACTCACTTTCTCACATACACCTTCACATGTCCATCTGGCCTCACCTCCTCTGGAGACTGCTTCCTCAGCCCTCACCATCTTGAGGCTACATGCACAGGTCAACATGTGCCCCCCCACTCCCCTGGGATACCCGCTTTCCCCTGTACAGCCCTCACCTTGCAGACTCTTCCCTTGCTTGAGGCCACTTGACTACCTTCCCCAAGCAAGACCTAGTGCTGCACAGGCTGGAAAGCCACCCCACCTTAGAGACCTGCCCCTGAACCTACCTAACAGTGAAGAGGCGCTGCCTGTGAAGTCTGGTGCTGATGACTGCGAATGCTGCCCAAAGTAAGGTAGACAAACAAACCTCAAAGTCCCGAGTGAAGTCCAGCCTGCCAGGTCGCATCACTTATGTATAGTTGTGAAACACGTCATTGTGACCCAGATGGTCCAGCATGGGGAGATGATTCTGGCGAGCAGGGCTGAAAATGAGATGCTAAAGTATTGAAATTAGGTTCC
The DNA here is from genome assembly GCF_017639515.1 of Carcharodon carcharias. Taxonomy (NCBI): domain Eukaryota; kingdom Metazoa; phylum Chordata; class Chondrichthyes; order Lamniformes; family Lamnidae; genus Carcharodon; species Carcharodon carcharias. Next base: position 65,254,328 of record NC_054474.1, on the reverse strand, counting down.
CAACATGTGGCAGTGGGAAATGCGGCCCACCATTGATGGGCAGAGTGGACGATCACAAACTGGTTTCATAAAACGTAAAACTGTTTTTGGCCTTCTCGCTATATTGACCGCTTACACCCGCCATAATGCCCACATCCACGGGAGCGGAAAACTCCGGCCTATGATTAGAAACCTTGAGAATATATATGAATTGAGATCTCTTCTTGTTCATGTCTGCATGGGGTTAATCTGTTGACTGCTGGTAGTCACATGGGCATGCATTCTAGAGTCTTGAAATGCTCACAGCCTGTTAAATGGCTTATTTTCCCTCTAGTTGGTATGCCTTGCCTCTGGGGAAGTAATTGAGGTACTTCCCCCCACAAAATTGCCATTTGGCATTTGTTTCACACATGTATGAATTGTCGGCTGGCTTATCTAGTACTCACTCCAATGCCCTACTGCCTAGGAGCTTAATGCCATTTTAATCTTTATCACTACAGGTACAGACATTGCTATGAAGGCATCTGGTACTGCATGTTAGCCAGGAGAAATGGCATTACTTCAGTCACTGCTTCACCAGTGAAATGGAGGTTGCAAACAGAAGCCTTCAATATAAACAGCGCATTTGCATAGATGAAAAAAGGAATATAAGGTGTTCAGTGTGGCAAGTGAAAATTGTTAATTGTCAACAAAAATACAGTTCTTCATGAATGGAAATACCAATAACCTGGCATTAAGAATTAACCTGATGTGGGTAAGGACAGCATGGACCAAACTTACGTGGGCAAGCTTTACGCTGCAGGCAGAGCATCAGCCAAATTAATGAACTTCAGCTTGGTACTTAATATCAATAATTTAAGTTTGCTGTGAACCCATGATTAGTCTTACAAGACCAGCCTAGAAATAGAAAATCAGGGTCTTGTTGGCATATCCCAATGATCCTTGATGTCATCCTTAGCTCACTCAGAGCCATGAATACTGTACTACTCCAGGGTATGTCTGATGACTGATCAATCAGCCAGCCAGGTTCACCAATAGGACCTGGAGGTATATGCAGCCAGTAATCCAATCAGTAATATGTCCCAGCTAGACATGCATTGAAAGCTTCATCAGTGTCCTGGGTTGGTATGCTGCATAGTTTTACCCAGTTAACCTCTAATTGTATGCCTGTGAACACTTGCAAGGTACTAAAACTTGGCTGTTGATAACCAGGTTCTTTGAGCATGAGTAAGTTGGGTGCATCCTACTGAGAGGGAATCAAAAACACGGCTTACGCAGATATCTCAGTAATTTGGTTTGGAAGATCTTAAGCATATTGAGGGGTTTTCCCTGGCATCATACTTCTGGCTGTGTAACTATAGAAATATGTATATCCCATGTATGTGTGTATATATATATTTTATGTGTGTATATATATGTGTGTATATATATATATATATATGACATGTCACCGAATATATTTATATATTCTCTCTCTCTGTATATATATATATCTACTCTCTGTATAAATATATACTCTATATATATTATATGGACACACCCTTTTTAAAAACTCATATATCTTATAAATATCCTATATATATATCGTATAGATTGTTGGAGTCAACTCTTTAGTTGTTTCTGGTTATAATAATTGTGACATGATAATGAGGCATTAAGAGAGAAAACAGGAAAGAATGAGTATGTTGTGAGGGAGTGTATTTGTTGGATTCACGCTGTGTGTTTTCGGTATGGAGGACTACAAAACCCAGCATACCCGGGATTTTAGCGCAAGTGCCGAGAGCAGCAGAGGGACCAGCCATGCATGCTTGGCTCTGGGTTTCCTTTGATGGGACCTGGGGCGATGGTATGAAAAGAATGACCAGATGACCAATAAAAATGAGCCCATATGGCAAGATGAGTCCGGGCTACAAGGCTTTCAGCATATGCCACGGGTGCAGCAGAGCATGAGGCTGGAGAGCAGTAGTTGTTCAGTACAGTTGAGAGCTGGGGCTCAGAGAAACCTGGGAGCAGCAGTTGTCATTAGTTCAGCACAGCCAGGGAGCAGCGTTAGCACAGTGAAGCTGAAGAGGTGTCTGCTCAGTGTCCACGGAGCATAGTGATTGTCTGGTCTATGAAGCTGGGAGTTGGGGTTAAAAAAAAAGCCTGTGGATGGTGTTGTTCTGCTCAGCTCTGCTAAAGAGTTGGGATTTGATGCTGTGGTGAAGCCCTATAAAACAATGGGATGCAGTCTTGGAAGAAGAGATTGAACAGCTGGGTGGCAAGCAGTTATTGGGGCAGTCTGGGTTGGAGTGGCTGTCAAAAGGAAATCAGAGAATAAATCCTTGAAAGAAAGGATCTGAAATACCTCATGAGGAAGAGAGAATTTAAAGTGATCACTGATATCAGGTGGGTTGCTGAAAAATTTGTGGTATCTGTCTTAGCTGTGCCTGTCATGTAGTGTGCAGTTTGTGGTTTGTGGCTTGACCACAGTTTGCCTGTTAATCCATGTTTACCTTGTGTTAATTCTGGATGTTAGAGTATAAGATAGCTGGTAATGACTGTTTGCTTTGTTGATGTATAGTAAAACAATCTTCTGTTTGTTTCAAACTGTGGAATCTTGTGACATTGTTGTCTTAGCTGAATCTCAGATTTCAAATTTTACAACAAAAGTTACTGGTCCCTAATTGGATCATAACAGAATTATATGTCTGCCTGTCAGCCAGTGAATGATGAGAGTTATAAACAGGGGATGAAAAATGAGTCTTAATTCCAAACAGTGGTTTTTGTGAGTTACAATGCCCAAGCCTCAGTTAAGATGCATACGCTTCTACAATGTTTAATAATTTTCTGGTACAAATATGAAATCAGATTTACAGTCAATTTTTAAAAACTAAATCTGTATCCTAATAAACACAAGCAACTTTACTGTTGTATTGGTCTGCAATACTGTGGAGATAGCACAGTCAAACTGAATCCTCTGCAATCCAAGCTTACAACTATAAATAGTCATGGTTACCTGGTAGCAATTATTAGGCTGTAATCTAATTGTGAGATTCAATAGCGTCATGAAACACAAGGGACTAAAGATTATCTGGTTTAAGAGCATCATCTAAATACTGAGATAAAAGAGAGTGATTGCAAGCTTGCAATTTGACCAATTTATGTACAGTTACCTTGTTCATCATTTGACTTTGCAAATCCTAAATTTAAACTCATGGTCCCGTACAGCTGATGGATTTTCTTTTTGGGTGGAAATGAGACAGGTGGCTGTATGTCTCAAACTGATGGGTAGAGATATTGCTATCTTATTGATACAAACAAAGGTGGCAGAAATGGGAGTGAAATGTTCCAGCATCTCAGAATCGTTTAGTCTCTTGCAGCTTTTTGTGGCCAATTGATCATCTAGGATTATTAAAGTCTTTTCCACAAAAATCATACAGTGGAATGCTTAACATGTCCTCTGAAATCCTCTCTCCTATTTTTGCACAAATATTAACTGATTTAGTATAAATATTCTATAAAACTTTATAATGTTCCTATGGCTAATTTAAAGAAGTAACCTACAGCTAATCATTGGGAAATTATACGTTCAGTAATAATGGTTATCACTGTTGACATTATGTTCTTAAAGTAAAAGAAAGAAACAGTGTACTCTGTGCTTGGGTGTTACAGAGCAAGAATATAATTCCATTAATCATTATGGTAGTGTGCATAATGGAAAAGGGAGGAGAAATATAACACTATTACAGCCATTTTTAAACAGTGATGAAGGAAATCAGCAGGGCTGAGTAAAACCAGAGCAGGGAGAAGGACACTCAGCTTGTGCTCTGTTTTGTTCATCTGTTTCTCTATATTTAATTAATAACTTGAAGTTCTGCATGCTACTCCGTGTATATCCATGATATGGTATAGGATCTACTGTAGCACTTGAGATAATAGTTTAGCAAGGGTTATCAATGGTCAGTGTCAACTAGAGCGAAGTTAAAAGGCAGCAATCCCTGCACATGGCAAGAAATCAGTGACCACTTTCGAGGTGCAGTGTGTACTGGAATGTATCTCTTAACATGTTTCCATCGCTCATGTCCTTAGTGTTGCGCCAACTGGGGAGTCTAGAGAAGGGCTTCATGGAGACAAGGTGCACCCTTACGAGGGCAAAAGGGAAAAGCCACCCGCAATGCATTCAATTAGCAATATTGATAGAAAACCCAAGTGGGTGAGGGTTATTCATTTATTTGTCGAAACTTTAATGATATAGGTGGAGCTGTAAGGAAAGACATTTTTCATTAATTTGAAATTTAAAATTTAGGGCTAAAAAAAAAATGGTTATGGCCCATTTTTGGGTGCAGGGGTCACAGTTCTTGACATGCCCACACCCGTTGCTGTTAAGAAAGGTTGCACTTAACGTGGATGCTGCCTTCTCATTTACCTGATTTATCTGATTGTCTGATTGGGTTGTGCATTGCCAGCTGCCTAAGCATTCGGCAAGGGGACCAAGCATTATGCACGGCTAACACGTGGGGAAAGCCAGCTTGCTCCTCGCAAAAGTAATTTGCCCCTCTTAAAGGGGAGTTGCACAAAGTTGAAGGGAGCTGCTGCTGCCTGCATGTTTTGACTCTGGCTCTGCGTAAGAGTTGTACAAATGGAGCGCCAGGGAGAAGACAGAGCTCCTAGGTTCATGGAGGTAGTACTGGTGGCCTTAGTAAAGCTGTCAGGAGGAGAGTGGCCATGGATCTGTGGTGGTCGGTGGGGGGGTGGTTGGGGCAGTGGTCTGCAAGCTAGGAGAGTGTAAGGGACCACCCTCTGAAGGAATGGGAGTGGATGGTCAGGGTGGTCAAAGCAAGGAGTCTGATCTCTCTACTTCCAAATAGCTGCAGGCATTCAGCTGTGGGAGATATATCACCCAAACACAATGCAATCCAATCACTTTCATTCTTCCATCTTCCTTGGAGAAGAAGGTTGAACATAATACAAGGGAGCAAAGCAGAACTGATGGGGAGCAAGGACATCTCCATCTCCCAATACCTGTAGAGGAGATGGTTCTCTGCATCATGATGTTGGCTGTGACAGGGCCCACAGCATCCAATATAGCTGAGAATATTGAGAATGATGGTATTTTCCTGCCTTATGCCCATTCTCAATTCCCTGCTCACCCAAATCCTGCTATCTCAGAATCAGAATCACAGAATTGTTACAGTGTAGAAAGAGGCCGTTCAGCTCAGCGGGTCTGCACCAGCTCTCTGAGCATTTTAACTTAGTGCCAATTTCACAGTAACCCTACATGTTGTTTCTATATAAAAAAATAATCCAATGCTCTCTTGAATGCCTCAATTGAACCCGCTTCCACCACATTTCCAGGCAGTGCATACTAAACTCCAGCTACTCGCTGTGTAAAAAAGTTTTCCTCACCTCACATTTGCTTCTTTAAAACACTTTAAAACTGTGCCCTCTGGTTCTTGATCCATTTATGAGCAGGAACAGTTTCTCCCTATCTACTCTGTCCAGACCCCTCTCCAAGGAAAGCAGTCCCAACTTCTCCAAACTTTCCTCATAATTGAAGTGTCTCATCCCTGGAACTATTCTTGTAAACCTCTTCTGCATTTTCTCCAATGCCCAGAACAGTACACAAAACTCCAGCTGAGGTCTAACCAGTGTCTTATATAAACTTATCATAACCTCCCTGCTCTTGTACTCTATCTAACATGATGTAAGTTACTAATGATGTGACACTTTCCACCCTACTCCCCTTCCTTTCTATTTTTTGCTTTCAGACACCTAAGAACTGCCGCCTGCCCAGCCAGAGAACACCCTGGAGGCAGAAAGAGAGCAACAAAGCAGCACTACTGAAGAAGCACCACTACTTGATCTGACACTCACAGCAACCAACTCATAAACTGGTACAGCATGTACCTGCAGGCTAGTATAGAGTTGGGGTCAGCATGTAGTGAGCCATTGGGCATGAGTGGGCTGCAGCCAGGCTAGGGGTAAAGAATAGTTAGTGTGCCAACTCCCAGAAGAGTAATGTTGTAGGCGAGTTCTTCTACAGGATACTTAAATGAGGATATGGATGGGGTGGCATACAGGTAAACACAGATGAGGATGCACACCAAGAGGCTGGTCTGCTAGACAGTCTCCTGTTACTCTCAAGGAACATGGAGAAGTCTGGCTCCAATTTGGCAGAATGCATCGTGGAGAGTTAGCCCTTTCTGCAGCCTTTGCTCCATCTCCCTTTAGTGCTGCAGACCCAGAGGCATTGCATCTCCAGTCCTCTTCCCTATGGCAGCCTTTATATGAACAAGTCATCAAATCCTCCGTGAGGATTTGGCAACACTCGATGCCGGATCCAGGAATTGTCAGCACCTCCAAACTCCCTCCACAGTACTTCCAGAGACTTTGCAATAGCAGAATTTAGTGTAATTCATCTTATCTGCAAGTTGTGCGCCTGGCCCTTTAAATAACACTAGTGGTGGGTCCCCCTTGCAGCTGTAAGTATCTCCTTAGGTGAGTCTCAAATGAAAGTGTTGAATGGTCCTGCATAGTTCAAGTTTGTAAATTGTGCTTCAAATCAGCTAGGAGGGCATTTGACATCATGACCTGGCCAGTTGGGAAGCTTCTGGTGACCACATGACACTCCTAGCTGAGCACCCTTCCCAGAATGGGTGCCATGCTGGAAGCAACCAGGGGTGCTATGTGACTCACTCAGAGGGCGTCTATATTAAATGTATCAATTAAGGTTAAGTGTATACAAGTGAGGGGGAGTGGGTGGTGGCGGGGGGGGGGGGTGGCATTCACTGGGTAATTAATTGCACACATATAGGAACACTGGTGGTGGGTTGTAGAGATAGGAGCTATATGTTTGCAATATTTTACATTGTGAATAAATTTAAAATTGAGTAAAGATTGACTTCTGATCTCCTCCTTCATTGACTGGCTGTCAGAAGTTTAACATTCCAAATTCTGTAGTGTTAGCTCCAGCAATGCTACAGATCCAAATTTCTCATCCACATATTTCAAAAGATTTGTCCTTTATTTTCGGTTTTCGGACTGTGATAGCTACTAACGTGCAATAATGCCTTGGTGTTTCATGAAGTCAACTTAAAAAAGGTTTAAATTTGTGTTTTAGGTTTCAATCATTCTTAACGCCAGTTCCGATCCTGTAGGCCAGCTTACAGTTAGGGCTCCTGTTATGTTTCAATATTGGTACTGCCAATAACCTTTTAGAGATTGATAAATACTCAAGTAGGCACAGACCTGGTTGAGCAAGGTGCTTCATTTATTGACTGCAGTAACTGAACTAACTAAAACAAGCATGAACACTTGTGATCCCACAATGCCCAGCTGCCAAATGTGGCAAGATCAATAAGACATTCAAAAGACATTCAATACATAACATATTCCTCCCCCCTTATTGTAAATGCCAGTTTAACAAAACATTTTCTAGGCTTGGGAAAGAGGGTAGACTGCCTCAATTTCCACTGAATCCATTTCAAGTCTCTGACTTTATAAATTCAGACACTCAGGAGGTCTTCTCTCCCGCTGTGGGTTACAATGTATTTCCGGTGCTATGATAGGGCAATGTTCATCGGAGACCGATGGCAACCCAGGACCTGCAGCGGAATCTGAAGCTGTGTCTAATGCTGGTGAAGGGGATACAACCTCAACTTCAGTTGAGCTAGACTGCGGAGGTGAGACTGGAGCCAGCATTCTTTGATTTGGAGATGACTCTTCCATAAGAGGTGCATCCTTAGATGGTGCTTGACTTGGCAACAGTTGGTCAACATGTCTCCATCAGGTGAGATCATTCACAGTTTGGACTGTTTATGAAACAGGTCCTGTCTGAGCAATCACTGTAGCAGGAACCCATTTAGCGTTGGTAGCATAATTACGAGCTAGAACTTCTTGTCCAGAACAGAAAATTCTTGGCTTTGATCTTTGTGCTCTTCTCTCCACTTGGCCGCGCTGCTGATCTTCTGTGACTTGTGTTTTTGTTGATCTCAGCAGATCAAAGCAAGTGTGCAGTTGCCGTTCCATTAGTAGGAATGCTGGAGATGCTTTTGTCATTGAATGTGGCGTGTTTTCGTATGTCAGCAGAAATATGTCCAGATGCTTTTGAATGGAGGAATGTTCTGGTGCTGAACTTAAAGTGTGTTTCATGGTTTGAATAAATCTCTCAGCTAATCCATCGGTGGGTGGTGCTGAGGTGACAGGGTGAATTCCGTGACTTCTCAAGAGATTCTCAAACTCCTGCAAGACCAACTGAGGTCCATTGTCAGTCACAAGTTGTTCTGGTAACCTATAATGACTGAACATTTCTCTTAGCCTCTGAATTGTACTCAGTAGTTGTAGAGGACATCACTGGAACTTCTGGCCATTTGGAATGAGCGCCCACAACCACCATGAACATTGTTCCCTCAAATGGACCAGCAAAGTCAACGTGGATGCACTGACAAGGGTTTTCCAGCCAAACCATTTTGGAGGGGTGCCACTTGAGGCATGTTTCTCACACTCTGACATGAAGAACTAGATCTTGTATTGTCTTCAATGTCTTGGCCAAGGCCAGGCCACCAGAAGTAGCTTCTTGCAATCTCTTCCATGTGAAGTGTTCCACTGTGTCCAGAATGCAGTTGGTCCAACACTGGTTTCCTCAATGTTGGTGGAAGAACAACTTGCATGCCCCAAAGCAAACATCCTGAGGTGGCTGATAACTCCATCCTCCTGGAAACGCAAGGATGAAGTTCAGATGAGAGTTGGAACTTCGGGAAGTGTTGCCATGCATCACAAGGTCCATGACTTTTGACAATGTTGAGTCCACTCAAGCGGCCTTCTTGATTTGAACTGAAGTGATGGGTGTGTTCTCTGCATGTACAAAGTAGAAGGTGTCTTTCTGAGCAGTGTCCACATGGCTGACTTGTAGGGGCAGCCTTGAAAGGCCATCCACATTGCGATGCAAAGTAGGTTTTTAATATTTGATGTCATATGTGTGAGCACTCACCATCAATGCCCAATGCTGCATATTGCTTGTAGCTAAAGAAAGAATGCCTGTGTGTGGACCGAATATTGAGGCGAGTGGCTGATGATCAGGCAGCCGCGTGAATTTCCGTCCAAACAGGTACTGGTGAAAATGATTCCCAGTGCTTCATGTTCGATTTGAGCATATTGGCTCTCTGCTTAAAGTCCGTGAAGCAACTGCTATGGGCCTCTCCCCACCTGAGGGCATTATGTGTGAAACAACAGCCCCAACTCCATTAGGCAATGCATCACATGCAAGTTGTGGAGGTAAGGAGGGCGCAAAGTGTGTCAGTACCTCGGAATCTATCAGCACTGCTTTAGCCTTTTTAAATGCAGCATCACAGACTTCTGTCCATTTCCAGACTTTGCTCTGACACAGAAGCTCATGCAGGTGTTTTAGCAGGGTTGTCAGCTGTGGAATAAATCTCCCGTAATAATTCAGCAGCCCTAAGAACAAGTGAAGCTGACTGATATTCTGAGGAGCTGGAGCATCCACAATAGCCCTGACCTTGGAGGTTGCTTTGTGAAGCCCAGCAGCATCAATGACGTGCCCCAAATATTCCACAGAGGACTGAAAAAACTTGCATTTGTCTTTGTGAACCCATAGGCCATTGTAGAGTGGCGTCCAAGTTCTTGAGATGATCCTCATCAGTCGTGCCCATTACCAAGATGTTGTCAAGGTAGCACTGAACTCCAGGCAAGCCACTCAGGATTTGGTCCATGGCCCTCTGAAACAAGGTTGGGGCTGATGTTATTCCAAAAGGCTAACAGCAATATTGGTGCAGTCCTTTGTGTGTTATGATGGTAAGATAGTCTTGTGACTTCTTATCAAAGTGCATTTGTAAGTAGGCCTAATATCGATCTATTTTGCTGAATTTCTGCCTACCAGCCAGGCCAATGCAAAGGTCCTCAATTTGGGGAAGTGGATATTGTTCAGCACATAACACAGGGTTAACAGTAACCTTGAAATCTCAATGGATGTGTATGGAGCCATCTTTATTGAGCACTGGAACGATGGGTGTTGCCCATTTGTTACGGGAGACAGGTACCAAGACTCCTATCTTGAACAGACTCTCCAGGTCAGCTTCGACTTTTGGTCGTATGGCATAAGATATGATTCAGGCCTTCAGAAATTTTGGCTGAGAGTCAGCTTTGATATTCAATTTTATGGTAATTCCCTTCATGCTTCCCAAATCTCCTTTGAAAACAACAGCATGTTTTTTTATAACAGTTGTCAGGCCAGTTTCTTCTTTTGCAATGCTGTGTACTTCTGCCCAGTTTAACCGGATCATCTAAAGCCATTCAACTAAAGCTGGGTAATTGCCTTTCATTGTAAATAGTGGTAGCTTAGCAATCTGTCCAGTTAGTTCCACTTTAACTTCCATTCTTCCCATCATAGGTACAGATTCCACTGTATATGTTTTCAGAAGGATTTTTGCAGGCATCAAGGGAATATGTTTAAGCTTCTTCTTATACACAGCATCTGGGGTTAGAGAAGCTGCTGACCCTGTATCCAGTTCCGTATGTATTGGTTGGCCCTCCAGCAGCGGTGTTACCCAGTAGCCCTGTGAACAACCTGCCACTGACAAGATGTGGAGGGGCCCTTCTTCTTCGGACTCGGTGTCACTCTGGTCCTCCTGTTCCTGCTGTATGACATGCTGATTTTTTTTCTTGTTACACCAGACAACAGATTTCTTTTTCTCTGGTTTGCCTTTCTGATTCACTGCTACTTTTTTGTTTTTACAGACACACTCAGTGTGTCCCTTCTTGCCACACTGACGGCATTCAAGGTCTCTGCACCAACATTCAAATGGATGGTGAGCAGGCTTTCCACAGCAGTAACATTCTCGGCTGCTTGCTATCTTGTGTGTGCTCAGCTGTCATGTTATGCACTTGAGTTGATGCACTCAGCTGCAGTGCTTCTTTTGCAGCCAGCTCCATGGGGACTACCATCTCTAAGCTTTTCAGCAAAGTGAGGTTAGCCTCTGTCAGGAGGTGTTTCTGGAATGCTTCAGTATGAAGGCCATGGACCAACCTGTCACGGAGGGTATCGGTCAGTGCTTCCTTGAATTCACAATGTTCAGTGACCTTTTTAAGTACTGCAACATACTGCACAATTGTTTCCCCCTCTTTGTTTATTTTGTGAAACCTAAATCCTTCTGCCCTGACAAGTGGCTTAGGGGAAAATGCATCTCCAGGAGTTTTACAATGTCCTCAAATGATTTTGTGTCAGGCTGCACCAAGCTTTTTAATAAACCAAATATTTCAGCTCCCATCACACTTAAGAAAGTTGTCACTTTTCTATCATTTTCAATTCCATTTGCAAGGACAAAAATATCAAAGTGTTCAGTGCAGGAGCTCCACTGTTCCACAGTCTCATCAAAATATCCCATAGGCCTGGTAAGTGTAGTCATTTTCCGCCTTTTTATTTTCTCTTCTTCATTAGTTACTTTTTGTTCACTGTCATTTCCTCTTTTTTGTAGTTGCCACTTTAAATGTTGTTATCACTTTAAGAGTTGTAACCTTTTTTTACTCAGACTGTCAGCAGCTGCCGGTTATGTCCTTGTGGATTTTCCCCAACTTTTCTGCTTTTGGAAGGGTCCCAGAGATCGTGGGCCTTCTTTGCTAAACTTTTAAAAATGATCAAGGTAAGAATACTTCTTTTCTCTAGGATTCTTTCCTTTTCTCTTTTGGCCCTGTTTTGGAACTTTGGGGGCTTTCTGTAGCCGTCGGCCTGCCCGCACTTTCTCGGGATCCTCACAATCGTGGGTCTCCTGTTTCTTTAAGCGCTTGAAAAAAAATTGCTGCAGCACTTTCTTCACTGGGCTAGTTCTTTCTTTTTATTCTTGCCCTTGCAGGTCTTTTTTTTTCTGTACTTCTCGAACACTCCAGGAGTCTTCTCAACCGTTCAAATCGGGCCCGTTTATTCTTTAAACCCAGAGCTGCCACACTGCTCCCTGCTGTGATTGTCTTATTTTCTTTAACCTTCAGAGCAGCAGAAATTATTTTCTTTTATTTAACTCTACAGGGACTTGGTTGTTTTTGAATCTTGCGCTTCGGGTGTATCAGCGGGCGTGCTTTTTTTTACTAGTAATTTCCTTTTACTAGCTGTTTCATTGTTTGAGTAGCATTACTGCAATGGTCTGTCATCCTCATCGCCAATTTGTTATGTTATAATATTGGCACTACCAGTAACCTGATAGAAATTGATAAATACTCAAGTAGGCGCAGAGGTGGTTGAACATGATGCTTCGTTTAATGACCGTAGTAACTGAACTAACCAAAACAAACATGGAGTCTGTGATCCCACAACGCTTGGCTGCCAAGTACGGCAAGCTCAATAAGACATTCAAAAGGCATCTCCAATCACATTGGTACCCTTGACCTGCTTGGCTCAGATACATCCGTTATTATGAAGTCCCCAAGTAAGGCTGAGATAAATACATCACCGCGACACATCACTGGGTTATTTGTGTTCAAAGATGCTACCATTTTTTTATGACTCCTGTGCAGTCTCTGAAGGAAAAACAGCACTGTTTAACTGTTAAATTGAAATAGGGAGATTGATGTGATAATGCCACGGGACAATTCTCTTAATCAAATCGAAGTGATCAAATACTAGCATTAGAATGTTCTGAATGCAGAAAGACAGACACCCTAGAGAACTGGGAGGAACTAAGGCAGTGTAAAATGTCTTTAAAAAGTTGCTCATTGATTTGAACTGAATAGGAATGAATGTTATAAATCAAATTACTTCACTAGGAATTGCAGTTCATATTTGCCTTACTTATAATCATATGAATCAATACCATTGAAGGTGCTTGAATATTATATCATATGAGATAAACGGGATAATGACAGATGAGATATCATTTGTAAAAATCAGATGAGAGTATAATCCAGTATAACTGAAAAGCAGCAAAATGATGAGTGACTCATGAAGGTTGTCCTAATCTGAGATATACAAATAATAGCTCGTGGATTCTCATGCATCATACTATTTTTGCAAGAAGTATTTTGCTCACAATGGACAGTGAAACTGGTCACCTTCAGTAGTGCAAAATAAATCCATAGTAGATCAGCAGCCCACTTTACACCGCGTCTGGTTTTCAGTTCCAGCAAGTCCAATAGGCACAGGTAAAAACAGGCCACTGATTTGCTATCAGTCCATTGTGCACTGCTGGGCTTGACCAACTCCACCTCTGTTGGACTTATCACGTTAATGTAATGCGGTGTCTAAATATTCTTAAAATGCATTTTCAAGGCACTTCATCTTTGTAAATAATATGATATAAATGTTTCCAACAAGGGAATATTAAAATGATATATACAGAGATCTTTATCATACAAGTACACACCATAGCAAAAGGGTGTTTCCTTTCTGCAGGAAAAGAAAATCCATGGGATACCAATTGGAGTTGATTTGTCTATTTCTGAACCTTACGCCATCTTTTCCATGTGTGGCATGCGCGCCAAGTTGGCGAGAGCAGAAGTGGATGTGGAATCCACTCCCTGCCGCGGTTGCATTGCAAACACAGTTTCATGCTGGATGGCCAATTAAGGTCCACCCTTTGTGAAATGTGTCTTCTCAATGGTTGGAAAGAGCCGAGTGGGGGCAGGAGCCTGTTGGGCCACTGGGTCCAATGGCGACCTGGCGGGTGCTTTAAAACCAGTAGAAGCAGCTCCCTGAAGGCTGCCAGGGAAAATCTTTTCAGTCTATCCAGGAAACCATTTCATTTGAACAATGGCCTCACCATTGGCTGGAGATATCAGGCAGGGAGGCAACTTGGGTAAGCACTTGGCCCCCCCCCCGTCTCTCAGCCCACGTGCCTCACAGTCCTTGTAGAGGAGGTCAGTGCAGGCACGGCACTCTAGTACCCAGGGATGGCAGGAGGAGGCCACTGCAAGGTGTGCCCTGCAAGGTGTCCCAGAAATGGGGTTTGCCAGGCTGCAATGGTGCTGCAGGTACAAATCAATGCTCCTCTGTCATTTCAGGAGAAGAGAAGCCGTAACACCAACGAAAGAACTAAGACAGGCAGAGGCGCCCCAAACCTCCTCATTTTGATGAGGTACAAGATGGATGCCTTGGAGTTGGAGTGCCGCCACCCACCTGGATCAGCCAGTCATGGAGAGGCAGGGGTATCTGATGAAGGCAAGAGTGGAGTGCACAGAGGTGAGTGTGTCGGATTGTGCAAACATTCTTGTGTAATCTCATCATTAATGGAAGCCTCAAACCTGGAGTCCCCATTGATCATTGAAAGACGAGGGCGCCATGATGCAGGTCTCCATTGTCTCACCAGGATGCCTGGCATGCACAGCGACAGTGTGATGTCTTTAACTAATGACGTCATTGTTCTCCCCTGGAATTGCCAGCTTGCCTATGAGCGCAGGACCCTGAAGAGCCATCCTTAATGCCAGGGGACCACAGGGCTTTAGATGCACCTGCATCACACCCACTCTCTGCACCAAGCACCAGCGCAGATACCAGCACCTCAGTGGGCATTAGATTGTCGGCTAGAATGTCAGTGCACAGCGGTGAGGGCACTTCACGCTCACTTGAGGAGCAGGCGGAGGCAGAGAGTTCCCAGGATGCTGGCAGTCGGAGGACATCGGGAGACCAGGACAATGCTGAACCTAAGGCAGATGATGAGACTTTGGAGTCATCCATTAGGCGGCAGATACTGGGTGTCCAGTGGGATGTGTGGGAGGATCTGGTGGAAATCCATGAGGGTATGTGTGCCATGATCTCTGTTGTGGAAGAGTCTATACGGAGCAGTGACCCTCATGGCCGAGCGCATTGCCTCCTCCATTGAGAGAGTGGCAGCTCTCTTGGAGAGGCAGCTCCAGAAGCAGGATCAGGTGTTCCTGGGGTTGCACTCAGACCTGCAAGCCCTCAAGAGTTCAGTGTCAGTATGGGAAATGGATGAGGCAGGCAGTATCCCAGCTAGATGCCCATCTATCAATGGCAAGCATGGAGGTCCAGAGCGGTCTCATGTTGGCACACGAGCTGCTTGTCATCTCTGTGGGATCCTCTCAGGGCACTTGGGATAATGACAGCAGCTCCTCTGCCCATCTGTCAGTGATCGTCGCATCTGATGAGGCTGCGATGGCTGGGGTGATGCCAGCCGTGGCACTGGCCGCTCCCTCCCAGGTGGGGCCAGCACAGGCTCCACTGGTCAGAGGACTACTGCTAAGGTCATCAAGGACAACTAGACAGCAGAGACAGCAGGCTGTCTCCAATGCCAGTGCAAGTGAGGATGGGGGGTTGTGGGGGGAGGTGGGGGGTGGCAATAAGATGCAGCACTCATAAATGTAAGCTTAAGGCACTGTGAGCACAAGAGGGACTATCCACGGGTGATCTCCTGTTCAGCCTTGTTTTGATAATCTGTTTACAGGTGTGACCATTAACACCAGATATTGTTATGTTCATTTTCTGTGAGTGCCAACATGATATAAATTTTGCTTTTGTATTAATGGCCTGAATATGCTTCACTTGTTTTGTTGGTGCAGGGCACGCTAGTATCTCATGCCGGATGTAAGTGGCTCGAAGCTTTATTGCACAGGCACTTTGGGTTCAAATGAAAGGGTCATTTCAAATATCTGGATGGTAGCGGTAGCCCTACCGTGAGGTGGAAGCAGATCTTTGGCAGCCAAGCTGAAGGTTCAAGGCATCCCTGGTGTTCCTGCCTCCCTGAAGGATACAGAGGTCTGGCTCAAAGCCCTCAATGTTCTCCTCACTGTGCTCCTCTTCTGACTCACCACTGGATTCATCCTCTGTGGCCTGTGGAGCTGCCTCAAGATCCTCTTCTTCCAGTGGCCCCCCTCCCTTGCCAGGGCCAGATCATGAAGAGTGCGGCATGCAACCACTATCAGTGGCACCGCTCTGGGGGATATTGTAGTGCTCCCCTTGAACAGTCCAGGCATCAGAAGCATATCTTCAGAAGACCTATGGTCCTCTTTATCACCGCCCTTGTGGAGGCATGACTCCTATTATAACACTGCTCTGTCTCTGTTCTTGGGTGGCAGTGAGGCATCATAAGCCACCTTTACAAGGGATAGTCCTTGTCACCCAGCAGCCATCCATCCAGTCGGGCTGGTGCATTGAACAGCCTTGGCACCTGTGAGTGTCTCAGGATATAAGCATCATCGGAGCTGCCAGAATCTGTGTCTTGTGGGTGAAGGGTTCTCAAAATTCCTACATTTTTCATATCATCAACAAGGATATGACTTTTGGACTTTTATGGCAGAGGACCCAACTGCTGGGTTAAGTGTAGAACCCTGCAGACAGGAGGCTAGGCCCATGAATGCCTGGTACTGGACATGCCCGGGCTTGTTGAGTGCAGTGTGGATTGTTGCCTGAAACCAGACAACGAGAGGAGACAGAGTATGCACTCTTCCCTTTAAAACAATCAACCCAAGAGAAAAACTTCATCTTACACAAAACTAAAGCCCATCAAAATCTTGCATAAACAATTGCTACTAACTACTAAGGCAGGAAGGCAGCAATCAATGCATTTATGTGAACCCATCAATACTCCACAAACACAATGGTTTTCAGTTCAAGACTAGTTACGGGGACAGGAAGACAACGATAAACATCATGCGAGCCCATTAAATACAATGAGACAACAATCACCTGGGGAAGCCCACCAAAAATCAGACAAAGAACTAACCTTGATTTGGTTTCAGATAAGAAATTCGAAAAACAGTATAACTGGGCCACCAGTTACGAAGGTGAAGCTGACGCTGAAGGGTGAGCAGTTTTGAAGCAGTTGAAGCAGAGTTTAAGCAGGAAGAGGTAGCTGTGCCAAGTGGAGGAAGGAGATCTGAAGGTTTGCAGACCCGCAGGCGCCATCATGGCGAGGGGCAGACTCAACCAAAAACAACAAGGCCACAACCGCAGCCCTCCAAGAAGATCAACCACCCACAACTGCGCCCTCCACCCAACTGAAGAACCTTCGCAGATTCCACAGACCAGGACCACGTGGGGACGGCAGGCCCCAGAGGACACAAAGAGCTTACCCCAAAACTGCAACCGGCTTACCTGGCTGGATTTCGAACTGTCAAGGAACCCTGGTTGGTGAGCATGATCCCTGACCTCTCCTAGTTCAATTTAGTTAGGTTTTGGGGATGGGACAAGGGTAAGGGGATTAGTAGCATGATTTTCCTTCGTTATGCCATGTGTTCCCCATTCTTAACTAAGTGTACTTTGTAGGTCTGTATAATCTCAGTGTAATCCTAATGTTATAAGTTCATTTGTGGCTTCAATAAACCCAGTTTTTTTCTTGCACCAAAACCAGTTGTTTGCTGCACTTTGTCACAACCCCCAAATAAGTCCAAGGTCTAGAACCCAGGGAGTGGGAGCGATTCAGACCGCTCAGAAGTCAGAGGTGAAGCTGACACACACCACCACCCTCTACAGTGGTCACAAACTATCTGGATATTCATGAAGTGGAATCCCTTCCTGTTGACAAAGGCACCTTGATGGCCACATGTGTGCAGTCGATTGCAGGGGAACCCAGCAATCGCTGAAAACCCTCAAGGTCACTCAGCCTGGCTGGCCTCGTCCCTATGGAAATGAAAAAATGTAATTACCCAACTGAACAGAGCTTCTGTCACCAGCTTGACGCATTTGTGGACAGCTGATTGTGAGACTCCACACAGATCCCCCACTGACCCCTGGAAAAAGCTGGAGGCATAGAAGTTGAGGGTCACTGTGACCTTTAGAGCCACTGGCATGGGGTGTCCACCCACACAGTCAGAAGTGATCTCAGGCCCGATCATCTGACAAATGGAAGTCACAATCTCCCTTGAGAGGTGGAGCCTCCTTTGGCATTGCACCTCAGGCATAATGAGGTGTCTGCATTGCTGCCTGTAAACATTGGCAGCAGGAGAGTGGCATCTTCTGCGGCCCCTTCCACCTTGGACTACCTGCTGGCCCTACACCCATTGTGCCTGCACCTCTCCTCTCACAGGTCATTCCCCTGGAAGCTGCATAGGGACAGCTGGCCTCCTCTCCCTTCTATCCCTCTCTTCTGCCTCAGGTGAAGTGCCACCAGCAGAGGCCACAATCCCTATTACCAGGGTAACAGAAGGCTGTCTGGTGTCTGGAAGGGTCCACATGGTCAAAATCCCCAGGGAGCCTTGGAGACACCAAATGAGTCCTGAAACAAAGCCTAGAAGTGCTCAGACTGAAGGTGAAGCTATCAAGTTCAAATAAGCAACCAGCAGTGAACTATCTCCTAAACACCTCACTACTCACAATAGCAATGCTGCTGACCCTTTTTATCCTGCCCCTGGATGAGGTTTTGTTAAAAGTGGGCTGCCCGCCTGCCTGTTTTGCTCATACCACGAGCGTGAAATCGCACGGGCAATGTAAAATCAGGATCAATCTGCCTTTTTAATGGCCTTAAGTGGCCCTTTAGTTGTTGGCGGGTGTGACTCCAGCACCTACAGGTGCCCACCGACCTGACGATTGCTCACGTGCAGGATGACATCGGGACCCTCGTCCGATGTCATCTTGTGCTATTTCACGTCTGTTTGGCTCGAGCGCATGCCGGACTGTAAGCTGTAAAATTCTGGCCATGGAAGCATTTAATCAGTCAGTTGGCAACTAGCTTAGCAGAGCAAACATTCCCTGAATATAGTGGTTAAGTGTATTAATATTCAAGTTAAGAGGGCAGTTATAGTAATCGCATGCTTTTATGAAAGCAATTCACAGAGCTGATCTGTACAAATTGTTTCTATGGTGAAGGATCCATGTCCAGGGGATAAAAGTTAACAATCAGGAAGATAGGTAGGAGTTGTTCACTTGAAGGAAGCTAAATTAAAAGAAAAGATCATTGAAATTGCCAGTATAAATGTATAAATAATTTCTAGAAATAGAATAGAGATTGAGGATTATGAGAAGGAGGTAGACTGTGTTGATCTCTGAAAAATGGACATGTGTGTTGTCCTAATTGGCTTATCTATTCTTAAACATTCTTACATACATCTCGAAGATTTGACTTTAGTACCAATCCTCCATATGTCATCACTGTCTGGGCAAATGACTCAATGACATTTTGGATGTACATATACCAAAGCTACAATTAGTAATACCAGTTCAGGTTCTAAGCAAACAGAAGCTTAATTGCGTTCATTGGCTCCTGCTCAACTGAAACTTTAACTGTCCTTCTTGGAAAGAGGTTATTAATGCTCAAATTATGTCTCCCAAATGTTAGAAATAAGGAAGGGGAAATTCCCATTCTCAATTTAGCAAATTAAGGTAGGATAAACTTACAAAATGCTGAGAGTCCAACAGAGTGCTTTGCAAACCATTTTTTGACACCACACTGAATTTACGCTCCGTACTGTTTCAAACCAAAGCATATCAGACTTCCACCCACCCCAGGGAGTTTTGCTCCACTTCACTCTTAGTGTAGCTTTACACTGTAGTTTAGTATTTATGTGAAAATTAATATGCAGCAATGTTAAACTTAAAATGTTAATGTTCCATTAGTTTGACAATTTTCATAATATTCAGGAAAGAAGTGTCTTCAACTTGAAGTTATTTTACAAGCATCTTCATAGTTTACATTTTTTTTCAGTCCAATGAAATTTAGCACATCAATCTACACCATAGCAACCATCATGTCTAAGCTAGATACTGCTTTTCAGTATTTGGATGGGTTTCAGTAAACCACTGAATAGAGCATGAGGTATTTTGTCTGTGAAGAGGGAGAAAGCAAAAAATGAAACAGAACCTCTCAGTGCTTAAGCCACACTCCCCACAGGTTAATGATGGAAAAATATAAGCAACTACTCCAAACCAATCTACTGCTATAAATTAAACACTCCACCGATGTTCATCACAGCTGCCCCTGCCAGAGCTATCTTTATTTGATCTATCACATATTTCTTTCTTGGCTTATGGAATAATTAGTTATTGGTTTAATTATGTACCATATCTGCTTTTGAGAATAATCCATTCCATGTGTTTGCTGCTCTGCTCGGTGTGGGGGTTGGGTGGTGGCGGGGGGGCGGGGTTGCTGGGGGGTGGGGAGGAGATAGTTTTTCAATCTCAAATCTTGTTTGATGTTCAACTTTGTGCTTTTATTTCTTATTCTACAATCAAAGATTAAATCAAGTAGTCTGCTAATTTCCAAATTATCTAAGAAATATGAAGTCTTGGATCATGCCAATTCTCCATCATCTCATCTTCAACAGTAACAAGTTCAGTGCTGTGAAACTTTATTACATTGCTGGCTTGCCGGAAATATTCCTGTAAATGGCGTCTGAACTCTATCACTTCAATATCCATTTGAAGGTAGGCTTCACATAACGGCACAAAACATTTCATATGTGCCTCAAACAATGGGTTATACATAAGCATAGTTTTAATTAATTAGATGACTTTGAGAGGGATCCTAGAACTTGATTAGTCTTGTTGACAAACATTTACTCTACAATTTAAGAAATCACAACCAGAGTTTTATTTATCTCCACTCATGCCAATGTATATCATGTCCATACTGCACAATTCCTTTATCAGTGTTCACAAGCATATGTTTGTCGACATTAAAATTAATATGCTACCCCTTAGTTCATTTCTTAATTTCTTGAGGTCCTTTGGACAGGCAACAACATTGATATTAGTCAGTTGGCCTCACATAATGGTGTCGTGAGTAAGGAATATTTCATTATTGGTTTTGAACTGTGACCACAGCAGGAGACCTGGAACAAATCCTTTCAGTCACTGTTTTGCCCTTGGCAAATCCTTGTTTGTTTATGAATTTTTCCTTTATTTTGCCATGACAATTCTTAATCCAGCTTGTTAATTCGCCCTTAGTTCCGATAGCATTTAGTTTGGTTAAATTGCCTTTTGAAAATCCAATTACTTTACATTCACACTATTTCATATAAAATCAAGCAGCAAATTGTTGAAATCACAACATGGGGTAAATGGGTGGAGGAAAGGTTAATCAGTTCAGTTATTCCAAAATGAAAATGCTGAAATACTTTTGAAATATTTATAGCAAAATGAGTTTTCTTCAGGTGGAAATTACGTGGATGACAAAAGGGAGCTTTATTGTTTTGTTTTACACCAGTCCAATCCTAATTTGCTCTGCAGCTAAAATATATTTTCTCATCATCAGCCATTTCTAATGCAAAAATCATCAAATTGAAACACGTGACCTAAATGCAATTCAGAATTGGCAGTCTACTGATTGCTAGATCACGGTTGGAAATATTTCCAACCATATAAAGTTTAATCGCGAAAGTCACGGTTCCTTTAAAACAATTTTGAATTTGCCTGCTACTGTACTTTCACCTGCTCATGTTCATGGAACAGTTCAGACAATGTTTATATGGAAAATATTCAAATCGTGCCAGAATTAGCAGTCTTTGTACTTTCCAAGCCTGGCAATGGTGAAACTCATGCACAAGATATTCCATTTGAAAATACCACCAATAAATTACAGAAAATGACAGAGCTCGTGAGGTAATGGAACACTCGACATATTTCTAAATGGTAATTCTGGTCCTCTGGAGGTCCGGCGTTAGGGGCTGCATTGAGCATGCAGTCCTTTAAGGCCTATGGTTTTAAGTTGTCCGTCAATTACGTTTCAAGAGAAAATATAAAAATTGTCAGATTTATTCTTATTTTGTTTTTCAACATTGCTTTATTTTGTTAATTCAGCAAGTGACATATTTCCAACAGAAGTCCAGTATGTTTTATCTGCCATTTTTGAGCAGTTGTAAAAGTTTGAATGTTTACATAAATTCTGCAGAGTTAGACCAATTTTGCAACGTTTGAGGAATCACATATGGATAAGCAGGATCACTTAGGCGTGCCTTGACTATAGGTCCAAAGAACCCTCAAAGAACTCCTGATACTCTGAAGGCAATCGGAATACTGCTGCATCTTACAACAGAGATACCCTGCACCAACAAAGCCGTGTTTAATTGGAAAGTTTAAGGAGGCAAAATAACCCCAATATATGCATGGTTACACTTCAAGCTACAAATTATAACAAATCATTTTGATTTGTTCAAAACTGCATTATTATTGGAATCTGTAATTTGTTCCTTGACATAAAGTACCACGAGTTCAGGGAACATTCAAGACTCACATTACTGGCGAGGTTCAAAAATTGTGGAAG
The DNA here is from genome assembly GCF_017639515.1 of Carcharodon carcharias. Lineage (NCBI taxonomy): Eukaryota > Metazoa > Chordata > Chondrichthyes > Lamniformes > Lamnidae > Carcharodon > Carcharodon carcharias. The sequence goes on along the minus strand of NC_054474.1, from coordinate 65,232,216 downwards.
ACAAACCTTAATGCCTAAGACCATTTTTTGTCCAGCCACAGTTCCCCAAAAACAACCCTTTATATATACTGTACATACAAACGTATAAAAACGTTACATCTAAAACTCATTGAAGTATTAAACCTTAAATAAAGATAACCTATTTAGCTCTCAATTTATTTAAAATTGAGTAACTTATTTCACAGTCTACAGAACACAAGAATAAACTAACCACAAGCCATGTCCTCAATTTTGAAGCAGTTTACAGGTAGATGAAATCTGCAGTCAGCAAATGACCTAGAAACAAGCAGTGTCCTGTTGGAAAGCTTTGGATCCTTAGAGGCTAACAACAATAGGTCCTCAATTAAAATGAGAAAACAGTGGAGTGGAAAAATTACAAAATACCATAGCCAGCAATATCATTTATTTGCCTGCAGTATATGTCTGAAAAATTGCATTGATTCCTTCCACAAAAGTCTCTAAATGATGAATTCCTACCATAATTATTAAGGTAGACCCCATTCTGCAATAATTCAAGCAAGGTTTTTTATAAATTATCTTATAAAATATAAAAATTTTAAGCAGAAACTTAAATAGAACCGTGTCCAATTTCTTACGAATCTCTCAATAAACTTTGTATGCAATGAATCATATTTGAAGTGCAGGGTTATACAGGCAATTTTGCACAAAGCAAGATCCCAAAACAGTATTACGGCTGATGTCCAGTTATTGTCATTTACTGAATATTGGTTAGGGCATGCTACCTTTCAAATTTTGCCAAGCAAACTTTCACAGTCGCTCGGCCATGTAGGTAGGATTATCCTCTTTTATCCTCTTATCTGAAGGATGACAATCCCCAACAATTCAGTACTCCCTTAAAATAACCCTACAGTATAAAGCTAGATTAGGTGCATTCCAATTCAAAAATAAGAGTGCTAATTCTTTAAGTCAAGCTAATACAGTACTTTTATGATTTGGCTTGCTCAATTTGGAAATACTTAAAAAGAATGCATATTCCATAACAGGTTTCTCACTCAAGGAAAGTCATTTTTGAAGCATCTATGAATATTTTTAGTCCAGGCTCAAAGACAGGAAACCATCAAAGTAGCTGCTTTTGAACTATGGCTTACTTTAAACTGCTACTGTATTTAGAATCACATTTCCTCCACACCATCACCCTCCACCCAAAATATTCCAAAAGGCTACTTGGACCAACAGCATCAGGTTCAAATGCATTGAAGGAATATGAGCAAGAAGTTTGGTTCATGCCATCATCCAACTCAATGCGAAAAGAATTATTGCCGCTGGGCATGGCAGAATTCTTCAATACAGAAAAACCAAATAGTTTATGGGAAAAAGTAATGTCACATTTTGCAGAGGGTAGTGATATTGTGAGGATACTAAATAAAATGGAATATGTAAATATTGCAACTGTGTAAATGTGAAAATGTTTACAGTCACAATTTTTACGCACTAATAAATGGAAAGGTTGATTTAAGTAACAAAACTGCTGACAACAGTCCTTTTGCAGTGTCCAGCCAGCTGGCAAACATACTGATGTGACTCAAGATGACAAATCTATCAGTTGTGACATGACATCTGCCCCATACTGGTCACTGAGACATAATAAAGACATTTAAGCACTGGAAGCAGCTCAAAGGAGCCACAAAAATGATTCCTAGTGTCAAAGGATGGATGGATGAGCAAAACCTGGAGACTGGTGGGCTTTGCAGACTCAAAGATAACTGAGCAGTATACAAAGCAGGCACTCTGAATCCTGAATAATCAGTTCAAACTAAATTGCAAAGCATGACTCAAACTAGCTAAGGACAAATTTGGGACTCGTGTCATAAATTTCATAAAAATTGATCAAGGATAAAAGAATCAAAACATCTGGAATACCTTTAAGAATACAGTGGATACTGCAATTTGGGCAGCTGAATAGTCTTTCTGGATGGATGAACTAAATGTAGTCTTTGTCAGCTGTAGTTATATTGTACTAGAGTGGTGAGTGACATTTAGATCCCCAATTGAGGAAGAGAACAAGTTGGATCATTATATGAGGGCTATGTTGCATAATATGCCCCATATACCAATAGATGAAAGTCCTAAAACAGATGGGTTAAAATTGAAACATTTTGAACATTTTAAGTGTTTTCGTTCTTCCATTTTTTCGAGATGGTATAGTTCATACATACTGTTAGGAATCCATATCTCCAAGAACTATATGCTTTTTTAAAAAAATGGAAGGACATTGAATTATTTGGACACTGTCCTGAGTTTTATTTTTCTAAAAGGTTACAAATTCACTTTGATCTGTGAGCAAGCTGCTTTTTCCAAGAAATCACATGACTTTTGCTATTTTGTTTACTTGAGTTAAAATAAAAACTTTTGTTGCTAGGCTGTGGGCTCCTGCTAATTGGCTGAAAAACACCTGGCCTAGGAGAAGTTCTGTCCGAACATGTTTTTTGAACTTCCAGGCAACTACTGTGACCAGTGCTCCATCTTTGCATGCAGGAACACCAAGTCAACAGCGTCAAGACCTTTTTGAACTTTATCCCTTTTCATAAAGTGTTCCCTTACGCCAACCTCTGTCAAGACCTTATTTGCCTTGTTCTTTGTTTTGTGTGCGCATGTGTGTATATTGTGTGTGTGCATGGGTGTATGTGTGTTGGATTTTTAAAAGAGGTAAATTGTTACACTTCCAGATTACAAATAACATGTTAACCAGTTTTGCAACTTGTTTTAAAATATAAGTTTTGTTTCATAATAAATTAATTATTCTGAGTTTATTGAAAGAAGCCTGGTTAAAGTCTCTTTTATTCTAGATCTAGCGAAGTTAAACAATTGGCCATTTTGGTAGGTGATTTAAACATTTACACCTATGGTGCGATCTGTGGGGTAGTGGGGCTAGAGGAACTGCTCACTCCTCCTATCCTGGTTGTGATAATACTTATTAGTTTCATCAGCCCACAAAGGGCTGGAAAAAGGAATTCAGCTTCGCTGGCTATTGTTGCACCCTCGATGCACAGAGAGCCATTACCTTCTAGAAGAAACCATATCATTCAAATATCTGAGAGCTCTGAAGAAGAGTCATTCGGACTTGAAACGTTAACTCTATCTTTCTCTCCACAGATGCTGTCGGATCTGCTGAGTTTTTCCAGCACTTTTTGTTCTTGTTTCAGATTTCCTTAGTTCAAATATCATGTTGCATGTTGTAGCAATTAGATCATTTCAGTGCACCATCAATTTAACCTTAAAGTTGAAGGCCAAGTAATCGATACAATAACAAGCTGACACATACTCACTAGCTGATGTGTATTTAAGTTTGATGCTCTGCCTCAAGTTCATGCTCTTATTAATAAAACAGCTTATTTTAAATGGAAATTGAAAGAATACTGCACAAAATCACCAATCTCATGAAAGCAGCTTGCACCTTGAAACACATACGGCAGAAATTTCCCCCCATTGGGGGGGGTTGTGCAGGGGCGGGTAGGGGCAAGCACAAACCCGATTGGCACCCCTGATCGTGGCCGCACCACGTGGGTGGGCCAATTAAGGCCCGGCCAGTGTGACACTCGCCCAGAAGCGCTGAGCGCTCCCTGTGCGGGCCAGAGGTTGGGGGAGTCCCGGAGTCAGGGCCTATGCTTCTCATGCATGTGCGCGAAAGTGTGCAGAAATCTCCCTGAGGTACAGAGGTGCCTCTGGGAAATTTGTTTAAGTTTTAAACATCTAAATAAAGAAATTAAAAACTTTTAAAACATGTCCCCTCATGTGACAGTGTCAGGTTAGCTGGGACATGTCAATGAATTTTTTTGAAAATTTTTATTGAATTTTTAAACACTTCATGAAACCTCATCCCGCCCGTGGATGAGGTTGCATGAAAAATGTGAAGGCCACCTGGGCTCTTCACCTGCCCACCAACCTTAAGGTTGGACGGGCAGCTCAGTTAATTATTTCAATTAGTTTTTAATAGGTGTTAATAGGTCTTTGACAGTTTGGCTGTGCGCCCGCCAAACTGAAAATCTCAATGACGCGCAGTGACATCGGGGCGCCTGCCCCCGCTCACCGTCCCAAAAATTCTCTCTATCGTTTATAGGATGGGGAGAGGAAGGAAAAGAGAAGGTAAATCCGTTTTACAGAGCTATTCTATGATAGAAAACACATGCTGATTTAAAAAAAAAATTTGTGCTGTGCAGCTCTTTAGCCAACAATTAGGAGAATTTCACTCAAGCCACTCTAAGGATTTTTCTGTGTCAAGCACCCAGGTCAATAATCAGGACTGAATGTCAAGTTTTCTATACTACTATACTTAAAATTCAAAATATTAACTGCATGCTCAGCAAGTTGGAAGAGGCTATGTTGAGGTATGTGGCATCACTCCCCTCAAGTTCCAGGTTATGCATAAGCAAGCAGCAATATATGATGTCCACCCACAGTGCATGCCTCTGAAGGGCTCTCTAATCAGTCATCAAAAACTTTCAAAGTTCATTTTTGAACTTACAAATTTCAAAACATTTCATTCAATTCGTGATAACCACATATCAATGTGAAGTATGCAGCATCAGTCATTAATTTGTATTCGTGGCCCTATGAACATCTTCGCCTCCTCTGTGTATCGAAGTCAAAGCAGACTGCAAAGGGGAAAACATTTCAGAAATACACAGTATATCTGTCAGCACCTGAAAAGAGAAAAGGTTTTTATTTTTGCTGTTACAACTGGCAAAATCATCCAAGTGATGAGAGGCCTACTGTGCATTTACAAAATTTTCTGTTTTTGTATCAGATTTCCAGCATTCATCATTTTTTTTTACCTACTTGCAAAAGAAGAGCAAGATCATTAAAAGTTTTAGGAATGGTACATGTCCACAGGTTCTTGGCCAGTAAGCTTCAAGATTTCATATCCATAAATTGTCTTACCAGATGAGGGAAGATATAGCAATGTTAACCAATCTGCATCTTACCATATTAGCGTATAATGTACTAGATCAATAAATGGCTCATATTCCCCAACACTAGTTGTCTGTATTTGAAACTGCCCTTATTATGTTTATACAATTATACACAATGCAATTTTTCAGGATATTATATGACAAAACTAGATGACACAAAAAATATCTTCCACAACTACTTTCCTACTACTTGAGGCTCGTTCTCCTTATACAGCCACATAAAGAGAACAGTAAATCAATCCTGTAGTTGGTATTGGCATTATAAAATGTATCCTTGGAGCAAAACATTTTTGAACCTTCTAGGTAATGTATGAATCCCTCTCATCCCTACCATTACAGTAAATAATGTCAGTAATGATTAACAGTTTAAAGGGATCCCAACAATTTATCTAACTTTCTTCGCTCTTGAGGCTGAAATGAAAACCATTTCTCAGCCTGAGACCTTCTGAGACAAAACCTTTACATTTTTGTATTCTACTCATCTTTTGTTTCTCTTCCAACAGCAATGTGCCTTTTTCACATAGGGCAGGATCTTACGCATCAGCAGGCAGGGATGGAGCCCGCTCGCGACACATAAAATGACACGCGGTGACGTGTGGCGGAACTCTCAAAGTCATCCTGCCCCATTTAAATTTTCAGGAAGGCGAGGGCGCAGCGAAATCAGCTGTGCGCCTGCCGACCTGTCAATGGCCAATTGAGGCCATTGACAGAGTCAATTAAGTAATTAAAGGACCTGCCTGTCCAACCTTAAGGTTGGCGGTCAGGCCAGGAACCCTGGCGGGCATTAGAAAAAGCATGAAACCTCATCCACGGGCAGGATGGGGTTTCATGTAGGTTTTTAAAAATTTTAATAAAGTTTTTGTAAAGATTATGGACATGTCCCAACTCATATGACATTGTCACATGATGGGACTTGTTAGGAAAATTTTATTTTTCTGTTTTTAACTTTTTGACATTTAGAGCTGACCTCCCTGAGGCTGCACTTAGGATTTTGGGATTCCACCCCCCCCACCACAACCTGCCTGCATAGGAAGTGCATAGCACTTCCTAGCGGATGTCACACTGGACGGGCCTTAATTGGCCTGCCCATGTAAAATGGCGCCGTGCCTCCGATCGGGAGTACCAATTGGAAGCACGCCTATTTGCACCCGCCCATCAACTTTGCCCCTGATGGAGGGAAAATCCTGCCCATAAAATTTCAAGTGGCCTGCCACCATTTCAACTGATATAACACCTTGCCTGCATTTCATAAAAATAGCAATATTCCACTAGATTAAGAGTTTGCCAGTACCAACCAGTCGAAAGGTGGAATTGGGGTGTCAGAACCAAACAGACCAGTTGGAAAGCAGGCCATGATTGTCAGCACAAGATTGTTTTTGACATCCAGCCAATCTATTGTTGACATCTCCCACTGTTGCTTACAGATATTCTTGAAGTAGGGGAGTTTAAAAAATTACCTGATGGTTTTGAAAAGTCACAGTTACAAAAATGAAACCAGAAAATGCTGGAAATACTCAGCAGGTCAGGTAACATCTGCGGATAGAGAAAGACAGCAAACTTGTCTGCAGTTCTAACGAAAGTTCATCAGCCTTAAATATTAATTATGCTTCTCCCTCACAGATGCTGCCAGACTTGCCTGAATCTTTCCAGCATTATCTGTTTTTATTTCAGAGTTCTAGCATCTGCAGTATTATATTTTTGCACCATTATAATTATGTTTTTTTCATTACCATCCCCAAAGAAATTAGATATAATTTGTTAAAATATAGCTTTAAAAACATTTTCCTCACATGAATCCTTGTTCTATTCTCTTTTGTTATCTTCTGTGAAGCTTTATTTTCTTCAAAACTGATTGCAGTCACAATTGTAGATAGGAGGTTGTTCCCTTGCACTAATGTATTAACATATTTTACTGAAATATTCCCATATCTGCATTGATGGGTCTGCCAGGGTTTCAAAATAAATGAGGAAATGGAGTTGAAAGGATAATGGGAGTGATTTTGACTTTAAGCAATAGTGTAAAATGGGTAAAGTTGAATACGTCGTTCTTCTGAAGCACCATGGGATGTTTTACTATTTTAAAGGTTAAAGGTGCCATATAAATGCTGGTTGCCGCTGTTATACATAACTCCCTGGCTGGGTTTTTCCTATGGTGGGTGGGCTGGGCGGGAGCGGGCGGGAGCGGGCAGGGGTGGGGTGGGGCTGGGGGTGGGGGCAGGGGTGGGGGTGGGCACAGATTGGCTGCGCTGCACCATTTTACGCCGGCGGGCCAATTAAGGCCTGCCCAGGGTAATGTACGGCCGGTAGCACTAAGCGCTACCTGTGCGGTAGGGGGGAGGAGGGAGAGTTGGGGCCTGTGCTCTTTCACACATACATCTGAAAGAGCGCAGCAATCTCCCTGAGGCACAGAGTTCCCTCAGGGAGATTGATAGAAAATAAATATCAATAAATGATGAAAAAATTTATTTAAACATGTCCCCGCATGTGACAGTGTCACATGAGTTGGGACATGTTTATAAAGGTAGGAACATTAATTCATTAATTTTATAAAAGCTTCAGGAAACCTCATCCCACCCGTATATATGGTTTCCTGAAAAACGGGAAGGCCACTTGGGCTTTTCACCTGCCCGCCAACCTTAAGGTTGGACAGGCAGCTTTCTTACCTATTTTAATTAACCCCTTAATGGCCTCAATAGGCCCTTAACATTTCGGCGGGCATGCAGACAACTCCGGCACGTGCCTGCTGAACTAAATATTGCAACAGCGTGCGTCTCGACGTCATTGTGCGTCATTTTACACATTGGTGTGTCGGGCCCGCCCCCACATGCCAACCGGAAGATTCTGCCCCATTTGAAAATCAGGACAGATGTATAACAGATAGTTGATTCAGTGGCACGGATCTTACACTTTCAATCAATTAAGATCAAAATTACCCTCAGTGAATGTGAAAGTAAAAAAGACAGAATCCCATATGTAGGTTGTATTGTACTGCTGTGAGGTACGTGGTGGACTGTTGACCTGTTTAGTCATTGTCATGCCCATTTATTCTTGTAACTTTGCAAACTGCATTCATTTCTAATAACTTCTCATGATAGAGATCTTGATGTTACCATACAGTAACCAGAGCTCAGAGAGAGCTGAGAGAGCTCAGACTATTCATTTCACAATGGTGAATTGATTGGAAATATTAAGCAGGTTGACCTGAACAGAAGGTTTAGCATCCAGTACATGTTTCTGCACATTCAATGTTTGTGCACTTAGGCTTTTTTCCTAAGTGATAGTACTAAATAAAATAAAAAATCAATATTGGCTATGACTGATCATCAGTGATATTCTTTATTAACATACAATGTTGGCTATGTTCCACCATTCACTATCATTGAGAGTGCTAATCCATTTATTTTCAGTTAGTTTTGTGTCTTTGGTAAAACAGCAAACAGAGGAATGTCATATCAGGTGTCAATCCCTCATTCCTAATGACCTCCATTTTTAGGCTGTTGCATTTTAAGTGTTTGTTATCATTCTTATCTCTCCCAAAATACTGCTTAAAAATAAAAAAAGTACATTTAAAATTGTTAAAAACAGTACATTCCACATCTAGGCAACACTCATGCTCCTTCAAAAAATTCAAAGTTCACTATCATAGAAAATTGCTTTTGAATGTGTTTTAAGTCTTTTCTTCTGCAGCAAATTTGATTGAATGTTGGGTTTACTTAAACCTTAAGTTACAACAGACCCATATCTTGCTACACTTGTAGACCAACATATCATTCCATTCTGGCAGGAGTGTACAGTGGTAGTGGATGAGCCATCCCATTGTAACAGGCGTGGTGTAAAATCAGATGAAATCAGAATATGCTGGAAATACTCAGCAGATCAAGTGGCACCTGTGGAGGGGGATAGCGCTGGATTTTCCTGTCCTGAAGTGCGTCAGGCAGGCAGAAAAAGTAGTGGGTGGGCAGGCCCCGCATGCATCTTCATTTTTGCTGCCGGCCATTTTCACCGGCCCAGGAAACAGGGCAGGTCACGACCTGACATGCGCAGTGAGGGACAATTGGTGCACCATATTAAAGATGGCTGAATCAGTCATTTTGATATTTTGATGGAGTCATATGTGGTTAGGAAGCCTGCGCAAAACATGCCAGCTTAGTGCATCTGGGAACACAGTGGAGGCCCTTCAGAAATGCTAGAAAGGCTTGTAGACTTTGAAAGTAAGGACACTTTTGCATTACCTTGACAGAAAAAGCCTTAGAAAAGGTCCTGAATTTTCACCAGGGAGAGTGGAGGAGGGAGGGGTGTGGTCCCTGAACACACCCGGGCATAAATCAGGATGGGAGCGTATTTGGGGTCATGGGGGAGGGGGGTAGTCGGGATGTGGGGGTTAGTTGGAGGGTCGGGGGTAGTGAGGATAGCCAGGTGGGTCAGAAGGGTAGTCAGGGGGTGGGGGGGTTAGTCAGGGTGGTTTGGGAGGGTTGTTGGGGGTTGGAGGAGTGGTTGGGGGGGTGGAGGGCTGGGAGTACAGTTGGGGGGGTGGGGGGGTTAGCTGGGGTGGGGGATTCCAGTGGGGTGGTCAGGTGAGGTCAATACAATAGTGCGGAATGGTCCCAGATTTGCACTAAGTGCGGTAGCGGCCATGAAAAAAGATGTTTTACCAGCCAGTTGCAAAGGCAGACTTTCACTCAGTTTCATCCCTTTCCCGCCTCATAAATTATGCAGTCACGAGAAACATGCCAGATTGCTGGTGGCCGCCCTCCAATTTGCCTGCTACGTTGTTACCTCACCGCTTCCTCACCCCACGTGCCATATTTAAATTACAGTCGCGCGCACAGTTCTCAATGCTTGCTACTGAGGGAAGACATGGCCCCAAAAGCCAAGAAGAGAGCAGCCGCCCCGATCCAGTGATGCATCCCTGGGATGCCTTCCGGATACTGTGGAAGCCAGCTCCAACGTCCTCTACCCCCATTCTGGTCGCAGGAGGCCCATCAGTCTCACCACTCTGGCTTGGGAGGCAGTGGCAGAGGTGGTCAGTGCCAATGCTGCACACAGGATGTTGGCCATCCAGGGCAGGAAAATGATGAATGATCACAACCATGCAGCTGGGGTATGGCAACCATCGCATCACTCTCAACTCACCCACTCACAAACCCACCACACATTCACTGGCATCTCACTCTGCCAGCTCAAGGGACATCACCACTCACTCTCTCACACACACCCTCACATCTCCATCTGGCCTCATCTCCTCTGGAAATAGCCTCCTCATCCCATCCATGTCTCCACTTGGCACACATGCACACCTGGCATCCTTCTCATTTGCCCTGGTATGTCCTTGCTCACATTCTCTCCATCTGACTTTATGCAGGGCAAGATCGTGCACAATCAACGGGAGAGGTCCCAGAACCGGGGTGGTGGTGGAGTGTCAGACATCAAGGTCCTCACTCGGTTCGAGAGTCATGTATTGTAGCTGAGCAGAGAGGATGTGGACCCATTCCTGTGGTGACGGTGAGGTCGGCCCCCCGGGGCCATCCACCCAGAGGACTCCGGTAATGTCTGGCCGATCCAAATCCCCTCTTCCTATGGCCCCATCACTTCCAGCTCCACAGGCCAAGGAGGGTGCATCTGGCCCACAGCAGGACACCCAAAACTCAGCCCTCCAAAGGATGCCAGTCAACATTATCACAGACAAAAGGGTGTAGCAGTCAGCAGAATACCCCACCTCTGCTGTGGATGTCAGGAGAGCACCAAGGCATAGCAGCAGGATTAGGAAGGCTAAGAAGATGTAGATGTACAGCCTGGGCATGGGTGTTAATCACTTGTACATAATGTTCACTATCCTAAATAAACTCCCAAGAATGTCTCCTTGATCTATGGCTCCTTGTTATAGTGTGCAGTATTTGTGTCATTCAGATGTTAAACCTTGGTTTCTGCACAAGATAAAGGCAGGTGTCTCAGTCCAGGGCCTCTTCCCTGTGCAGTGCGTAACCTTCAGACCAAAGTGATAGTCCGGCCTTCCACTCAGTGGGGACACATCAGTGATGCCTGTACCTCGATGGTGCCTGTCATTGCTGCCAGAATGTTGTGAGCAGGCATCATGGAGTTCTATCATTCTCTCTGTGTGCTCTCAGCGCCTTTAAGGTGGGGCTGGACCCCATCTCTTCTGCATCTGTGTCCAGTGAGGGTGTGGTCCAGAAGGGGTCGGGTGCTGAAGGCTGACAAAGGATCAGGTGCATTTAAAGGTTCACAGCTGCATCTCCATGATATGATTCTGATCACAGAGTGAAAGCTAGCTGCCCTCAGCCAGAGAGGAGTCAGACGTTCACAGAGGCTGTGTGAAGATCTGTGGAGTGTCCTCACTGCACATTATCATCATCCTCCTGGAATCTAGCGACTATTAGGCCTCCACTGTGTCTCCATGACATGAGCCTGAGCAATGAGGGTATGTGCGCTGCTATCAGCCACACAGGAGTCAAATGTAAGGTGAGGATGTCAGGACTGCTCACCGCATCACGTCATCATCCTCCATGAATCTTGTGGCTATTCGGGCCTCTTGATCATGCCTGCCTCGTCTGGCCAGTCAATGGCCTCATCACCGACATCCTTGCTATCAAGGACCCCATCACCCTCATCCCCTTCAACATCCTCCTCATCAGAGGAGATGTGCAGCTCTTCCATCTCCTCTTCAGCCAGGTCCTCCCCCAATTGCAGTGCCTGGTTTTGTAGCATGCAGCAAGCTCCAGTGATATGCGACACCTGCTGGGGACTGTATGGCAGTGCTCCAACAGACCTGTCGAGGAACCAGAACCTCAATTTCAATATGCCAATCATATGCTGCACCAAAGTTCGGTTTGCTGCATTAGCCTTGTTATACTGTCTCTCAGCTGCGGTCTGAGGCCGCTGCATGGGTGACATACTGGACTGCTTGTTGCCATGGAGATCTAAATGCCACATCGATTGCACCCTGTCCCTGTGGAAAACCAGAGATCTGCGTAAACCCCCGTCTTGCTTCCTGGCTTGCCTGAACCTGGTCAAATGCACAAAGTTCTGTGCCTTTGCAAAGATGGTGCCTGTGACTTCCTGGATGCACTTGTGAGTGGAGGCTGGTGAGATCCCACACAGGTCACCTGTGGAGCTCTGGAAGGAGTCATTGGCATAAGAATTGAGGACCGCAGTCACTTTCGTGGCCACTGGTAGTGGATGCCCTTCATGCCCCCATGGCAAATGTGACTGACCAGTTCCCTGGATATGCACAGTCTTCAGCAACATTGATTCTCAGTCATCTGCAGGAATGACAAGCACTGTTTATAGACTCTGGGTCTAGCCGATGAGTGATGGCTCACTGTGGATCTTCAGCTGCATGTACAGCAGGCCCTGTCGCCCCTTCATCTTGAGGCAGATGCTCCTCCCATTGGCGAGCCAGGCGCCTCTGTTGCATTCTCCCTCTTCTCTGCCCCCTGTAAGCTCCATGACCCTGATGTTCTCCTCCTGCAGGATCAAGGAGAGAGATGCATGGGTTTGCATATGTGTCTTAAGGACGTCTCTTGGTTAAGTCTGAAGGACCCTTCATGCATGCCGGAGAGTGCTGGCCACCATTTGGAAGCCAGTGTGTAGTGCGCTCCATGGCTGTCTGAAACCCACCCACCTCTGCCCCACTCCACTTGACTGATTGACAGCAGCTTTGACCACTGGACTGCATGCTGTGCTCTCAGCTCAGGTGCAGGCATTCTCCTAACCCGCACTGCAAGGCTGCATTGTTAGCTTGAATCGTGAGGGAGATTAGTCGAAACCTTAATGAAGACATTACAAGGGGCTGTGAGTGCCTCCACCAGTGACTGTGCCATGGCCACCTTTCGCAAGGGGATTCTACAACTTACCCAGTCGGCCAATTGCTCTGCAGCCCCCTAAAACACACATTAATTTACAGTCTACGCCCCAGGGTGAAAGCTTTTGGAGCATTTGGTGACACATTCGCATTCCTGCTTTTACGTTGCTTGAGTGGGCAGAAAATCTTCAGAGGCCCAACTCCAAGCATGTCAATGGAGCTGCTGCTGAATGGTCTCAGCTGCGAAGAATGCTCACTTTTGACAAGCTTTTCCAAGTGCGTGGCCACTTCCCTCACCCTCCTCCCTGCAGCATGTGCCTGTGTACTTACTTCAGTCTGTGCTGCCTTGCCCTCCACTCCCCCACCTCGGCCCCACACTCACTGAAGCCCTTGTCCCAGCATCGCACTGAAAGCCAGCCGGGAAAAAGTGACTTGCCTGTGCCCCCCCATGAATGCACGGCGCCTCTTCCTTGATGTCCTGTGGGCGATCTTTGGGAGCGCTGCACAAAGCTGTATGCACTGACCTCTGAGTTGCCCTCGAAGTTCAGCTCGCCAGGTTCACGCCTTTTAAAGGCAGTCGTAAATCACACCGTTCTGAAGTCACATTGACGTGGGAGGTAGGTTTGATGCGGGGGAATGATTCTGGCATGCGGGGACAACGAAGGAATTCAAATGCGTTAAAGTTAAATTCCCGATGTTGGACGGCAGGAAATGCGGCCCACCAATGACAGGTGAAGATAGCAAAAAAACGATTTTTGGCCTTCTTGCCATATTGTCTGCTCGTGTCTGCCATGATGCCCACTGTCAACAGGAGCAGAAAATTCCAGCCATATTTACTGAGGGGTTAGAAGTGATTTTATCCTTCTAACTTCTCCTGGGTAACTATTTTGCTGAGAGAGTCAGAACCATCTGAAGTCTCTGATTTAAATTGGAGGATTGGATGGTTCCAAATTTGAATTTCCCTGGCAATTGCTGTGCAAATCCTTGTATGGGGACTTCCGGGGGTGGGGGGGGATCCCCAGTGCATCTCCTGGGGTACCTCCCGGGTATGACCCCCTGGAGATTGGTAGTTCTGAGCCTCTGTTTCATTTGAGAGGTAAATGGCCAAGCTGTTACCATCTGTTTCATGCTTCTGAAAATTTGGAAGTTCTGACATAGGCCAATGTTCAAGGCTGTCTTTGATTTTTCAGCTTCTGCTAGTTTGGCCATGTGTGTGATTAGAATATGTGGCATTACATAGCATTAGAAACTAAAGCACTGGGACATTAACATTAGGTGGCAGATGTGGATCTTCAGTGACACCATATAAAAGAGTGAATTATCTGTGGCTCATGTTTACATCACTGAACTATAAAATGAATGTGGAACCAGGTTTAAATTTCTAGTTGGTGCTTAATTAGCTGAATTCAACTCAAGCTGAAGTAAAGACACTACAATTGTTACTACTATTTGGTGACAGAAAGGGAATAAAAATTGGTCAATGTCTCAGTGAACAGATGCACTTGTGGACAAAATGCAGAGGTCAGAATCAGTCTTATATCCACAGTGGGATAGTTTTCTGTCACTGCTTCTAGACCTTCAAGACTCATGTGTGAATAATATTCATTTGGGTGAGATAATGGAGGGTAAAGGAGCAGTCAACATCTTCAGGAGATAGGAGCAAGGGAGAAGAGTGGAGTGTGAAATATTTTCTTTTTAAGAAGCATTGCAGAAATAAGATTTTAAAAAGACTCAAACTTGATTTTTACCCTAAAGTATAATTACATTAATGATTTGATTCAGTTGTTCTATCAGAATACACTGAATACCTTCCATTAAATACATTCATCACAACCTCAACCTTTTTAGCTCATACGCAAATACATCACTGATATCACTGGTATTCCCAAGAGGATCCATTTGCACAATATTTTCCAGTACCGGATATGTAAAATCTCTATGTAATATTATCCCCACAAGCCTTATAATTAGAAATGGGAACGTAACATTTATAGAAATAGGACATCTTATCAGATATTAAGGGAAGGGAAAACATGTGCACCATGTTATACTCTCTGCCATCACTCCACATCTCACATGGGCAGCTTCCCATGGAAACAGCTATAAATCACCAGAATATAAGCATCAAATGACACACATCCTGTAATGTTGCTGATGACAGTATTCAGGCAACAGCAGAATACTAATCATTAAAGCAAGGTAATTAACTGCAGAAGGGTCAAGAATCAGCTGATATGAAGATAATATTATCACCTGCAGCTGCAGTGCCACAGCTGTTTTCTTTAAATGCTCCAGCCACATGTTGAATTTACTGCACAGATTAAAAGAGGTTGTACTGAACCTACATCATCATTGACCACATTCATACTATAGTCCAGTATATAGAATACAACTTAATGAATAAAATGTATCCATGTATACTACAGATTTAGGTCTATAGCTGCCAGGGTGGCAGTCTTGTGGCACAGTGGTGGTGTATATAAAGAAAGTAGGAAGAAACTTAAGCAAGGAGTCAGTAGGGCTAAAAGGGGTCATGAAAAGTCATTGGCAACCAGGATTAAGGAAAATCCCAAGGCTTTTCATACATATGTAAAAAGCAAGCGGGTAGCCAGGGAAAGGGTAGGCTGACTCAGGGACGGAGGTGGGAATCTGTGTGTGGAGCCAGAAGAAATAGGGGAGATACTAAATGAGTACTTTCCATCAGTAGTCACCAAAGAGAAGGACTTAGGTCTATTTGTCTACGGAAGAGTGTGTAGATAGCCTGGATCATGTTGAAATCAAAAAAGAGGTGTTAGGCGTCTTGAAGAATATTAAGGTGGATAAATCCCCAGGGCCAGATGGGATCTACCCCAGAGTACTGAGGGAGGCAAAGGGAAGAGATTGCTGGGGCCTTGATAGAAATCTTTGAATCCTCACTGGCTATGGGTGAGGTCCCAGAGGACTGGAGAATGGCCAATGTTGTTCCATTGTTTAAGAAGGGTAGAAGGGATAATACAGGAAATTACAGGCCGGTGAGCCTTACATCAGTAGTAGAGAAATTATTGGAGAAGATTCTTTGTGACAGGATTTACTACCATTTAGAAACAAATGGGCATATTAGTGAGAGGCAGCATGGTTTTGTAAAGGGGAGGTCGTGTCTCACTAACTTGATCGAGTTTTTCAAGGAAGTGACAAAGATAATCGATGATGGAAGGGCAGTGGATGTTATCTACATGGATTTCAGTCAGGCCTTTGACAAGGTCCCTCATGGCAGACTGGTACAGAAGGTAAAGTCGCACGGGATCAGAGGTGAGCTGACAAAATGGATACAGAGATAAAAACAAAAAAACTGCGGATGCTGGAAATCCAAAACAAAAACAGAATTACCTGGAAAAACTCAGCAGGTCTGGCAGCATCGGCGGAGAAGAAAAGAGTTGACGTTTCGAGTCCTCATGACCCTTCGACAGAACAGGGTCATGAGGACTCGAAACGTCAACTCTTTTCTTCTCCGCCGATGCTGCCAGACCTGCTGAGTTTTTCCAGGTAATTCTGTTTTTGTTTTAAAATGGATACAGAATTGGCTTGGTCATAGAAGACAGAGGGTAGCAGTGGGAGGGTGCTTTTCTGAATGGAGAGCTGTGATTAGTGGATAGTGATGACAGGGGCTCCAATTTCTTTCCATGACATGGTTGGCCAGGAATCTCTCCCACTCTCACCATCCGCTGTTGGAAGAATTTACAAGTTGATACTTTACCTGTTGGTCACATTATGAATATATACTCCTTACCCATCAAGTCCTGGAGTGGGTCTTGAATCCAGGGTTTCTGGCTTAGAGGCGGGAACAAAGAAAAAAGAAAAAAGAACAAAGAAAAGTACAGCACAGTGTTCCGCAAGGATCAGTGCTGGGACCTTTGCTGTTTGTAGTATACGTAAATGATTTGGAGGAAAATGCAACTGGGCTAATTAGTAAGGTTGCAGACGATTCTAAGGAGTTGCAAATAGTGAAGAGGATTGTCAAAGGATACAACGGGATATAGATCGTTTGGAGGCTTGGGTGGAGAAATGGCAGATGGAGTTTAATCCGGACAAATGTGAGGTAATGCATTTTGGAAGGTCTAGTACAGTCAGGAATTATACAGTAAATGGCAGAACCCTTAAATGCATCGACGGGCAGAGGGATCTAGGTGTACAGGTCCACAGGTCACTGAAAGTGGCAACGCGGGTGGATAAGGTAGTCAGGAAGGCATATGGCATGCTTGCCTTAATCGGCAGGGGTATTGAGTATAAAAGCTGGGAAGTCATGCTGCAGCTGTATAGAACCTTGGTTAGGCCACACTTGGAATATTGCATGCAATTCTGATCGCCACATTACCAGAAGGATATGGAGGCATTGGAGAGGGTGCAGAGGAGGTTTACCAGGATGCTGCCTGGTCTGGAGGTTATTAGCTATGAGGAGAGGTTGGAGAAACTTGGATTATTCACACTAGAGCGACGGAGATTAAGGGGCAACTTGATAGAAGTTTACAAAATTATGAGTGGCATGGACAGAGTAGATAGTCAGAAGCTTTATTACTACAATTACTAGGGGGCATAGATTTAAGGTGAGAGGAGAAAACTTTAGAGGAGATGTGCGGGGCAAGTTTTTTACGCAGAGGGTAGTGAAGGTCTGGAAGTCACTACCAAAGGAGGTGGTGGAAGCAGGTATGATAGTGGTATTTAAGAGGCAGCTTGACAAATACATGAAGAGGATGGGAATAGAGGAATACGGACCCTGGAAGTGCAAAATGTTTTAGTTGACGGGCAATATGATCGGCGCAGGCTTGGAGGGCCGAAGGGCCTGTTCCTGTGCTGTACTTTTCTTTGTTCTTTTTTCTTTTTTCTTTGTTCCTGCCTCTAAGCCAGAAACCCTGGATTCAAGACCCACTCCAGGACTTGATGGTTAAGGAATATATATTCATAATGTGACCAAACAGGTAAAGTATCAACTTGTAAATTCTTCCAACAGCAGATGGTGAGAGTGGGAGAGATTCCTGGCCAACCATGTCATGGAAAGAAATTGGAACCCCTGTCATCACTATCCATAGCTCCAGACTACAACATGGATGTAAAAATGTATGTTGCCAAGGCAACTCAGACTCCTTTTGTTGGGGGGTGGTGCAAGGCAATCAGTTGGCTGGACAGTTGGTGTGGATCAGATTGTTGCTAGCAGCATGGGGTTTGATCCCTGTTCCAGTTGGAGTGGATTTGGGACCTGCTTCCTTGCCTTTACCTGTGAGAGAGCCATGGTGCTGTGGGTTAGACCCCACTTTGGGCAGAAAATGCAAGAAGGAGGAGTTATCAGGGGTAAATATTTTCAGTCTAAAAGCTCTTACTACCTTTCAATGTTCTATAGTGCATAACAGTATAGAGAAACCCATCATTGCTAGAATCTTCAGTACAATCCAGTAAATGAAATGAAATTACTCCTTCAATATTATGCAGGGATCTGTATAGAGTGAGTATGTTAACTGCTGTGAATTTCCACATAGGTAGATTTCTTTTCCTTATAAAATCAACAGATTAAGAATTAAGTCCAAGTTTTTGCACAGTCATCGTGACCCCACGCTTTGTCTGAAATGGACCTGGACCATGGATATGGAAGTCCCCACTGCCCTTTCTGATAGATCCTATTTCACTGGGGATGGGGGTGGGGGGCGTGGTGTTGGCAGGATGTGATTCACACATGGGCAAAACCCAAACCCAGCAGGGTATTTGAATTCAATGCTGAGTTCAAACAGACCCCAAATTTGCTGCAGCGTGTGTGACTTATGATTTTTAAGAGTAGATGTGAATGTGCGCAAAAGGTGGAGAAGGTCTGTGGAACTGTCAAGCTGTCAAGTTATTTAAATCCCCTGCTATTTAAATTTTGGGGCAAAAAACGCCTGCTGTGTCTCTGAATTGATAAATATAGGTACTTGCAATTTCAAAATCTTTTTGTTGACATAAGTCTGAGGGCTATCATTATAGTATTTTTACAGCTTGACTGCTTCCACAACCTATAATTATCACACTGGAGTACTATAAGTTCATAGTTTGATTAACAACTCCAAGAGGTTACTAAGGGACTGGCTGTCTTTAATAATGGAACTATGAATACAATTGTTTATTTTTTAAGGGATTGAGTATTTGAGGGGATCTAAATGTATTGAATGGGCTTTATTCAATGAGAGTATGCTTTTTATACAGTGAAGTCCATAACAGATACTTAGAGCTTTATTTTATTTCATCTCAGCATGATTTCTGAGATATGCCCATGGTGGATATTGGGTGAGTTGGCATTGAGGGTGTAAGGGCAAAGAGTGGTGGTTGGGGAGGGGGGTAAAGAGTTGGCATAATTTGGCACTAAATTGGTATAGGGGCTATAAAGGGCCATGTGGATGTGTAGGGATCATGGGATGACATGAATTGGCACTAAGTTGGCATAGGGGCAAGAGGGGCCATGGGGGCATTGATAAAGGGGCAAAGATTGGCATGGAAGGTGTGGGGGCCATGGGAGTGGGTGGGGGCATGACTTGACATGAACAGGGCATGAGGAGTAGCTAGGGAGTGTGAGGGTGAGGGCTGGAGGGCCTAGCTATTTTATTACAACTAGGATGAAGTCTCAGAGCCCTGGATGGACCTTTATATCGTCCAGCCTCAGCACTCGGCAGCTCCTATAGCAGTTTCTGGGCATCGCAGGCCTGACTTGCGATTCTTTGCACCTGCCTCGGGAGCAAAAATCCGAGCCTTAGTTTTTCTCTTTTGCTCTAGCTCCAATTAAGTTTTTCTGTGTTCACAGGCACACATTTATTGCACTAAATGAAAGAAGATAGATCTAATTGATGTATAAATCAATCCAAACAATGGGTCCTGACTGGCAGACCCATCCTGTTAAGATTCTCTTGCTTGATACAAACTGACTTTTTCCATGCTTAGTCAAAGGCTGTAATAAGGTCAGAAACTAAGTGGCCCTGGTGGAAACCAAACAGGTTATTGCTGTGTAAGTAGCGCTTGATAGCACCATCTACAACACCTTCCGTTACTTTGCCGATGATTGAGAGCAGACTGATGGGGTGGGAATTGGCCAGGATGGATTTTTCCTGCTTTTGTGGACAGGACATACCTGTACAAATTTCCACATTGTCAGGTGGTTCTCAGTGTTGTAATAGCTTGGTCAGGAGTGCATCTAACTCTGGAACACAAGTCGTCAGCACTACTACCAGGATGTTGCCAGGGTCATTCTCCTTTGCTAGATCCAATGCATTCAGCTGTTCCTCGAAATCATGTGGAGTAAATCAAATTGGCTGAATAATGGCATCAGTGATGCTGGAGACCTTAGGAGGCCAAGTTGGATCATCCTCTCGGCACTTCTGGTTGAAGATGGTGGCAAATGCTTCATTTCCTCCATCAGTGGCACTGACAAAGCTGCAGAACTGCTGGTCCTCTGAGCGGACTGGGAACTTGGAGAGGCTTGGCTGTCACCAGTAAAATCGCCATCGTGGTCCTGCCCATCCACCCACACAAGCTCAGGACCTGCATTTGATCCCGGCGTTGGGACCCAAGGTATGCCAGTAAAGTTGAAGCTTATGCCTCTACTTACAAAACCAAGTATCTGCCACCTACAAAGATTTGTGTGTCTTGTCCCAAGTTCTCTCTGTTCCTTTTGCCCCTTTAAAACTGTACCAATTTCAATGTTGTCAGGTTCCGGATTCAGTTGTGTTTATAATTGTAACTCCAACATCTGGGCTAGGCAAAACAGCTTCACACCAATGCTGCCCCATTTCAGTCTGAATGCAGTGGATTAGCATGCCCTTCCCCACATTCAGTATCTGAAGCAAAGTTATATTGTTGCTAAGGTTTCAGAAGACTGACACTCAAGCAGAGCTATGACCTTCATTTGGACCTCTACTTTTTTTTAACTGCATCTGTGTGCCACAGGCCCCTGTTTGAGAGCCAAAGGCAAACTCCCACATTTTCCATGCCTTCAACAATTATCAGAAACCACAAAATGTCATATTTCACACATCACTGCAACTACGAACATACGAATATATAAACTAGGAGCAGAAGTAGGCCATTTGGCCCCTCAAGCCTGCTCCGCCGTTCAATAAGATCATGGCTGATCTATTTGTGTTTCGAGTTCCACATTCCCATCTACCTCCGATAACCCTTGATTCCCTTGCCGAACAGGAATCTATCTACCTCTGCCTTATAAATATTCCATGACCCTGCTTCCACAACCTTCTGAGGCAGAGAGTTCCAAAGTTGCACAATCCTCCGAGAGAAAAAATTCTCCTCATCTCTGTCCTAAAAGGGCGACCCCTAATTTTAAAACAGTGCTCCTAGTTCTGGACTCACCCACGAGAGGAAAAATCCTTTCCACATCCACCTTGTCAATACAGTTCAGGATCTTATATACTTCAGTCCAGTCACCCCTCATTCTTCTAAGCTCCAGTGGAAACAAACCCAGCCTGTTCAACCTTTCCTCATAAGACAACCTGCTCATTCCAGGTACCAATCTCACAAACCTCCTTTGAACTGCCTCCAATGCATTTACATCCTTCCTTAAATAAGGAGATCAAAACTGCACAAGGTATTTGAGATCCAGTTTCACCAATGCGCTGTATAACTGAAGCATAACATCCTTACTTTTATTTTCAATCCCTCTCGTAATAAAGGATAGCATTCCACTGGCCTTCCTGATTATGTGTTGTACCTGCATACTAACTTTTTGTGACTCATGCACGTGAACACCTAGATCCCTCTGCACCTCGGAATTTTGCAGTTGTTTACTATTTAAGTAATACTCTGCCTTTTTATTCTTCCTACAGAAGTGAACAACTTGACTTTTTCCCACATTATCTGCCAGATTTTTGCCCACTCACAACATGCTTTCATATCTATCTTTGTGTCATAGCCATCATGCCTTCACTCCCCTCATCTAAGTCATTGATATAAATTGTAAAAAGTTGAGGCCCCAGCACAGACCCCTGCAGGACCACTAGTCACATCCTGCCAGTCAGAAAAAGACCCATAAATGCACACTTTCTGTTTTCTGCCAGCCAGCCAATCTTCTATCCATGCTAATATGTTACCCCCTACACCATGAGCTTATATTTTCCGCAATAACCTTTGCTATGGCACTTTATCAAATGCTTTTTGGAAACTCAAGTACAATAAGTCTAAAGGCTCCCACTTATTAAACATGAACTCGCTTTAACAAAGCCTTGCTGACTCTTCCCAATGATGAGTTTTTGCTATTTGCCCAGCTGTAACCCCTTTAATGATTAATTCGAACACCTTCCCCACGACAGACGTCAAGCTAACTGATCTTAATCACCTGTTTTCTGCTCCTTGCCCTTCTTGAATAGAGGGGTTATATTTGCAATTTTGCAATCTGACAGTACCTTTCCAGAATCTAGTCGGGGGGGGGGTACTTTTCTCTTTGGCATGCGGGGCAGGCCCTGCACACCGAAGCATAAAATGATGTGCGGTGATGTCAGGTGTGTGTCCCGGCATCACCGGAGCCAGCTGCGCACCTGCCCGCTCTGTCAAAGGCCTGTTAAGGCCATTAATAAACCAATTAAAGATATTGATAGGGCTGCCCGTCCAACCTTAACGTTAGCAGGCAGGGGAAGAGCCCAGATGGCCTTCACATTTTTCATGAAACCTCATCCATGAGCAGGATGAGGTTTCATGAAGGGTTTATTACATTAATAAATATTTTTTGAAAATTTCAAAAACATGTCCCAGCTCATGTGATGCTGTCACATGAGGGGACATGCATTTGATTTTTTAGCTTCTTTATTTAACTTTCACATTATGAAGTTAATCTCCCTGAGGCACGGAGCTGCCTCAGGGAGATTTCTGCGCTCTTTCACACACATAGTCCAACCTTCCCTCCTGTCCCTGCTCGCACAGGTAGCGCTGAGTGCTTCAAGGCACGCGTCACGCTGGGCAGGCCTTGATTGGTCCACCCATGTAAAATGGCGGCTCCGCACCTGCCTATGCCTATGCCCACTCCTGACCGGCCTGCCCGATGGGGAGAAAATTCTCCCTGAGGGAATTTTGGAAAATTAACACCAATGCATCTACTACCGCATTAGCCACCTCATTTAAGACCCTAGGGTGAAGCCCATCTGAGCCCAGAGACTTATCAGCCCACAGCTCCATCAGTTGCTCAGTACTGCTTCTCTAGTGATTGTAATTTCACCAAGTTCCTCTCTCCCCTCCACCTCCCGCTTTACAGCTATTACTGGAATGTTATTTGTATCCTCTACTGTGAAGACAGATGCAAAATACTGGGCGACCGCTTTGCAGAACACCTGCGGTCTGTCCGCAAGAATGACCCAAACCTCCCTGTCGCTTGCCATTTTAACACTCCACCCTGCTCTCTTGCCCACATGTCTGTCCTTGGCTTGCTGCATTGTTCCAGTGAAGCCCAACGCAAACTGGAGGAACAACACCTCATCTTCCGACTAGGGACTTTACAGCCTTCCGGACTGAATATTGAATTCAACAACTTTAGGTCGTGAGTCCCCTCCCCCATCCCCACCCCCTTTCTGTTTCCCCCTTCTTTTTTTTTTTCCCAATAAATTATAAAGATTTTCCTTTTCCCACCTATTTCCATTATATAAAAAAAAACCCACTAGAGCTATACCTTGAGTGCCCTACCATCCATTCTTAATTAGCACATTCGTTTAGATAATATCACCAACTTTAACTTTAACACCTATGTGTTCTATTGTACTATTGTTGTTGACATCTTTTGATGATCTGCTTCTATCACTGCTTGTTTGTCGCTACAACCACACCAACCCCCTCCACCTCTCTGTCTCTCTATCTCTCCGCCCCCCACACACACACCTTAAACCAGCTTATATTTCAGCTCTTTCCTGGACTCGAACTCAAGTTCTGTCGAAGGGTCATGAGGACTCGAAACGTCAACTCTTTTCTTCTCCGCCGATGCTGCCAGACCTGCTGAGTTTTTCCAGGTAATTCTGTTTTTGTTTTGCAAAATAGTTGTTAATTTCATTTGCCATTTCCTTATTATCTACTATTAACTCCCCATTCTCACTCTCTCGCGGACCAACACTTACTTTACCTACTCTTTTCCTGTTTAAATACCTGTAGAAACCCTTGCTATCTGTTTTTATATTTCGAGCTAGCTTCCTGTCATGCTCTAATTTCTTTCCCTGATTAACATTTTAGTTATTCTCCGCCGTTCTTTATATTCTGACCTCTCATCTGACCTGCCGCTTATCTTTGCGGAGTTGTATGCTTTTTCCTTAAGTTTAATGCTTTCCCTAAATTCTTTAGCTAACCACGGATGGTGGGTCCTCCCTTTAGCATTTTTCTTTATAGTAGGAACATGCTTATTCTGAGTATTCGGGAATATCCTCCCAAATGTCTGCAACTCTTCTCTATCGATCTATCTCCTAGCCTAGTATCCCAGTTCATTTCAGCCATCTCAGTTTTCATGCCCACATAGTTAAGTTTAAAATACTAATCCCACTCTTCTTCCTTTCAAACTGGATATAAAATTCAATCATATTGTGGTCACTGCTACCTAGGGGTGCCTTCACTCTAAGACCATTAATTAATCCTGTCACATTACACAATGCCAAGTCTAATATAATCTGCTCTCTGGTTGGATCTGGAATGTACTGTTTGAAAAAAATTCTCTCGAAAGCATTCAATGAACTCCTCATCCAGGCTACTACTGCCAATTTAATTTTTCCAGTTTATATGTAGATTAAAAACACCCTTGATTATTGCTGTTCCATTAGCACAAGCACCCAATATTTCTTCTTATATACTTTGACCTACATTGTGGTTACTGTTAGGGATCCTGTAGTCCACTCCCACTAGTGACTTCTTTCCCATACTATTCCTCATCTCCACCCAAACCGAATCTACATCTTGATCTCCTGAACCAAGGTCATCTCTAACTATTGCACAAATGCCATCCTTGATTAACTGTGCTACTCCTCCACCTTTACCTAGCTTCCTATTCTTCTTGAATGACATATACTCCTCAATATTCAGGACCCAACCCTTGTCATCCCACAGCCAGGTCTCCGTAATGGCTATCAGATCATGGGCAAAATTTTTAGCCCAGTGGGTGGGCACATGCCCAACCCACTCGAGCATTACATGATGCGTGTTGACATCAGGCAAGCGTACCAATGTCAATGCACAGTTGCGCGATGTTTCATTCGGCAAACATGCGCTGGAGTCGGCAGTGCACCTGCTGACAATTAAAAGGCCTGTTAAGGCCATTAACAAAGTTATTGACCGACATTTTTCACTGCCTGTTCAATCTTGCGTTGGTGGGCAGACAAAAAACCAAGCAGCCTTTGCACTTTTTAGGAAATCTCATCCACGGGCAGGGTGAGGTTTCCTAAAGCAAACAAAAATTAAATTAAAAATTTAAAATTTAGTTAACAACATGTCCCTGCTCATTTGACAGAGTCACATGAGGGGAAATGTTTTATCACATTATTTATGTCTTTTTCGTTCCTTTTGAAAATACTTCATCTCCCTGAGGCAGCTCTGTGCCTCAGGGAGATTATGAAGCGTGCACTTGCACACATGCACAAAGGTCATACTCGCGCCCCCTTGCACTCCATCATCACCCACAAAGCCTTAATTGGCTCGCCAGCATGAAATCGCCTTCCAGCCCCGATCGTGGGTGTCAGTCGGCTTCCCGATTGCCCCACCCCCCGCTGAGCCCGCCTGACAAGGGAAAGATTTTGCCCTGTATTTATTTACTTCAATGTGTGCCATCAGTTCATTTACTTTGCTTAATCGTTTTGTTATCTTTGCAACATCTAGTCTTGATTCTATTTGCATTCTTAGGTTTTTTCTCTCTGTCCCTTCCTGCCATTTTCTGATCCTCATTTCTCATGTTACTATTTTCTCTTACCTTGTCTCTACTCTTTGGTATAACACATCCTTTCACATTTGATTCCTTGCTCCCCACTATTTAGTTTTAAACCCTCTCTACTTCCCTACATATGCAGTTTGCAAGATCATTGCTCGCAGCATGGTTCAGGTGTGGACCATCGCAACGGTATGGCCCCCACTTCCCCCAATACAGTTACCAGTGTCCCATAAACCGGAACCCACACCAGTCTTTGAGCCATGTATTCATCTCTCTATTTTTATGTACCCTATTTCAATTTGCACTTGGCTCAGGTACTAATCCAAAGAACCTTTGATGTTCTGCTTTTCAATTTAGTGCCTAATTCCCCATACTGTCTACACAGAACCTCCTTCCTAGTTCTACCTATGTCATTGATACCTACATGGGCCATGCCAACTGATTCTCCCCCTCCCACTGCAAGCTCCTCTCCAGCCCTGAGCACAGGGCAGGCACCATAGCCATCTGGACCATTGCTCTTTGCTGCAGAGAAGAGTGTCGATCCTACCCCCCCACCCCCCACCACCACCACCACCACCACCACTATACTGTCCCCTTCTATCACCACGTTCCTTTTTGCTCTGCTCACTTAAATGGCTTCCTGTACCACGGTGCCATAGTCAGTTTGCTCATTCACTCTGTAGCCCACGCTCTCATCCAAACAAGCTGAGAGAACCTCAAGCCTATTGGGCAATTGCAGAGGTTCACATTCCTGCACTCCTGCCCTATGGCTCCTTTTACCTGCCTCACTCACAGTCACACCCTCCTGTCCCTGACCACTGACCAAATCAGATGACTGTATCCTAAGTGGTATGGCTGCTTCCTGGTACAAAGCTTTTTCATATATTCTATTAACTTTACCACCAATTTCCGTACTATTTTAAACCTTAGGGATAGAATAGAACTTACCCACTTACCAGATACTCACCAAACCGCTAGTTCCTTTCCTATTAGTAAAGAATCAATTCCTACAGGGTGAGAAAGATATAAAAAGGAAACAAACAGCTCCTTCCGCCCCTTCACTGAACACCCCCACTCACCAAACTCCAAATCTGCACTCAGTTTCCTCAGCTGCACCCATTTGCCTTGATTGCACTGTAGAACACTGAATTTATACTAAACTGTGGAGTTAGATTCTTCTTTATCATAATGTGCTGATGTCTGCAGGAATACAAACTGTCAACAGCAAACTATCAATATACTGGTGTCTAAAACCTCCCCTCACTGTGTCTCAATCCACGATCTGTACATTTCTTGTTCCACCCATGCCTCTTGCTTATTCTCTCCTTTTGCCAATCAATTTTGCAGCAACAGGGAGCTGTCTGGTTCTAAGCTTTTATTGTTTTTTTGGAGAGCTTTTACTATCACTATAAGTGGTAGGGATGCTCTGTTCTCCAGTGTAAAAAAGCAAAAGAAGGGCTAGAACTCCCTGGCACAATGTACACACACTCAGGCCCACAAAGCATTGCCCACTAAGTTGTAAAGAGGTAGTAGACCTGTTAACTGAGCTATAACTGAATTGGAAGTGCTTGGTATTAATGCTTGGATACAGAAGGTTTTCTGTTTGATATACAAACAGCCAAATTTTCCTTTCCAGTTGTGAGGTATATGACAATGGGCGACTGCCCATTGGGCTCTTGACAAAATTGAATTTTACCTCCCTGGCGTCTTAATGGCAAGAGTTCCATTAATATCGGCAACATCTCTCAGCTTGATGAAAACAACAAAAAGTTTTCAAAAAAATAGTTGCAAGCAAATCCAAAATGGTAAGAGTCAATCAACATGTTAATCTTTTCGTTCACTATAGTTTGTGAATAAAGATTGTGATTTGAATGAGAACAGTTTTAACGGGAGATCTCTGTCTTACTTTCAGAATTACAAATCGAATTAATGATTTATTTTACTCTGTGGTTTCCCTTTTACAACACTGCCAAATCCTTAATCTTTCAAGGATCTGTTTATGTCCCTTTCAGACACTAAAGGGATAGTCCACAATCGGCAATAGCAAATCAACAGCCTGGTTTACATAGCACCAGATTTATTTTTCTATTTGAGTACATTTTGTTCCTGGTGCTCTTCACAAATGAATACTTAACAAGTGCAGATGCTAAATTTCTCATGAGTTTTTCTGTTGTGTTATGGATTTGTTTGATGTCTCAATGATGAGATCTTGAGACTTGTACGTTTAAACATAAACCATTTATTGTTAGTCTTTAACTATGTACAGATCCCAATCACTGGCATGCATGGGGTTGCTACCGTCATGCAGGCTGCTTCTAGAGCGTTCAACCAGTCTATTACCATGTGACTCAGTACATCATACCATGGGTAGTGCTATTTTCAAAGTTACATGTTAACTCGTGCTCTGTTGAGCACCTTCACATTACAATTGCATGCAGGCACATACAACATTATACAACGTTTCAATTCTCATGACTTATTAAAAGGCTAATTGACTTTTATGATGCAGTTGTTACCGGAACACATTTTCCTATTCAGTGTTTTCAATATTTCTTAATTGTGTGTTTATATTTGGTTTTTGGGGTCTGTTTTCTATATAAAAAAGCCATGAGTTAATGCAAGAGGACTGGATAATACAGTGCCAAAATTTCACTGCACTCCTACAGAAATACCACAGCTGCTCCAGACACTGCTGCTAAATGGGCCAAGGCCAGAGAAAACTCATTTCTGGTTCATAAGCCTGGATATTGTGGTACCATCAGCACTCACTGTCATTACTCTGTGAAACTGACAGCAACTTCTTGCGTCCATCTATGTGCTATCAGACACGGAAATCCAGACCATTCTGTCAGTGATTTCCTGCTCTTCCACTGAATTCCCTGTTGAAATCATCACAGGAGGAAACATTGGCAACCATTTGATTTGATGTGAGCTTCCACTTTTTATGCTATTAGTCCCATTGTAAAAACCCTTGATAAAGATATACCATGTTAAATGAGGTTCATTTGTTTTTTTGACAATGCGCTATGTCATAAGTACTGTTGAACAACTGCTGTGGCCCTGAAAAATGAACTTTATATTTATGGAATGTCAAACTTATGATAATTATGATAAAAAATATTTCATAAATTTTTATTTGTTTTTATTTGTTCGTGATATTTCAACGTGTACCTTAATGCCGAGCATATCTCCCAATTTTATTTTGCTCTCTTTAAAATGATTAAAAAGTTAAGATAATCAGTGCTTTTTACCAACTGGTTTGCTGTCTGTGAAAATTCTTCAATGGGACAGCTGCTTAGCATGCTTGATGACATCACCATGGCCAAATACCAGAGATCCCCTGGATCTGGCACGGGAATAAAATTAATGTCAGGAAAGGAGAAATCCATGCCACAGAGCTCATTAGAACTTTCTGGACAGCTTTCTTTGAGATTAGCTGTGAGCAGCATCATCTCATCGCCAACCAAAATATCTAGGCCATTCTGTGGAATCTAAAATATTAGCCAAGCAGCAAGATTTTTGTAACAGCTTTGCATATTAATCGCTTCTCTGTAACACACTACCACACCTTAGCTATTGATGAACAAATATATATTGTACTGGGCAAGGAAATTTGAAAGGAATTGAATGGTGTTATGAACCTGTTAGGAACCGTTAACATTTAAAAAGAAATTGGAACATCTTGTTTACACCAAATGATTTCATTTCTTTTTAAACCAAGCACAACCTTTATTGTACATAGAACAAACTAAACAAAGCAAATGCAATTAAGTTAACACTTTAGCTTATACCCAGAAATGCTAGGCCTTGAAGTTTATTTCTTATTTCCACCCCACCAAGAATTGTCCTATAGGTTACAATATCTTAAAGTTATTTACTTCTGTAGAGAACAACCATAAGAATGCCACAATCCTCTGGAAGCTATATTTAATTCTCCTCAGCTCCAGCTATTCTCAAAGGCAAAATTTCTATTTACCATCTCTTGAATGTGGGTGCCTCCGTCCCTTGTTTTGGTTGCTTTTTCAATACTTTCAAGCTAACCTACTGGTTGCTTTCTTTGCCACAACTCTCTGTGGGGGATCACTGTAGGTTCTTCCACTAGTTTCAAACTTGTCAATCTTCAAGCTTCTGTTATCTCATAAAATTCAAATTGAGATTAAGCCTCACCCACATTCTACATGGCAAATGATGGCAAGTTCATTTTTCCTCTGCTTACAGTGCAGGTCTATCTAATTGTCATTTATGTTGGCCATCTTCTCTCAGTGAACTGCAAACTGCACACACCAGTTAAGCTGCAACTATTGAGCTTGGATGCTCTGCGTCACTTTATATAGCATTAACCAGTTTTAGTCTGCCTAGAAGTTTTAGTTTCCAAACCTCAGGTTCAATGCTTGATTCCTTAGAAAGGAGGAAGGGGAGCTCAGTTTCCTTCCTGTGTTTCCCTTTTCTGCTTCATTTTTCATGGGTATATTCTTTATTCTTTCATGGGATGGGTATATCACTAGCGAGGCCAGCATTTGTTGCCCATCCCGAATTGCCCTTGAACTTAGTGGCTTTGCTTGGCCATTTTAGAGTGCAGCTTAGAGACAACCACACTGCTGTGGGTCTGGAATCACATGTAGGCCAGACCGGGTAAGGATGGCAGATTTCCTTCTCTAAAGGACATCAGTGAACCAGATGGGTTTTTATGATAATCCATGTTGGTTGTCATGGTCACCATTACTGAGGCTAGCTTTATATTCCAGGTTTATTCATTGAACTTAAATTCCACCAGCTGTCTTAGTGGAATTTGAAATCATATCTCCAGAGCATTAGCCTGAATCTCTAGATTAGCGATCCAGTGACATTACCACTATGCCACCATCTCCCCATTACTCAGTTAAGCTATGCATTAAGTTTCTGCCCGTGCTGTTTATAGATCTATCTCTTCTATTCTTGTTTAAGTTGCATTTACCCCATTTTCTACAACTAAAACTGAAAATTTTTACAGCTAAATTATACAGCTAAACCTAAAATTCTTCAAACTACAAGTTACGTTCTAAAACTAAAATTCATATTCTGAAACAAACAAACCATGAACTAACTATTTGCAACGATGGTCATTGTTGCAGAGTTTACAAAGTGGGACAGGGCTAATAATGCACAACACCATGCTTAGCTCCATTTGTAGCCAAAAGATATAGACCACAACATATTCAGTATAAATTGATTTGCTCTACTCTGTGCTGCAGACAGCGCACAGATCATTTTGCTTCCACAATATTTTTTGCTGATTTCCCCCTTTTGCAGCCTTTCTGCTGCTGTCCTGGTGTCTGTTCTGACTTCTTAAAAAATGGTCTCTCGTCTGACCCGCAGATTTAAAACACACCAATGAGCTAGATATCCTCCTGATTGGCCAGACATTAGTAACAAGTTGGTCAATGAAATTGAAAGGCAGGAGGTACTAGAAAAGCTGGCTATGCTTAGAGTGGGTAAGTCACTGGTCTGCTGGCTTGCTTCCCAGGTTGGTAAGTGGGGGTGGAGATAGAGGAAGGGTTTGCCATAATTTTCCAATCTTCCCTAGGGGTGGTGCAAGAGGATTGAAGAGTGGCAAATGTGACATCCTTATTCAAGAGAGGGTACAAGGATAGACCTAGTAACTACCAGTTAGGCCAGTTAGTTAGGTGGGTAAGGTTTTAGAAACAATAATCAGAAAATATCAACATGCATTTGGAGGGGTTTGAGTTAATTAAGAGGAGCCAGCATGGACTTGTAGGAGGCAGATGGTGCTTTACTAATCTGATTCATTTTTTTGATGAAGTAACAGTGAAGGTTGGTGAAGGAAATGCAATGGATGTTGCCTATGTGGATTTTAAGAAAGCATTTGACAAAGTACCACTTAAGAGGCTTATGGAATAGGAGGGCTAGCGTCAGCTTGGATAAAAAAATGGACTTATGGACAGGAAATACAGAGCGATAGTAAATGATTACTTTTCAGACTGGAGGATGGTAGACAGTGGTGCTCCCCAAATGTCAGTGTCAGGACCACTGCTTAATGATATATATATAAATGACTTTGATATTGGAATACAGAATAAAATTGCAAAATTTGCCAATGATACAAAACTTGGAGGAACAGCAAACAGTGAGGATGATATTAATCGACTACAACAGGACATAGATGGGCTAGCAGAATAGACAGACAAGTGGCAGATGAATTTAATACAGAGAAGGATGAGGTGATGCCTTTTGGCAAACGGGATAGGGAGAAGCAATAGAGATGTAATGGCACAGTTCTAAAGAATTTGTAGGAAGAGGAACTTAGGGGAGTACGATGCATGGATCTTTGATGGTGACAGGATATATTGAAAGAATGGTTAGAAAAGCATTTGGGATCTTGGGCTTCATAAATATTCCAGTGATGGGGGATTTTAGTTACAAGATCAAGTTGGAGATGCTGGTATTGTTCCCTTTGCAACAAAGGAGATTGAGGAGAGATTTCGCAGAGGTTTTGTAGGTCAAGAACACAGCCAAATTTAATCGTGGTCTTAGAATAAAAGTGTCCATATTGGTTCACTAGGTAAACCCTTCTCCATGGGCAGCATTTTCCCGTCAGCGAGCAGGAGGCGGGACCCGCTCGCTGACGTGTAAAATGACACGCGGTGATGCCGGGCGGGAGTCCTGACGTCACTGCAAGTCATTCAGATACTCAGTTTGGCAGGCATGCATCCAAATTGGCTGCGCTTCCACCGAACTGTCAAATACCCGTTAGGGCCTGTTAAGAAGTAATTAACTGAGCTGCCCAGTTCAGCTGGGTCCAAACTTATGGTTGGTGGGCTGGGGAAGAGCCCAAGTGGCCTTCAAATTTTTCATTAAACCTCATCCACAGCGGGGATGATGTTTCATGAAGGGTTTATTATTTAACTAAAAATTTTTGAAATAAATAATGGATATGTCCCAGCTCATGTGACAGTTTTACATGAGGCGACATGTCCTTAATTTTTTTTCCCACCTTTATTCAAATTCCCATAATTTAAACAAATCTCCCTGAGGTACTTCAGGGAGATCTCTGCACTCTTTTGCACACATGCATGAAAGAGCCCAGGGAACCAGTTAAGGAATCCCCCCTGGCCCACACAGGGAGCGCTCAGCGCTTCCAGGCGCACATCACGCTGGCCGGGCCTTAATTGGCCAGCCGATGTAAAATGGTGCCGATTGGATTCACACCCGGCCCTGCACATCGCTACCCCACACCCCCACCCCCCCGCCGCTCCCCCCACTCCTGGGGTGGTGGAGGGGGGGGAGGTGGAATTTCTAGCCTATGAGTTTGCAAAGGTTGTGTTTTGGACCTGGTTAAGCCTACCCAGATAATGTTGAAAAGCAGAAGTATAACCAAAAATAAATCGCTAAATAATGGCTCAAGAAAATAAAGAGTTTGGCCCTCACTCTACAGATTAGTTAATGTATTAGCTGACAATTTCCATGTAATAGTGATGAAAAGTCTAACAGCTGGCTCAGGACTAATTTATGGTCAAATATCTGATCCTATTTGGTTACTACAATCCACAATCTGCTGGACTAATGTTATGTCATTTTGACACAGCTGAAGCATACACACAAAAAAAGACTAATTGTATCTTGGATAGCATGGCAAGAATACACCAACCCTGCTACACATGTGTGGCCAGCTATTTTTGACTTATATATTTTTCATCCAAAAGCATTGAATCCTGTAAATTTTCTTTGCTGTGTTTGGCCAGTTTATTTCAATGCGCAGTGCTTTAAAATTTGCTTTTGCGCAGCTATGCACACATGGTAAGTTAAAGGGAGCAGCTTGTAAGTAGTCTGCATGATATCTGCACAATTGCTGCATGGACATACACGTGCAGCTTAGAGGGAACGTTGCCCAGAAGTGATTTCTAGAGTCTACAGAATCCTGAATGACTGGAGCTTATCATTTAAAATGTTGCAATTTTTAAACCACATGAAAAGTACAAGCCAGATAGATTTTTGAAGGATGTTTTCTGAAGAAAAATAAACAAATGTG
This sequence comes from Carcharodon carcharias, assembly GCF_017639515.1. Classification (NCBI taxonomy): domain Eukaryota; kingdom Metazoa; phylum Chordata; class Chondrichthyes; order Lamniformes; family Lamnidae; genus Carcharodon; species Carcharodon carcharias. The sequence goes on along the minus strand of NC_054474.1, from coordinate 65,198,557 downwards.
CGATGTGTGGAACCATACCAGCTACAGAGACAAAATTGTCTTTTGCTTCTAATTAGTATTTAGAGTTTTTGCTCTCTGATATTATCAGCATATATCTGTTGTTAGTTGCCTGAAATGGATACAGTAATACCATTTAGAATACACAGAAAAGCATCCAACTCACCTATAAATTGCACAATATAAATCACAGAAACAGATCCTTCAGCCCAAACTGTCCACTCTACCCTCCTCCCATTCCTCCTCATCCAACTCTAGCAGCATGTCCTTCTCTTCCATTCTCCCCCAAATGCTTATCTAGCTTCTCCTTGGATGCATCTCCACTACTCATCTCAACCATTACCTGGGCTGGATTTTATGACCCCCCCCCCCGCCAGGTGTGTTTGCAATGGGGTGGGGAGGCACATAACATGGTGAGCCCACCACCACCCCACCCACCTTTGAGCTATTCCCCCATAAACGGTAGGTGGGCGGCTGCCAAAATCACCTGTCTCAGTTACTGCCACTGGAGCTGGTGGACAAATGCTTTGGTTCATGAATTCATATTGTTATGCAAAAGGACAAGGAGTTTGTAGGAACACTGCTGGGTTTTGATGATTTTGTCAATATTCTGCTTGAAGATATTACACAATTTGAGATCACACCTCAAGGCAGAAGAATCACAAAACTGGACCAAATCTCATTGAATGGAAACAACATAACAGTGCTTATTCCTGGTGGTGAAGGTCCTGAAGTACGAACGGAACACTGACTTTCAACTAAGTCAATTTTTGAGTCTCTTGTACTTCTGTTTTCTTATGTTTACTTCTTTTCTTGACATTTTTTAAGAGTTTATTTTTTATGACAGAGTTTCCAGAAAATTGCATGTATTTTGTATATGGAAAGAAGTGTCTCAGAAGTGAGAAGTGAATCACGGTTTAGTACATGAAAAACCTGATTTATTTTTAAAGAGAAAATATTGCTTTCTTTTTCACTAACATAAACAGTTGGTGTAGGAAGGCGGGTGGGAGTGGGCAGGCCATTTAAAAAAAAAATATGTTTGTAAAGGTGGGAAGGAAGCCGGAGAGGTCACACAATTCAAGGGGTGCTCTTTGCACATGGGGGGCACCCTTGTCCAAGATGTTATCACCCCCCCACCTTTGTTCCTCTCTGCCTGGCCTCCAAAACACACCCTCCCACCACCCTCGCTCCCCTCCCTAGGCTGACTGATCCCTCCCCGTCCAAGAACCCCGACTTCCCTGCCTTCTTTGTGCCTTCTTTCTGTGCCTGCCTGCAGTCCCAGCAGTGCCCACTACTCAGTTCTGGCATTGCTGGGACTGTGAGAGCTGTCAGCCAATCAAATTGGGTAATAGGGATGGAAGTCCCACTCTCAGCCCCTTCAGCCTGCTGGCAGTGCATTTTGACTACGGGGCGGGCTTTCCTTAGGTGCACTGGCTGCCGCTCAACTCTTGCAATGAGGACTGAAGGAGCAATATGGCTCAGTGTCTTCGCAAGTTCTCAACTCGCTGGGTAAAGTAGGTCCTTTTTTAAATTTTATGTTTGATTTCTTGGAAACCATCTTATATTGAGGTCTCTAGTTACATTCTTTTCCACAAGTGGAAATACTCCCTGTATACTCTATCAAAACCTTTCTTAATTTCAAAGACCTTTATCTGCTCATGCATCAGCCTACTCCTCCTTCTCAGGCTGTTCATCCTTTCCTTATTGGCATAACCTCACAGTCCTGCTATCATCCTTAAAAATCTTTTTTGCAAATGCTCATTTAAAACAGAAATGAAAACTCTGATCATTTCAGCTATGAAATTCGGTCATGGCTTATCTGTACCTCAGCCACACTTCCCTGCCTTTGCTCCACATCCCTCGTTAACCATGCCTAACAAAATTCTAGCAATTTTGATTTGGAAAGTTTAACTGGACATAGCATGCACAGTATTTTCGAGCCTTCTACTTCCCTTTATTTGAAGAAATACTTCCAGATTTCAGTCCTAATCTCAATATTATGCTCCCTCGTTCAGGATTCTTTCACCAAAGGAAATAGTTTCTCTTTATATACCCTATCAAATTTTAGAATTTTGTACATCATAATTAGATTACTCTTCAATCTTTTGTACCCAAGGGACTACAAACCCAGTTTATACATCCTGCCCTCACAACTTAACCCTTTAACCGCCAGTATCATTCCAGTGAATCTATACTGCACCTCCTCCAAGGCCATAAATTGTTACATGTTACAATGCCCAGAACTGAATGCAATTATCCAGTTCCATATGTCTGAAGCATAACTTTCTTATCTCTGTATTCCAACTTCCTTGAGATAAAAGTCGGTATGCCATTACCCTTCTTGATTGTCTTTTGTACCTATCCACTAGCCTTTACTGATTTGCATACATGAACACCCAAACCTCTTTGCTTCATGCATTCCTAATTTCTTACCACATAGAAGTTACTCCATTTTGACTTTCTTGGATCCAAAGTGGATGTCTTCACATTTCCCTGCACTGAACTCCATTTTGCTCACCCATTTCTATCTCCCCTTATAACATCCAGCCCATCTCTACGCCACTTACTGTGTCTTCCAACTTAGTAACATCTGCAAACTTGAATATTCAACTTTCTATTCTTTCATCCAAGTCACTGATAAATATGGAGAAAAGATGGGCCCTCAGTGCAGATCCTTGGGATACACCACTTATCACATCCCACCAATCAGCATATGTACTCTTATCACTACTCTGTCTCCTGCCTCCCAACAGATTTCCAACCCATGTCAGATGGTTTCCCCCTAATTTTGTGTGGTTTCATTTGAGTGAGCAGATTCTATTAACTTTCCTACAATTGGTGTTCAACTGACAGGTCTATAGTTGTTAGGTTTCTCTCTTCCACTCTTCTTAAATAATGGAGTTACATCTGCAATTTTTCAATCCAATGGTGCTGTTCCCAAATTAAGAACTTTGGAAGATTATAATTAACTCATCCGTAATTTCCTCACTTATTTTATTCTCCATACCCTATTTTATATATTTTTTTTTAACCCACTAGATTCCCTCCCTTGGTTTATTTTTAGTTTTCCATCTATCTCTGGGACTTTAGACTTTCCCTCTACTGTGAGGATGATACAAAGCACTCATTTAAGAAGACTGCCATTTCTTTATAAAAAGCAAAAAACTGCAGATGCTGGAAATCCAAAACAAAAACAAAAATACCTGGAAAAACTCAGCAGGTCTGACAGCATCTGCGGAGAGGAGAACAGTTAACGTTTCAAGTCTGAATGACCCTTCAACAGAAGTGCTCCTCTCCGCAGATGCTGCCAGACCTGCTGAGTTTTTCCAGGTGTTTTTGTTTTTGTTTTGGCATTTATTTATTGTCAGTTAGAATATTGCTTGTTTTAGGTCCACATTTCCCTTAATGGCTCTCTTTCTCTTAGTATATTTATGAAAAAAAGTTGTACTGTTAGTCTTAATATCTCTTGCAAGGTTTTATTTTTCTACAAATATTCCTTTTTGTAGCTCTTGACATTATATAGTATATTTAAAGCCAAATGTCAGAGTTTCTAACCCAGTTTAGTACTATTCTAACTACAATTTTCAGGCCTGAGAAACAAGCAACTTGTGGTTTCAAGCGCTTATCCCCAGAGAGTCAGAATATGGGAACAAACAAAGACAAGGTTGCCAGAGTTCACAATCACCCCCACTTTTCTGAGTTTATTCATCCACTAAATGATGGGAAAATGAAAAAAAAAGTTGTGAAAGATTCCAGACAGAATTTTTGGCAATGTCCTCTGCATTTCTTGAGAAGCAATTAAGTGCCTTCCCATGTTTAAAAATATGCAGCTAGACAAATTATTACATTTTTAAAATCTGATATAACACTGTTTGTCCCAAGTGTATTCAAAATAAATCCAGAGAAATCCAAACAATTTATTTTATGCTTTCATGCCTAGTTAGCCAAACAAAGCAGCCACTGTGCCTGCTGCAGATAAGATTTTGACTTCAATGGTCAGACTCTGTTGCTCATGGCTGGTGCGACACAGATAAAGTACAGAATGCACTGTGTCTGTAACTGTGTAGTAAAGATACAGTCTGCATTATGCAATCTCCACAAGTTATAGTGTTCATTTTTAACATGCCCTACCACTCCAATGGGCTAATAAAATTAAATTTGTTCTTTCCACAAAGTATCTGTCCAGAGTTTTTGTAGTGTCGAGCCACCTTCATTGTTGGGACTTGGAGATTTTCTTGGCCAAGGGACATTGTATGGAGAAATGGGGCTTTCCTTTAAAACCATAACAGTTCCCCATTTCATGATGTTACAAAATACTCTCAGTATTACAAAAGAGTGTCAAAACACTACATGTTCTTAAGTTTCATTGAATTCAATGTTATTGCATTCACTTGTCACAACTTCCCTGAGGGCAGTTGGCTTGACAGGAATTACCGGCACTTGTGGCAGTCGTGTAATTAAATTAGGTTATTTACATTAAAAAATTCCAAAGCATTGAAGGAGCAAAACCTATACAACTAATTACTTTCCTGTTAGTAAATTCAGTGCTCATCAAAGTGACTGTTGTTTGTGGATGGGAATGGAACACTTTGCAACCACCCAGTGTCAGCATGAAGTACAACCAGATCAGGCACAAGTATACAGGAAGGTCGTCAAGGGAAGAAATATTTAACATTATTTGAATACTTAGTTCTGAATGGTCCACTATCATGTATCAAGTTACAAGTCTATCACTTTTGTGACTATACTTTCCCCAGCAGTAATTAAAGTGATGACCGTGTTCATCTTACCCTGTTCATCTTCTTGGATTTCTTTATTTACGTAGAAACATTTCCACAAGGATGTAAGAGCTCCAAAAGTTACTGAGAAAACAGCAACAAAGCTCTTCATCCCCAAACTCAGAAAATCACATCCCTACAACAAGACCACGGCATTTCCCTTTTCACACACAAGCCATCCATCCTATAGCCTGAATAAAGCTGCCAATTAATAACTGAGTAGAGGCAGTTCTGCTCTCTGGGCTCATTTCCACTTGGAACTAGATTAAGCTATCCAACCTCATTTCAATGGAATCTATACAGCTAGCATAGTGGAGACATTCACAGTACAACAGTTTGGGCAGATATTAAAACAACATTTTGAGATGAATCTTTAATATCTAATCTGTTCCCCTCAACCAACCACCCCTGATCCCAGTGCTTTGCTTAAATAGCTGAGATGCAAAGTTCCAGCAAATGCCCTACAAATTCAAATTCTTTTCTGCCTGGCTTCAGCTCTGTAGGTCATCACCCATTTTCTTCAAGTATACATGCTGAAACGTGTAAAATGAACTAACTCCATAAAAGGAGTGTTTTGATTGTCATTTTGACATAACTGACTAATTAATTTGTAAATTCCTGCAGAATGTCCAGGTGTAGTTTTATTAAGATTGCAAGCAAAAAGAGATAATGATTACAAGAGTTTCCAGGGACATTTCTTTGGCTTTTAGATGTATATTTTACCTGCAAGAGGCTTTAATTTCCTCTGGTTGCGTAGTGCTTAACCCATTTGCACAATCTTCATATGCCTACCTAATTTAACTGCAGCCAATCCATTTTAAATACATGGATTAATGACTTGTAAAAAAATGCACAGAGGAATTTTACACAAAAGCACTAAACAGTGAATCAGCTTCATAAAACATTATGGGGGTCCTTTTAAAAGCAGAGAAAATCACTCACCAATGTTGAGAGATTTGTCTGTGAGTGATTTTCTAATGACACTTTTTTAAAAAATCTATTAACAGAGGGTGAGATTTCCCATCCCCAGTATATATTAAAAAAAATGCTGGGCCATTGGATCGGGACCCTAACGTCAGTGTTAAAAGGGAAGTGCGACCCTGTACTGTGTGGAAAACAATCGCCTAGCAGTGATTTTCCCTGAAAAAGGCCAATTAGTGACCAGAGTGCAAGCTCGTCATCCTTAGCGGGTTTTCGAAGCTGGAGGGTCCATTGGAAGCCCCAGAGCTCGGAAGGAGCCGCAGCCTACAGCTCAGGTGTGGCCACCTTCACCTTGATGCAACTTTTGATAGCTGAGATGCCTGTGGCTAGGCTGACGAGGAGGACCTCAAAGCCTGCCTGGAATGCTGGGTCCTGGTCTGCCATCGGTAGGAGCATAAGAACGTAGGAGCAGGAGTAGGCCATTTAGCCCACCAAGCCTGCTCTGCCATTCAATGCAACCATGGCTGATCACCTCTTTAATGCCTTTTTCCCACACCATCCCCGTATCCCTTTATGTCATTGGTATTTAGAAATCTGTCAATCTCTGCTTTAAACATACTCAATGACTGAGCTTCCATGGCTCTCTGGGGCAAAGAATTCCAAAGATTCACAACCTTCTGAGCAAACAAATTTCTCCTTATCTCAGTTCCTAAGTGGTTTCCCCTTCTATTGAAATTGTGTCCCCTGGTTCAACCCGGGGAAACATTTTACCTACGTCTATCCTTTCTAGCCCTTTAAGTACTTTGTAGGTTTCAATGAGATCACCTGTCATTCTTCAAAGCTCTAGAGAATACAGGCCCAGTTTCCCCAGCCTCTCTTTATAGGACAGTCCTGCCATTCCGGGGTGAACCTTTGTTGCACTCCATCTATGGCAATACTATCATTCCTAGGTTAAGGGGACCAAAACTACACACAGCACTCTAAGCATGGTCTAACCAAGGCTCTATACAATTGAAGCAAGACTTTACTTTTCCTGTACTGCATGCTGCTTCCTACTACCAAAGTGGACAAGCTCACATTTTTTCACATTATGTTCCATCTGCCATGTTCTTGCCCACTCATTGGCCAGGATTTTCCAGTCCTTCTTGCCAGTGGGATCTTCTGGTCCTGCCAATATGAATGGAGGTGTCAATGGTTCACCGGTTCCAGTGCGGGGAACTTAGCGTGGAAGGGCTGCAAAATTAGAGCCACATTGAAGCCGCCTTGCATCTTCCTTAAAACACACATTCCCACCTAAATTTCTATCATCTGCAAACTTGGAAATATTACATTTGATCCCTACATCCAAATAATTGATAAATATTGTGAACATCTGGGGCCCAAGTACTGATCCCTGTGGTACAGCTTGCCAACACCAGAATTACTTGTTTATTCCTACTCTCTGTTTTCTGCCTGTTAACCAAACCTTAATCCATGCCAGTATCCTACTATCCCATGTGCTTTAATTTTGCTAACCAACCTCCTGTGGGGAACTTTTCAAAAGCCTTCTAAAAATCCAAGTATAGTACAATCACTGACTGCCTTTTATCAATTTTGTTAGTAACATCCTCAAAAAAACTCCAACAGGTTCATCAAACATGATTTCCCATTCATAAATCCATGTTGACTTTGCCCAATCAGGTCATTATTATCTAAGTGCCCATTTATCACATCCTTTAGAATTGATTTTAGCATTTTTCCTACTACTGATGTGAGGCTACCAGGTCTGTAGTTCCCTGTTTTCTCTCTCCCTTGCTACCTTCCAAACTGCAGGAACCATTCCAGAATCTATAGATTTTTGGAAGATGATCTCCAATGCATCCACTATCTCCATAGCTACCTCTTTCAACTCTCTGGGATGTAGCATATCAGGTCCCCGGGACTTATCAACCTTCAGTCTTATTAATTTCCCCAATACAATCTTCCTACTAATACAAGTTTCCTTCAATTCCTCATTCTCCCTAATCCCTTGGTTCTCTAATTCTGGGAGATTTCTTTTATCTTCCTAAGTGAAGACAGACACAAAGTAATAATTTAGCTTCTTGGCCATCTCTCTATTTCCCATTATAAATTCTCCTGACCCTGTCTGTAATGGAAATTTTTCTCTCAGCGGGTTGATGAGTCTTTGAAACTCTCTTCCTCAGAAGGCAGTGGAAGCAGAGTCTTTATATTTTTAAGGCAGACGTAGATAGTTTCTTGATAAGCAAGTGGGTGAAAGGTTATCGGGTGATGGCAGGAATGTGGAATTTTGGTTATGATCATATCAGCCATGATCTCATTGAATGGTGGAGCAGACTCGAGGGACCAGTGGCCCGCTCCTCCTTCAAATTCGTATGTTTATATGTCCCACATTGTCTGAGCCAAACGTTTTTGTTTTACACACATATAGAAGGTTTTACAGTACATTTTTATGTTTTTTGCTGGTTTACATCCATATTCCATTCTCCCTTTCTCTATCAGTTCCTTGGTCCTCCTTTGCCATATTCTGAAATCCTCCCAGTCCTCAGGTTAACTACTATTTCTGGCAACTTTGTAGGCATTTTCTTTTGATCTTATACAATCCTTAACTCCCTTTGTTAGCCACAGTGGGCTGACTTTTCTTTTTGGGTTTTTGTGCCTTGTTTAATGCTGTAAACTATGTATTAATGCTTTAAAGACTATCCATTAACGATGTACTGTCATACCTTTTAATGTATTTTCTCAATCCACTTCAGTCAATTTGCTCCTGATTCCTTCATAATTTCCTTTGTTCAAGTTTAACACCCAGGCTTCAGATTGAACTACCTCACTTTCAAACAGAATGTAAAATTCTACCATATTATGGTCACTCATCCCTACAGGTTCTTTTGCAACAAGATCATTCACTAGACCTTTCTCGTTTCACAATACTAGATCTAAAATAGCCTGTTCTATAGTTGGTTCCTCAGTACACTGCTCTAGAAAACCATCCCTCATACACTCCAGAAACTCGTCATCCACAGCATTAGTGCTCATTAGGTTTACCCAGTCTACATGCAGATTGAAGTCAGCCATGATTACTGTATTGCCCATGCTACATGCTTCTCTAACCTTCTGATTAATACCATGCTCCACACTACCGCTACTGTTTGGTGGCCTATAAACAACTCCTACCAATGTTTGTTGTCCCTTCCTGTTTCTTAGCTCTACCCAAACAGATTCCACATTTTGTTCTTCTGATCTGAGATCCTCCCTTAATAATGTACTGATCCCATCCCTTATTATCAGTGCAAAGCCATGTCCTTTTCCTTTTTGCCTGTCTTTCCTAAATGTCGAATATCCTTGAATATTCAGCTCCCAGTCTTGGTCATTCTGTAGCCACATTTCCATAATGCCAATTGGATCATACCCATTTACCTCTATTTGTGCCTTTAAATCATCTACTTTGTTGTGAATACTGCATGCATTCAGGTAGAGTGCCCTTAACTTTGTCTTTTTGACATTATGCGGCACCCTAAGCGAAGTTAATGCTCGCCTTTGTTTCACCTGCCTTCTAATTTCGCTTGCTACTTTTCTACTTCCTGTTGCCAGTTTTACTTCCTTTCAATTTGAGCTACCCCTTAGGTTCCTATCCCCTTCACAAGCTAGTTTAAACCGTCTCCAATAGCACTAGAAAATCTCCCTGCGATGATATTATTCCCAGTCCTGTTAAGGTGTAATCCATCCATTTTATACAGTCCCACCTGCCCCAGAACTGGACCCAATGTCTCAAACATCTGATGCCCTCCCCCCATACCAATTCTCCAGCCAAGTGTTCAATCGATCAATCCTCCTATTCCTATGCTCACTAGCACATGGCACTGTGGGTAATCCTGAGGTGACTACTCTTGAGGCCCTGCTTTTTAATTTCCTTCCTAACTTCCTAAAATTTGTTTTCAGGACCTCATCCCTCTTCCTACCTATGTCATTGGTACCAATGTAGACCACAACCTCTGGCTGTTCACTCTCCCTGAGAAGGATGTCCTGTAGCCACTCCATGACATCCTTGACCCTGGCACCAGGGAGGCAACATATCATCCCGGAGTCACATTTCCTGCCGCAGAAATGCCTATCTGATCCCCTGACTATTGAATCCCTTATCACTATTACTCTTCCACTTCTCTTCCTCCCCTCCTGTGCTGCTGAGCCAGCCGTGGTGCCACGGCCTTGTCTCTGGCTGCAGTCCCCTGAGGAACCATCGCTCTCACCAGTATCCAAAATGAAAAACCAATTAGCAAGTAAGATAGACTCAAGAGACTCCTGCACTACCTGTCTGGTTCTCTTAGACTCCTGGTAGTCACCCGTACCCTCTCTGCCTGCACGCTCCTAACCTGTGGAGTGACCATATCTCTAAATGTGCTATCCACGTAGTTCTCAGCCTCCAGGCAACTGGCCTGGTTCCCAACACTCGGTTGTCCACAGTTCAACTGGAAAATTCCAATTGGTTTCTGGCAATAGGTTTTAATAAGCTATCAAGTCCTCTTAATTGGCTACCCTGCCACTTATGGTAGCCCTTCTAACCCTATTCCTCATCATGCCTCTGGGAAAGTGGCTCAGGGGGTGGGATGATTCTGGGAAACAGATTTGCTGACCAGCAGCATGAAATTTTGCACCTGCCTACCTCCATACTCAACCCCATATGGGGGCAAAAATTCAGCCCACTGTGTCATAATAAGATTTAGCCAAAGGAAAAGATAGCTCTCAAGACAATTTTATTATTTAATTTCTCAGCCAAGTCTGAGCAACGCCTGCTCTAATTGGCGTTGTTGTATCATGCTATGACACCAAATTTATAAAATCAAAGCACACCAATTAACAAAGTGCAACCTGTCCCCTCCTGTGTAAGCTAAAGAATTGTCTTTATAGTTTTGATTGGTTCACCAACAATTTCTTCCATCCTCCTGAAGACCAAATTTCAAACACTCCCATACAAATCCACAACTGAACAGTCAGGACAATTGAAATGATGTTGACTATAACAAACCCTTTCAGGGTGTTGCAATCTGAAACACATATATTTATTTAAGCCTATTACATTAACAGAATCCAATTTTTAAACCATTCCAAAGTACTTGTATTTATGTCTTATCAAACTCTGCAGTTTTTAACATTTCTTGAACATTTACATTGCTGTAGATATTTCCCTTTAAATGGCCCACTGTGACAACACTGCCACCTCCATAACTTCTGTTAAACCTACAGCCATCCAAGAAGTTGTCGACTAATTAGAACCATAGGGGAGAATTTCGGGCGGCGTGTGCAGGAGCGGGTGTTGGCAGTCGCGATCCCGATCGCCAGTGGGCCGCGCCGCCATTTTGCCTGTTTAAAGGCCAAGCTGCAGCCACACCAAGGCTGCTGTACATGGCCAGAGGCTGGGAGCAAGGCAAATCTGAAAGAGACATGCAGGAAGGTAGGGCGGGTGGCCAGAGTGCACCCAGGTTTTCTGATGTGCGCCTTGCTGCCCTCCTTGAGGAGGTGGCAGCACGGCAGGATGTGCTTGTCCCCGAGGAAGGGAGGAGGAGGCTACCCCACTTGACAAGACATGCCTGGGAGGAGGTTGTGGAGGTCGTGAGCACCCACAATGTGGTGTGGCGCTCATGGACCCAGTGCCACAAGCGCTTCAATGACCTGCTGCACACAGAAAGGGTGAGTAGCAGGTTGGCATCATTCACTGCACCCTTCATGTAATCTTCTCCCTCGCTGGCGGACCACCCATGTCTGAGTGGCCTGAGTGCAATGAGTTAGTGACAGCATGTGTCCTTAGTTGGGCAGCCCACAGGATATTCTCTATGGGTTTGTCAGCATGAGAGGGTTATGATGAGATGGGTTTTGCACCCGCAGCATGTAGTGCAGTGACACCCACATGACTGTGGTGGGGTCAACCTGGAGGAGCTACACCCAGGCACATTGGTCGAACTCCACGATATGTGGAAGTCAGGGTGATGACATGGTGTGAGGGAATCTTCAAGGTCCTGTGACACAGACGGATGTGCTGCGCTCTGTCCTCCACATCATTGTGCCTCCTTGCATCGGCTGGTACAACTGTGTGTTCCCAACTGTGATGAAGGCAGCATGTGAGGGTTGGGGGGGGGGGTGGTGTGTGTGTGTGTGTGTGTGTGTGTGTGGGGGAAGGACACGCCAGGCATATTAGTGTGAGTGCCAGCCACCAGCAGGGGAAGGATACATTGCAATGGCCAACAGGGCTTGGGGTGGGCCTACCGCGAGGAGATTCACGGTACAAGTATCACTTACCCATGCAACTTTTTCATTTGCAGGAGAAGAATTCTCATAACAGCACTGAGCGGCTGAGGACTGGCGGTGGGCCAGGCCAGATATTGATACTCAGCTGCTTTGAGCAGGAGGCACTGCATCTTGAGAGGCGCCACGCACCCAGGTCCACTGGAGCTGGAGACGTTGGGGTTCCACGGGCAGGTATGTATGGCCAGCACTCACGTCATCAGTAGTCTCCCAACATTCATGCCATTGCTGATTGTTCAGTGAGTGACGTTACCAACATGGTTTGCCCAGTGCATGTGGAATGATGAGCACATGATGAGCTGGGGGATGGGCATGTAAGTTGACATTGCTTGCAGGCTAACTAATCGAATTTGCTTACTCTTCCTTTCAGCATCATCAGTGCATGGCTGGGAGCTGGAGCAGCAGGGCCCCCTCTGCCACCTGAGGGGCATGAAGTTGCATCTTTAGAAGCATCACAGCATCTCTGCTAGGCAGGCACCAGCACAGATACTGGCTCCTCCACGGACATCATATCTTCAGCTAGTGTCCCGGGTCACAAAGGTGAGGGCACTTCACAGTTGCTGGAGCAGCTGGTGGAGACAGAGGGTGCTGATGGTGCAGCAGTCAGAGGACTGAAGGGGCCGAGGCACATGCTCAGTCCGTGACAGATGATGAGCAACTGGAGTTGTGGGCGATGCAGCCAAGTGTTGACATGCGGTCGGGTGTTGGGAACATCTGGTAGAGATACATGAGGCTCTGCTTGGCTTGATGTCAATGGTGGAAGAGTCTATGCTGCCGATGCATTGAGCATCATGGCCGAACGTCAAGCTTCCTCCGTGGAGAGATTGGCAACTCTCATGGAGAGGCAGCTCCAGGGACAGGATCAGGGGTTCCTGGTGTTGTGCTCGGACCTGCACGCCCTCACAGGTGCATTGACCGCGTGTGGGCAGTGGTTTGGCCACCAGGTATCCCACCTCAGTGCCCATCCATCTACGGTGAGCAGGAAGGACCAAACGGACCTACATCGGTAGAACAGCTGCCTGTCATCTCTGCTCGTGCCTCTCAGGTCATTGCAGATGAGGGCAGCAGCTCCTCCACCCTTCTGCCAGTGACCGCAGCACCCAATGAGGCTGAGATAACTGGGTAAATGCCAGCTGCAGAGCTGGCAGCTCCCTCCAAGGCAGGACCAGCACAGGCTCGACGGGCCAGAGGACAAACGCCAAGGTCATCGAGGCAACAGGGCATCAGAGAGAGCAGGCTTTCTCAGATGCCACTGCCAGCAAGGGGACACCACAAAGATGTAGCACCCACAAACAAAAGATGAAGGCACCTTAGGCACATCCCAGGTTCATCACTGGTGCTTTTCTGTTGCACCCGCCTCTCACCCCAGAAGTTGTTTCGAACTTTGTGTGAAGTCCAATGCAATTTTATTTCTGTTACTTGAAGAGACTTTGGTTACAAATTATTACAAATACAAATTAAATTTATGTCATCTCAAATGGCTGTGGGTGCCTCTTTTTTTGGAATGGTGCTTGGATTCCTGATATTTGATGACTGATTTGTGTGTCTTTTAGATTTATTCACAGTGCCCCTCGCCAATCCTCCTATCCATGTAGTTGAGGTCTCCAGGATGGAGGATATATGCCAGGCTTGTGTTGCAGATCCATATGTGCTGTGCTAGCTAAAGGTTCCTTGGATTAGAGCGCCCAGGATGTCCCTGCCTCCCTGGAGCATGCCCAGGTCAGCCTGTGCCTCCTTATCATTTCCCTGTGTGTGCTCATCCTCAGACTCACTGCTGGACTCATCGTGCTCAGCCCCAGTCACTCCATCTACATCTTCTTCATCCACAGCATCCCCCTTTTGCAGAGCTAGATTGTGCAGAGCGCAGCATGCAACCACTATAAGTGACACTTGATCTGGGGGGTACTGAAGTGCACCCCCCAGAATGGTCCAAGCATCAGAAGCGCATTTTGAGAAGAACAATGGCTCTATCCACCACAGCCCTTGTGGAGGTGTGGCTCCTATTATACTGCTGCTCAGCTTCTGTTCTTGGATGGCGGAGAGGTGTCATGAGCCACCTTCTGAAGGGATAGCCCTTATCACCTAGCAACCACCCATCCAGCCGGGCTGAGGCACTGAAGAGCCCTGGCACCTGGGAGTGTTTGAGGATGTAGGCGCCATGGGAGCTGCCTGGGTACCTTGCACAGACTTATAGAATCTACATCCTGTGATCACACACTATCTGCACGTTCATAGAGTGGAAGCCCTTCCTGTTGACAAAGGCGCCGGGCTCACCTCCTGGTGCCTTGATGGCCACATGTGTGCAGTCTATTGCAATCTGGACATGGGGGAAGCCAGCAATGGCCAAGAAGCCTCTGACTCACTTTGTCTGGCTGGCCTCGTCCCAGTGGTAGTGGATGAAGATCAATGCACGCCTGAACAGAGTGTTTGTCACCTGCTTGACACAAGTGTGGACAGTTGATTGGGAGTCACTGCAGACATCACCCACTGAGTCCTGGAAAGAGCCGGAGGCATAGAGGTTGAGGGCAGCTGTGACCTTTAGAGAGACGGGCATGGGGTGTCCACCCGCACAGATAGCTGATATCTCTGGACCAATCGTCTGACAGATAGTGTTGACTGTCTCCCTTGAGAGTTGGAGTCTCCTTCGGCATTGCACCTCAGACATATTGAGGTAGGTACTTCATTCTCTGTATACCCTGGCAGCATGATAGTGGCATCTTCTGTGGCCCCTTCCACCTTGAGCTATCTCTTGGCCCTGCGCCCCTTGTGCCTGCGCCTGTCCTCCCAAAGGTGGCTCCCTTGGATGTTGATTGTCCACTCCTGGCTTCCTCCCCCTTCTGGGCCTCCCTTCCTCCTCAGATGAGGTGCCTCCAGTGGAGAGATCACCTCCTATTCCCAGGGTCAGGAAGACTTGCTGAAACCTACAGGCCCCATAATAAATCCTCACTGAAAAGTGCTGACCTGAAGGTTATGAGTGCAGTCCAAGCAGCTGCTATGCGTCTGAGACTTCTCCACCTCCCAGCCGCAACTTTCAATAACTTTTGAGCGCTAACTGTTAAACGTCTGGATTCGCAAAAACAATGATCCCTATTTCCCGCATGTGGATGAGCATCATTACAGTTTCGGAGAGCTGCAAGCCCGTTGCACCCGTGCGACGAGCCAAATATCACACGGACGCCTTAAAATCCAGGACAATTGGAGCCTCAACTACCTTAATTGGCCCGGTAATGTCTGGTGGCTGCGCAACGGACATCGTCACGCATCCGTCTGGCGAAATATCGCGATGGCGCACGGTAATGTCAGGACGCTTGCCCGACGCTACCGCGGGTCATTTTACGCATTGGCGTGCGGGTCCCACCCCCTGCACACCGACAAAAATATTTTGCCCAAAGAAATGGGGCTAAGTCATTTAGCCCCTCAAGCCTGTTCTACCATTCATTTAGATCATTTCTGCACAATTGGCCCCAGTGTCAATGGCTTTCTGGGGCAGACACTCCAGATTTCCACCAGCTTTTCTGTGAAGAAATACTTCCTGATATCATCCCTGAATGGTTTAGCTCTACCTTTAAGGTTATTCCCCCTTCTTCTGGAGTCCCCTACCAGAGGAAATAGTTTATCTCTATTAGCCCTGTCCAACTTTTTTAATTGTCTTAACCGCCTCTGTTAGATTACTCTTTAATC
Organism: Carcharodon carcharias; assembly: GCF_017639515.1. Taxonomy (NCBI): domain Eukaryota; kingdom Metazoa; phylum Chordata; class Chondrichthyes; order Lamniformes; family Lamnidae; genus Carcharodon; species Carcharodon carcharias. The sequence continues at coordinate 65,182,886 of NC_054474.1, read as the reverse complement.
TTCTATATTCAAGGAAATACAAGCCTAGTCTATACCAATCACCCTCATAATTTATGCCTTTTAGTCCTGGCAGCAGTTGATGAATTTGTGCTGCATCTGTTTCAAGGACAAATATCCTTGCTGAGGTGCAGTGTCCAAAACTGAATGCAGTGCGCAGAGTTCTGTAGAAGTTTCATAACTTCCACCCCTTTGCATTCTACTCCTCGAGATAAAGCTTAATAAAATGTTGGTCTTTTTTGATCACTTTTTGTACTTACCCTCTACATTTTACTGATGTTTATACTTGTAACCCTAAATAACTCTTTCTATCCACAGTTCCTAGCTTCTTGTCATTTACAAAAAAATCTGATCTTTCTTAGGCCCAAAGTGGATTATCTCAAACTTTCAAATATTGAACTTCACCTCCTACCATTTTACCCACTCGCTTAACCTTTAAATGCCACTTTGCAACTGTCTGTTCCAATCTATATTATTTACTACCCACCTAACTTAGTGCCATCAGCAAACTTAGATGTACGGCTTTGTTTCTTTATAAATTGTTTAGATGAAGGAACAGTGAAAAACTTCAGGTACCCAGCACATGTAAGTACATACCCATCATCTCTACTTTTGGTCATCTATTCAAGAATTTGTCGAAATTTATGATGGTGGTGAACCAGGATTAATATTTATTGGTACTTTCATGTCATGCCATTATCTCACTTCTCCGGCAAAAGTCAGAGGTCCCTTCAACAATAAAGATTTGGAATTTGGAATTTTTGAGTTAGTGCACCAAGCATTTAATGCACTGATTTCAGATCTGAGACTAAGATGTTTTTTTATCTCTATTTGGTAGCATAGAAAAGATGAACTTGAAGGTGGAAACTGTTACTGGTATTTTATATTGCATTACTTTCTTAGTGTCCAAGACATGGCATAAGCTACGCAGTCTTTGACAGCATTGAGGTTTCTTATTTCCATCCAACTGTTTCTCTCTATTTTTCTACATCTTGACATCATGTTAGCCTGAAATCAGTACTAAGGAAAATGCTATTATAAAGGATGCAATAACAGGACACTTAGAAGATAATGGTAGGATTGGGCAGAACCTGGATTTATGAGAGGGAAATCATGCTTAACAAATCTACTGGAGTTTTTTGAGGAAGTAACTAGTGGAATAGATAAGGGGGGACAAGTGGACGTGGTATATTTAGCTTTTCAGAAAGCTTTTGATAAGGTCCCACATAAGAGATTAGTAGACAAAATTACAGCACATGGGATTGGGGGGAATATACTGACATGGATTCAGAACATGTTAATGGACAAAAAACAGGGAATAGTAATAAATGGGTCATTTTTAGGTTGTCAGGCTGTGACTAGTGGGTTACCACAAAGGTCAGTGCTTGAGCCCCAGCTATCCACAATGATGTGGATGTGGGATTAAATGTAATATTTCCAAGTTTGCAGATGACACAAAACTAGGTGGAAGTGTGAGTTATGAGGAGGATTCAAAGATGCTTCACAGGGTTTTGAAGAGGCTAAGCAAGTGGGCAAAAATTAAGCAGATGGAAATCAATGTGGAGAAATGTGAGGTTAGCAACTTTGGTAGGAAAAACAGAAATACAGAGCATTTCTGAAATGATGAGAGACTGGGAATTGCTGAGCTTCAAAGGGACTTGGGTGTCCTTGTTTATGAGTCACTGAAAGCTAACATGCAAGTACAGCAAGCAATTAAGAAGGCATTTGGTATGTTGGCTTTTATTACAAGAGAATTTGAGTACAGGAGTAAAGATGTCTTACTGCATAATATAGAGCCCTAGTGAGACCACACCTGGAGTGTGCAGTTTTGGTTTCCTTACCTAAGAAAAGATATACTTGGCATAGAGGAGAACAACAAAGGTTCACTAAATTGATTCCTTGGATGGAGGGATTGTCCTTTGAGGAAAGATTAAATAGACTGGACATTTATTCTCTGGAGTTTAGAAGAATGAGAGGTCATCTCATTCAAACATACAAAATTCTTACAGTGCTCAACAAAGTAGATGCAGATAGGTTGTTTTCCCTACCTGGGAGGTCTAGAACCAGGGGACACAGTCTCAGAATAAGAGGCAGACCATTTAGAGATGCTTCTCTGAGATGAGTTAGAATTCCTCCACTCAGAGGGTGGTGAATCTTTGGAATTCTCTGCCCCAGAAGGCTGTGGAGGTTCAGTGGTTGAGTATGTTCAAGACAGAGATCAATAGATTTCTACATATTAAAAACATCAAGGGATATGGGGATAGTGCTGGAAAATGGTGTTGAGAAAGATGATAGGAATATCATTGGCTTCATTGAATGGCAGAGTGGGTTCAATGGGCTGAATGGCTTACTCCTGTTCCTATCTCTTATGTTTTTATGCTCTTATCTAAGAATTGGGTGAGCACACACCCGTAATTGAGGTGTGGGTGTTGGATCTTGCAATTCATACTTCACAGAAGCATGTGTATCTACCTGCTTAGCTTTGTGTTGATGTGTTGGTAACAACTCGTTAAAAGATCCCGCATAAAAAGATATCATCCTCGACAGACTACTTTTTTGTAACTCACTTGCCTTGATTTTATACTGAAACATCTGTCAAAAAGTCAGCAGTCTTCCACATTTTCTAGACTTGATCCCAAGACCAGCAATGCTGAGGTCCCATTCGAAAAACATATCCATGTGTTGTTCCAATTAAATCAAAACTTCTTGACTTTAGAGGTAATTCTTATCACATCCCACTGTCTTCAATTCCGAGTTAGGTTACTGAACGTGCAGTTTAATGCTCCTTAAATTGTTCTTGTGGAGGAAACATGGAATTGTTTAATTAATTTATCCATACTTCTCAGTCTAAAAGATCCACAGAGCAATTAGGAATGGGCAATAAATGCTGCCTTTGCCAGTGGTGCCCCGATCCCATGAGCAAATAAAAAAAGACTTAGTTTGTTTTGATAAACATATACTTTTACATGCAAGTTGCAAAATTGTTAAGTATGGATGGAAAAATTTAAAACATAATGACTTTCCAAACTAAAACCACCTATTTTTTGCACTTTTTTGTGTTTACAGCTGGACCTCTTAAAAGGCATGGGAGATTTTTAAATTTAAAGAGACAAATAGATTGAACTGTTAATATTGTCGATCTTTTATCCTTGTATTCTGGGAGGATGTTGCATTTGAAATTTATGGAATCCATAACAATATATTAAAACCACACAAATAATAGGACAGAAAGAATAGATCAGCCTTTGCAGTGATGCCCACGCTGCTTAAAGAGCTCGCAGACACCAAGTGACCATCTTTACAATTATAAGTCCAGACACTAATGCCTCAGAGCCAATGGAACTACATAGAACAGGATTTGGGACCTTCAATAAAGGAAAGCTTTTAAAATCCCACTGAAATGAAAATCCTGTCACCTATATGAGAAAAAATACATTAATTATTAAATTTTGTAGCGCTGGGCTTTCCACTTGGCCATTGTGCATTTGGCAATGTATGGTCACCAGTGATGCTCTCTTGTTCTCAGTTGCCTTTCCAACCTAAATTCGTTACTATATAGAAGACAGGCTTCCTGTGTCTGCCGAGGAATCGTATTAGCCTGGTAACAAAATACAGCAGGCACCCCAGGATATATTGCAGTAGGGGAGCCAAAGCAAAAAAGGCGTAAACAAATTCAAACATTAAATTCCAAAATTTTTTAGTGCATTGCAGGATCCAGAGTGCAGCTGCACATCCACCTCTCACAGTTCTACCCTGGTGCCTCCTCTACTTGCCTTAGAGTTCTGGATTCTGGGCTATAATAGAGCACAACTGTCCAGAATTACCACAAGACAAATCTAAGAAATGAGGTAGAAGTGGACAGGCTAGCCTATGGAGTTTTCCATGGTAAGTAACAGTATCCTTGCCAGATTAAGGCTGGGATTTTCTGGCCCCGTCGCGGGGCAGGACCAGCCATGAGTGAGGTGGCGCCCCAGCCAGAAGTCCATTAACTTGCTGTGGGACTGGAAGATCCCGGCAGAGGGCAGCTGCAGAAAATCCCCCCCTAAGTTTCACAAAGAGCTTTTGAATGTACAGTTTGGTCAGGGGGGTTCATGATTGAGTTTGAAATAAAATACCATTTACGCGCCTGGTAGTATTGATGAAACTTAAGTATTGATGAAAAATTATTTTCCAGTCCCGTTGTGGTGGGACCCACTGTGGGAAATTCAGGAGCCCAGCTAGAAGTCCATTGACTTTCAGTGGGACCAGACAACCCCAGCGGAGGCCACAGCTGGAAAATCCTGCCTATGCTGTCAAAGCTTTTCACCTTGCACTCATCAGGACATATGCAAAAATATCAAGTTTCAAAGAGAACAACAATTTATACTGCATGAGAGGGGTGCTTATTGGTTGGCAGATCAGCTCTGATTGATTGAGACATTTTCATGGCGAATGCACCAGGGAGCTACTGCCCCCTTTCAAAAAAGGTGCAATGTCTAGACATATTCTTTTGCCTACATAGGATAGGTCTCTTCATATGTAGCTTCTACAAGAATAACTGATCTACATTGCGAGCCTGACTGATAATCTTAAATTGGTTGTTAGTGTAATTTTTAGCATACTCGGGATTGTTCAGCAAGTGCTGCCCAATCGCGGAATCACATCTAATGTTAGACATTACGTTTTGAGTCTTGCAAGCATGGGTTGGCCGAGTAGAGTTGGTACTCTGTCTATTACGAGCAGCCAAAGGGATGTGCCGTTTGATACAATCCGCCAGTCATTGGGACGTACGGTCTATGTAACTGGCATCCTACAGGTGCTGAAATTCATATACCACATTCCTCATTTATGTGGTTGATAAAATGTCTTTTTGGCTTGACAGCAGCATCCTGTTGGCAGAAAACACCACTCGTGTTGCCATTGCATTGGAGCAGCATGAAATGGCTAGATTCACCTGTTGCTCAAATTGTTGAGATGCTTTACCCTTCCAGCATAATTTGAGGTAAGCTGGGCACTTTTCAGGTCCAAAGGTGGTGGCCTTAGGCCCATTCATGAGTATGCATGATACACAATGAGCAATGGTCTGATCGAGATAGCCATTATCCAGCAGGATAGCTTTGATGCGCCCTATTTTGGCGTCAAGCTTGCATGGTGAGCAAATGGCTCAGGCCCTATTTACAAGATTGCCAAAAAGGCCAACGTTGTAGCACATGGAGCCGCAGGAATCCCAACACATAGGTTGACCAGTGAAGGTAGGCTTGTGGTAGACAGTAGTAGAGAACCCATTAGTGGATTTCTCAACTAGCACGTCAAGGAAAGGGAGCTTATTGGACTGTTCTATTTCAAAGGTGAATTTGAGGGCAGGATGGAACACATTAAGGTGTGTAAGGAAATTCTCCCATGCAGCTGCAGATTCAAACACAGCAAACATGTCAATTACGTATTAGAAATTTGCAAGAGGTATGAGATTAGGAGTCATTCCATCAAAAACGCATTTCTCAAGGAAACTATCAAAAGTGTTAGCGAGAACTGGCCCCAGAGGGGACCCATGGCAACACCATCTATTTAGGCATACATAGTGTAATTAAAGCTGAATATAATATAACTGCACAAGTCGCTAAGTTCATAAGTTCAATTAAATTTGGCATTCTCTGTCCTGATGAGAACAAAATGAAAAGCTTTGACAGCTTGTCTCCTTTTTCAACAAAATAGCATTGTCATTCTATATATTCTATCTGTGTTTATGTGCACCATTGCTCTGGTACTTGGAAATCATACTTTTAGGTTTTAATCACTTGAACAAAAATACAAATTCTTCACATGAAACAATATGGAGATGATTCTAGAGCTAAATGATGAAGTTAAAAATGGTCAGAGACCAACTACTAACAGTTTTGGCAAACATTAACTCCTCTGTTCTCTCCACAGATTCTCGCTGATTTGTTGAGTATTTCTATCATTTTATATTTTTGTTTTTAATTACTAATAGTATTGGCCCACTAAGGTTGCAAAGACATGTGCAACTGGAACTTTCTATGCAAACAAAAGTCTTATTTTCGATTTTTCTCTGCTGAAACAATGGAGGACAAATTCCAAGTATACTATTACAGATTACTATCATTGTATTAAAAAATACCCAAAGGCAAGCTTTGGAGAAGCTTGAAACAGTTCACTTTTGGCCAAGCTTTCCTGTAATGGCAAAGTTTTGTTGGGTCAAGTTTGTACTTTGGAATTTCCGGCTGATACATTTTAGAACTGAAACCTAACTTCTTTGCCATCAAATCAAAGTGATAGATAAAATAAACACATATCAGGTAGCATTCATTGCCGCACCCAAGCAAAACCACCACTCAGGAGCAAGTTTGGAGTTCCTTGGCTACCCTACAAGGACAAATTGCCAACAACCTTAACTTTGCTCCCTTATCTGATATTCATTTCGTAAAATTGAAACCTAATTTTCAGTGTACCATTTATTTTCAATGGTCAGGATATAAGTCTGTGAAGAACACATCCCCATCGGCCCTGACTGCCCCAAAGCCATTTTCCGTTCGAATGAGCATCAATTGGCTGCAGGAGGGACTTCTGCCCCTCACTCAGGAGGAAGTCCTGCCTTAGAAAGCTACTGGCCAATCTAATTGGCTGGTAAGTTTTCAGGGACTCTGGGCAGAGAGGGTAGGGAAGGCCTGGGGGCTGGTTGGATAGTGGGGAATTGGAGTGTTGAGGGTGAGGCTGGGGAGGGGGAAAGGAGGTCCAGCAGCCACCGGATCTTAAGGGGAAGGGGGGGGGGAAGTTAGAAAGGCACTTCTGATGGAGATGCCCCTGTCCCCTTCCCACCCGAGGCCTAATCCTGTTCATTTTCGGGCTTCACTCACACCAGGTAAATCCTCCTGCCAGCCGGCTAGGAAATGGCCCTTAAGTGGCCAAGGGCTTCACTTGGGGCACGGGCAGGTGGCCTGTCCGAGGCCTCGCCTGCCCTAGCATAAAATTGCTAAGAGGTTGGGGCGGGCAGGAACCCAACAGGGAGCCCATTCTATTTCATGTCCTCCCCCCTAAAGATCTGCTGCTGGGGGAGGGTGAAATTCAGGCCAGTATCTGTACCCAGACAAGTGTTTAGTTTTCAAATTAGACTATTAGTTTACTGTAGTTCTCTCCTGCACGGATAAATATGATGCTGATTAACTCTTCGGACTATCAGCAATCACGTAGTGGAAAAGAGGAAGGCATCACTTCTGGCAATTTAAACATGCCAAATCAAACTGCATAATTTAATTCAAAACTGCACAACCAATATTCAGGCGAGGCAAGAAATTTGCAAGAGCTTTGCACATTTGTATCATCGGGATGATCTGTACACATTATTTTGCACAAGTCACATAGGGCTGTTTGGACCCTATAACAAGACCTGCTTATCACTGTTCACAGAAGTTACTCAAGTAAAATCTGCAGTGAACAGGCCCTGTGAGCCTCTATTATATGATTTTAAAGTTTTGCAGAGAGGGACGTGCCTTAACAGGCGTACGATTTCAAATTTATTCATCTTTTACAAAGAATACATTGGTCTATCACCAAGTATTTGAACAAAATGGCTTGGATTTTGTGGCTTGCAATGAACCAGGGGCCCTTTCCACTGACTATAAAGAAATGATCTAGGGCAGAATTTTTCATATGGTGAGCAAGCTCAGCAGGAGCAGGCGAGCCTTATCCACTTTATGTGGGCGGGCAAATTAAGGAATGCACACGAAAGAGTGCTTCAATCTCCCTGAAGCATGGAGCTGCCTCAGGGAGATTGAAGGACTTCTGAAATTAATAAATAACAAGTTTATAAATTTATTTAAGCATTTCCCCTCATGTGGCTGTGTCACATGAGATGGGACATGTTTCTGTATTTAGAAAAAAAATATATTTATTGACTAAAAGCTTTAGGAAAATTCATCCCGCTCGTGGATGAGGTTTCTTAAAAAATGCAAGAAAACGCTTGGCCTTTTCACCTGCCCGCCAACCGTAACGTTGGACGGGCAGCATTAACAAGTACTTCAATTAATTTCTTAATGGCTTTAATGGCTGTCTACATATCAGCAGGCGTGCAGCTGACTCTGGCGCATGCCAGCTGAATGAAACATCGCGAGACAGCACGATGACGTCGGGACACACACCTGGCATCATCACGCGTCATTTTACCCGTCAGCATGTCGGGCCCACCCCCGCAGACCGACTGAAAAATTCTGCCCCTAGTAACGTCTGTGGCATGAATTCCCCTTTCCTAATGACAGCTTAAATCTGGCACTAAACCAAGGGAATGTTTTAATATGCAGCAGCAGTGATGTCAGCATGTAGGTAGCCAACTGATTAAATTGAAGTGTTCACAAGCAACAAACCAGGAAGTTAAACATACTTAAAATCCTTCAGTTTTAAATTTTCAGATAGCAAAATAAATGTATGACTGTGTTCAGATAGAAGCTAAAATACAGATAAGGAGATTTTTTTTGAAAAAAAAAGGCTTCTATAATATGTGGAATTCCACAAATATAAAATTAGTGTCCCAAGTTCAGTGAGGATATTTATAAATAGTCATGAAGGTAATACACAATTAAGGATTTGTAAGTGGTAATGTTACTGGATTAGCAAGTACTGATACTGATTCAACAAGGTCTAGCTTTTTCCAAGGTTTTTACACTGAGTCTAATAGCATTAGAATGGAAGTTCTTGTCAATTCATGATTGCAAGGGAGACTCAACAGACCTTTAAAAATGGCGGACAGGACCTGATTCCAGGAGTCCCACCCCCTTTCTTGGCATGCGAATTTTAGCTGGGTTTCTGGGTTGCAGTGACAGCAGATTTTTAAAAGAAAGTTACAGATGACTGTTTTTTTTAAATCTTTTCAACACATGCCAATGTTACAATAGGGTTCATTGGTTCTGTACAGCATGTATACTGGGTGAATGGACATGTAAGTGCTATAAGTTGTCACGAGAGCATGAGGAGCCACTGGGGGTGGGTGAGGGGACATGGGTTGGCATGGATAGGGCATGGAGAGTGGGCAGGGGTGTTGATGGGGTGTGAGGGTTGAGGGCTTGAGGGCCTAATATTTAACAAGACAAGTGGGGCGAAATCCAAGAGAACTGACACTTTTAACCAGCCCACCTTGGCAATCAGCAGTCCCTGTGGCCACCTCCAATCCACATCCAGGGGCACCGGGCCCAACTCTTTCCCGCATCTGCCCCTCCCAGGGACAGAAATCATGCTGCTCGGGGCACTTTTTCTCATAGTAGGTGCGTCAAGCCAGGAAATTTCCTGACTCAAGCTACCTGCATCTAAAATGAAAGTCTGGCCCATTATATCTTGAAATAATGACAAAGAAAAGGATTTCTACAATCAAAACATTATTAGTTAAAAACACATGTAGACATCACAGGAAAGCACAAGAAAACACCAGACACATCCTTCCCAAAGGATTAATGTTGGTTGGTTCCTAGTCTATAGAAAGGTTTCTCCCAAGGTGGTATGACATTGGAAGATTGTTTTGTGGAAGTAAAAAGTACAGGGTGCAAATTTGGGTTGCACAGTGCAACTTGGTGCATTCCCTGGGTGCACCTTCCTCTCTCAGTGAATGGGCACTATGCTGACATCACAGAATCTAACTAGCTGATACCACACCACGAATGCCAACCTGGACCATGCAGGTTCTGTCTATGTATGCATTAATCATGAAAGAAAAAGACAAATGCAGAAAGGCAAAAATGGGGACATATAAAAGGCCACTCAATATGTTTCAGGTGAGATGCTTTATCACTTATTTTTACTCTAGCAGCGCTAGTGGAGGCATTGTGGGGTATTAATGAAGTGTTTTTTGGCATTTGGTGATTACAGTCAGGAAGGAAAGAGGAGTGCCAGACCCAGGTATGCAGATAGTCGTTGCATGCTTGCAAGCAAAATACTACAAATGCTGGCAATCTGGAGTTAGAACAGAAAATGCTGGAAGCACTCAGCTGGTCAGGCAGCATCTGTGGAGAGAAACAAAGTTAACATTTCAGGTCAATGATGACCCTTCACCAGAATTGAGGAAAGATAGAAATATAATAGGTTTTAACACATGAAAGCAGGGGGAGAAAGAACAAAAGGGAAGGTCTGTGATAGGCTAGAAGCATGGCTGAGTTTTGGCCTGAGCTTTCTGTCGCTTGTCATTTCAATTCTCCATCTTACTTCGACTCTGAACTTTCTGTCCTTGGCCTGTTACAGTATTACAATGAAGCTCAACACAACCTTAAGGAATAAAACCTCATCTTTTGACTCGGCATTCTACAGCCTTCTGGACTCAACAGTTTTAGACGCTAACCTCTGCCCCCATTTTGTTCCTCTTTTTGACTGGTTTCTTTTTTCCCCTCTTTTTTTCTTTATTCCTTCACTTTGGCTTCAGCTGGCTGCAGTCCAGCCATTCACACCTCATCTGGAAACAGTTTTTTTTTACTGTACCCATTACTACTCCCTTCGACTTTTGCACCATAAAACCTTTTTGTCATTTAAGCTCTCCTGCCCTACACCGTAACACAGATCTTCCCTTTTGTTCTTCCTCCCGCTTCCCAAATTCACTTGCTCAAAACCTATTACATTTCCATCTTTCCTCAATCTTGATGAAAGATCATCAACCTGAAACCTTAACCCTGCTTCTCTCCAAAGATGCTGCCTAACCTGCTAAGTGTTTCCAACATTTTCTGTTCTTAACCCATAAAAGTAAATGTAGCTGTGTCATGCCATATTATATAGTTGTTATCCTTATTTGTTCATGAGACATGGATAACACCAACAAAGTTATGTTTATTGCCAATCCCTAGTCACATTTATTGCAATTCCCTAGTTGTCCTGTGTATTAAGAATCAACCATGTATTGTGCGAGTGCAGTCACATGTAGTCCAGACTGGGTAGAGATAGTTGGCTCACTTCCCTTAAGAGCATCATTGAACCAGCTGGGTTTTTATAATAATCCAACAGCTGTCAGTCATTTTTTTTCACAACTTGCCAAAGTGCAGTTTGAACTCATGACCTCTGATTTGCTAATCCAGTAACATTACCATGGTATTGATGTACCGCCAAATAGGTTTTAAAGCAGGCAGGGATAAGAAGGATTATTGAATTATTTATTTCAATTTTTTTGCATGAAGCGCAAGAATGCTTTCTTCAAAGAGTCAAAACCATATTAATACTTCGTATGAAATTCTATGATGTCTATAAAATAAACAATTCACATTGTAACTGATTGCCATTGGGTACTCCCTATTAATAATGTATTAAGTCATCCACAAACTTACAAAGATTACACACTTACATTTGGCTTCTTTATTGAAGCAAACATTTTTGTCCTGTTTGCCTGTACTAAAACTAGCTTTCAAATTCATTTATTGGACTACCTCAACCACTGCAACTTTTGGCTGGACGGCTGGTTTGTGATGCAGAGTGATGCCAACAGCGCGGGTTCAATTCCCTTACTAGCTGAGGTCATCCATTAAGGTCCCACCTTCTCAGCCTCACCCCTTGCCTGAGGTATGGTGACCTTCAAGTTAAACTCTCCACCAGTCATCTCTCTCCAATGAGAGAGCAGCCTATGGTCTTCTAGGACTACAGTGACTTTCTTTTACACACAAAGCATTTTTATGTTGAAAATTCAATTAGCAGCTATTTTTAAAAAAAACGGAATCTGTGAGTTGGGCAATCCTTCTATTATTATTCCTCAGTAAACAACCTAGTATAAATTATTAAAGGTAAACAAGGTTCATTTGGTTGGCCCAGTTTGTGACAATCAGCCTATGTTTTGATAAATTCTAAAGAAGGGAAATCTAGTTCTTTGTACAATCAAATAAAAACCAAAAAAAAATACAGCTTGGCGTTTGTTGAATAAAACAGAAGATTTCCAACTGTTTATACAATGAGTTTCCTCTAAACACATCACTGTAACTATCAGCTCTAAAGTAAAACTGCTCCAAGCAATTTTTGGAAGTGAGGCGATACTTAATGAATTTTAAACAAGTTGTACTTTTTGCAAGATAGACTGGCCAGAAATGTTCTACAAAATTTTGGAAATGTTAGATCTATTAAACATCAAGTTTACAGCACAATGTCATAATAGTGCTTTTTGCTGGATTCCTTTCTAAAGTAAAAACTTAGGCATTCCTTTGAACATAGTGACTGAAGAAAGTGCACTTGAACCTCATGTAGAAAAGATAAAATAAATTAATGAATTTAAAACAACTTCACAGTCACAAAAAAGTTTTGTTTTACAGACTAAATGAACTTACTAATTGTTTTACTAAGAAGACAGCACACCACAGCGGACCCTATGCAGATCAGAGAGGAAACTTCCCGTGCACTACTTTTCCCATTGGAAAGGGTTACACATGGTCGTGTGACACTATTACACTGCAAATGGGTGCATGATTATTTTACAAGGAAACAATCAATCATTTCTGTTTCCCTTTGGAATATGCAACCACTTCCTCAAATTTCTATTAAGTTTCTATGAAGTTGTTTGCACAATAAATTGAACAAGTGAAAGATAAGAGATTTAGGATATCCAAATAGACCTTCCACTCAGCAATATAAAGAACAGGTCACAGCTTCACACAGGTCAACTAAAAAGTTCATGGATACATCTATATGTTGTAACTACTGCACTGACTCAAAGTAATATCCTTTAATGAAATGCATCTGAAATATTCCTGAAACCTGGCCCAGCTTCTTCCACTTAAACAGTTTCAATAATTTCTAATCTGAACCAGCAAAAAATTGGAACACAGAAAATAAACAAGTTTAATAAGCATTTTCATTCATCTTCTTAAATAATGATGATTTACGATATATATAAAAACACTAGCTAGGAGAATGATTTAAGTGGGAAGAGTACGCTCTGGCAGTACTGATTACTTCCTTTCTCCGTTTCCATGACAAAGAATGTCTTGATTGCCCCTATTTATATTGTAGGCAAACACCTGTTCTAGATTGCCCTTAGAACAAATGCATTCCAATTCAGTGCAGTACAGCAATGCTTACTGTATGATTACACTAGATTGAGAAATTATTATAAAATGATCTACAATAGAAATATTTAAAGGTAATCTCCGCAATATGTGTGCAACCATGACTGCTTGTACAAGCTCCATCTGCTGTTGGAATAGTAACATTTATTGTGGAACATGTGTTGACACATGTGGAGCAAACATATGAAGGACATCTTTTTGAAGGTATCGTCACACCAATGAAGAACATCTTTTCACAGGTACTGATATTTTTAAATCTCATTTGCTGTTTATATTGGACTTGTTTTGAATTGATTCCCTGGTTCTGATTATTATTGGCAGGAAACATTTGTAATCAATAGTACAATGTGGATAGAGGATGCGGTTTTAACATTTCTGTAAATAAATAAAATGTACTAACAAATACATGTATAAGGCTATAAAAGTTAATCTAGTAATCAAAAAAGCTAGTGGAATGTTGTTCTTTATCACAAGGAAGTGGGTATAAATGGGGAGGAAGTGAAGCTTCATTTGTACAAAGTCCAAGTCAGGCACCTTCTGGAGTACTGCGTTCAGTTTTGGGCACTGCATCTCAGGAAGGGTGTACTGGTGTACTGGTTGGAGAGGGAGGTACAGGGTGGATTTACCACATTAATAGATGGTATAAGGGCTTATATTATAAAGGAAAGGCTACATTAGCATGGATTGTATTCCCTTGAGTTTAGATAGAGGGTTGAGGGATGAACAAATTATTTAAAATTATAAAGGCATTCAATGGGATGGGTGAAATCTTAAAATGAGAATTAAGGCAGCACTTTTTCCACACAAAGGGTAGTGAAATTCTAGAAACCTCTCAACAAAAGGCTTTGGGTGCTGGATTAAGTGAAATTTTCAAGTCTGTGATGGTTAGACTTTTGTGAGAAAAAAGGGTTAATGTAAATGAATCAGAGCAGGTGAATCGAGTTCAGGAATAAACCAAAAAGTGCTGGAAAAACTCAGCAGGTGCATCTGTGGAAAGCGAATTTCAACAAGTCCCTATATAACTGTAGCAAAACTACCCTACTTTAAATCAATTCCCCTTGCAATAAGTGAAATCATTCAATTTGCCTCCCTAATCATTTGCTGCACCTACATACTAACTTTTGTGATTCATGTACCAGAACACCAAGATTCCTCTTTACCGCAAAGTTCAATTGCTTACCATTTAAAAAATGTACAGCTTTTCTATTCTTCCTGCCAAAGTGGACAAGTTCACATTTTCCCACATTACTCCATATCCCAAGTTTGTGCCCACTCACTTAACCTATCCAGATCCCCTGAAGACTCCTTATGCCCTCTCCTACCTACCTTTGAGTCATCAGCAAACTTACCAACCATATATCCAGTGCCTTAATTCGAGTAATTGACATAGATTGTAAATAGTTGAAGCCCAGTACACATCCCTTTAACGCTCCATTGTTACAGTTTGCCAACCTGAAAATGCCACAATTATCCCTACTCTACTTCCTGTTAGCTAACCAATCCCCAATCCATGCTAATATGTTACCTCCTTCACCAAGAGTTCTCATTTTGTGTAGTAACCTTCGATGCAGAACCTTGTCAAATGCCTTTTGGAAATCCAAGTACACCACATCTACAGGTTCCACTTTATCCACGTTGCTTGTTACTTCCTCAAGGAAATCTAATAATTTAGCCAAACACGATTTTCCCTTCACAAAACCATGTTGACTGCCTGATTGCATTAAGATTTTCTAAGTGCCCTACTATAACTTCATTATAATAGATCCTAGCATTTTCCCTATGACAAATGTTAGGCTAACTAGACTGTAGTTTTCCGCTTTCTGACTCCAATCTTATGTGACCTTTCCAGAATCAAGGGAATTTTGGAAACATATCTACTATCTCTCCAGCCACTTCTTTTAAGACCCTAGGATGCAGGCCACCTGGCCCTCGGACTTGTCAGCCTATAGTTTCAATCAAAATGAAACAGGTGTAAGCAGTCAGATTAAAACCTTATCCACAAGCTGCCTACAAGAAACAAATGTCACACATTTCTGATTGCTTGTCGCTATACAACCATTAAATGAAGAGTGATGAGCCCAATGCTTGGATTTTCACTCCTGAGGCAGGTGTGCAGAGTTGGAAAATCTCCCAGCTCACTACATCCAACTCGGGGATAAAAGTGCCCGACTGGCACTTCATTCCCTCAAGGGGAGCAGCGGCAGGTGGAGGGGCATGGAATGGAGGGGGCATGAAGTGGACGGGGCACGGAGTGGAGTTGGCCAACTGGCCACGGACGCAGATCAAAGGCAGCCACCAGGAGCTGCCGATCGAGTGCCGAGCCTGGCTGTTTGAAAGGCCCACCTCGGTTTTCTTAACCATTAGGCCCTCTAGCCCAGACCCATTGGATGCTCTCACCAACTCTCCTCCACCCACTCACCATGCCCATACATGCCAACTCATGCCATCCATGCTCCCCACACACCTCCCTGGCTTCTTATAACCCCTATGACAACTTAGTGCCAATCCATGTTCTGCCACCCACCCCGTGATCCCTTTTTGCCCCATGCCAACTTATGTTAACTCTTGCCCTCACCTTTTGTCCTTATGCCCTTATGCCAACACACACAGTATAGGCAGACCTCAGGGATTGTGCTGAGGTTAAAAAAAATTCTGAATATCTTTTATAGAACTTACTATATTCAAAAAATTCTCATTAATTAAAGCCTATTAAATACATTTAAATCCCCTCAAGTAATTAATCCCTTATAAAAACAAACATTTGTATTTATAACCCCACATCAAAGACCATAAGACATAGGAGCAGAAATTAGGCCATTTGGCCCATCGAGTCTGCTCCGCCATTCAATCATGGCTGATATGTTTCTCAACCCCATTCTCCCGCCTTCTCCCCGTAACCTTTGATCCACTTACCAATCAAGAACCTATCTATCTCGGTCTTAAATACACTCTATGACCTGGCCTCCACAGCCTTCTGTGGCAATGAATTCCATAGATTCACCACTCTCTGGCTAAAGAAGTTTCTCCTCATCTCTGTTCTAAAAGGTCCTCCCTTTACTCTGAGGCTATGCCTTCGGGTCCTAGTCTCTCCTACTAATGGAAACATCTTCACCACATCCACTCTATCCAGGCCTTTCAGTATTCTGTAAGTTTCAATCAGATCCCCCCTCATC
Organism: Carcharodon carcharias; assembly: GCF_017639515.1. Taxonomy (NCBI): domain Eukaryota; kingdom Metazoa; phylum Chordata; class Chondrichthyes; order Lamniformes; family Lamnidae; genus Carcharodon; species Carcharodon carcharias. The sequence continues at coordinate 65,166,712 of NC_054474.1, read as the reverse complement.
CTTTTAAACTCCATCGAGTATAGACCCAGAGTCCTCAAACATTCCTCATATGTTAAGCCTTTCATTCCTGGGATCGTACTCGTGAACCTCCTCTTTACCGTCTCCAGGGCTAGAACATCCTTCCTGAGGTACGGGGCCCAAAATTGCTCACAATATTCTAAATGTGGTCTGACCAGAGCCTTATAAAGCCTCAGCAGCACATTCCTGTTTTTATATTCTCGTCCCCTTGAAATAAATGCCAACATTGCATTTACCTTCCTAACTACCGACTCAACCTGTAAGTTAACCTTAAGAGAATCCTGGACTAGGACTCCCAAGTCCCTTTGCACTCCAGATTTTTGAATTCTTTCCCCATTTAGAAAATAGTCTATGCCTTTATTCTTCCTACCAAAGTGTATGACCTCACACTTCCCCACGTTGTATTCCATCTGCCACTTCTTTGCCCATTCTCCTAACCTGTCCAAATCCTTCTGCAGCCTCCCCGCCTCCTCAATACTACCTGTCCCTCCACCTATCTTTGTATCATCTGCAAACTTAGCCAGGATGCCCTCAGTTCCTTCATCTAGAACATTAATGTATAAAGTGAAAAGTTGTGGTCCCAACACTGACCCCTGCGGAACTCCACTAGTCACCGGCCGCCATCCTTAGCAGGACCCACTTATCCCCACTCTCTGCCTCCTGCCAGACAGCCAATCTTCTATCCATGCTAGTACCTTGCCTCTAACACCATGGGCTGTTATCTTACTGAGCAGCCTCCTGTGTGGCACCTTGTCAAAGGCCTTCTGGAAGTCCAAGTAGATAACATCCATTGGCTCTCCTTTGTCTAACCTACTCATTACCTCCTCAAGGAATTCTAACAGATTTGTCAGGCATGACCTCCCCTTGATGAAACCATGCTGACTTTGCCCTATTTTACCATGCACTTCCAAGTATTCTGAAATCTCATCCTTAATAATGGACTCTAAAGTCTTACCAACAACTGAGGTTAGGCTAATCGGCCTGTAATTTCCCATCTTTTGCCTCAATCCCTTTTTAAACAGGGGGGTTACATTAGCGATTTTCCAGTCCTTTGGGACCCTCCCTGACTTGAGTGATTCCTGAAAGATCACCACTAACGCCTCCACTATCTCTTCAGCTAAGTCCTTCAGAACTCTGGGGTGTAATCCATCTGGTCCAGGTGATTTATCCACCTTCAGACCTTTCAGTTTTCCTAGCACCTTCGCCTTGGTAATGGCTAAAATACTCACCTCTGTCCCCCCAACTCTCTTGAACTTTGGGCATGTCACTCCTGTCTTCCACTGTGAAGACTGACGCAAAGTACCTATTCAGTTCCTCTGCCATTTCTTTGTTCCCCACTACTACTTCTCCAAAGTCATTTTCCAGCGGCCCAATGTCCACTTTTACCTCTCTCTTACCCTTTATATATCTAAAAAAAACTCTTGCAATCTTCTTTTATATTACTGGCTAGTTTACCCTCATATTTAATCTTCTCCCTCCTTATTTCTTTTTTAGTTGTCCTCTGTTGGTCTTTGTAGGCTTCCCAATCCCCTGGTTTCCCACTGCCCATCGCCACATTGTATGCTTTCTCTTTAGCTTTTATGCTGTCCTTGACTTCCCTTGTCAGCCATGGTTGCCTCATCCTCCTTTTAGTATGCTTCTTCTTCCTAGGGATGAATTTTTGCTGTGTCTCCCAAATTACTCCCAGAAACTCCTGCCATTGCTGTTCCAATGTTTGTCCTGCTGGGCTCATCTCCCAGTCAATTCTGGCCAGCTCCTCCCTCATGCCTCTGTAGTTGCCTTTATTCAACTGTTATACCGTTACATCTGATTCCAGCTTTTTCCTCTCAAATTGCAGGGTGAATTCTATCATATTATGGTCACTTGCTCCTAAGGGTTCCTTCACCTTAAGCTCCCTTATCAAATCTGCCTCATTACACATCACTAAATCTAGAATTGCCTGTTCCCTATTGGGCTCCACCACAAACTGCTCCAAAAAGCCATCTCGTAGACATTCCACAAATTCCTTTTCTTGGGATCCACTACCAACCTGATTTTCCCAGTCTACCTGCATATTGAAATCCCCCGTGATCACTGTAACCTTCCCTTTCTTCCATGCCTTTTCCATCTCCTGGTGTATTTTGTGCCCACACATCCTGACTACTGTTCGGAGGCCCGTACATAACTCCCATTATGGTTTTTTTACCTTTGCAATTCCTCAACTCTACCCACACAGATTCTACATCATCTGACCCTACATCATTTCTTGCTATCGATTTAATTTCATTTCTTACTAACAAAGCAACCCCACCCCCTCTGCCAACCTGCCTATCTTTTCAATAGGATGTATATCCTTGGATATTTAGCTCCCAGTCCTGATCCCCTTGCAGCCATGTCTCCGTGATGCCCACCACATCATAACTGCCAATTTCAATCTGTGCCACAAGCTCATTTACTTTATTTCGTATACTGCGTGCATTCAGATACAACACTTGTATTTCCCATCCCCTTTCTCATTTTCATCCCTTTATCTGATGTGCTGGAAGTTAGATTCCTTGCCCTTTCCAAACACTCTGTCCTATTTTGTGTTCTGGGGACTTTAATAGCCTCTCCTGGGCTCTCCTTTCTTTTCAGTTTTTTCATAATTTTCCATGAAGTTGAATCCACCCTCCCACACGCTGACCTGCTGCTTTGTTTCCCATTAGTCATACTTCTTGGGGTTTTACCCTTACCTCCCCCTCACTTTCTAGTTTAAAGTCCTGTTGACCACCCTATTTACCCTTTTTGCTAGAACATCGGTCCCAGATTGGTTCAGGTGGAGACCATCCCAACAGTACAGATCCCTTCTTTTCCAATACTGATGTCAGTGCCCCACGAAATGGAACCCCTCTTTCTCGCACCACTCCTTTAGCCATGTGTTTACTTCCCTTATTCTCGTGTCCCTATGCCAATTTGCACGTGGCTCGGGTAGTAATCCGGAGATTATAACCCTTGAGGACCTGTTCTTTAATTTAGTTCCTAGGTCCTGATAATTCCCAAACAGGTCCTCTTTCCTAGTCTTACCTATGTTATTTGTCCCGACGTGGACCACAACAACTGGATCCTGCCCGTCCCTCTCCAATATCCTTTCAAGCCGGTCAGAGATGTCCCTCACCCTGGCACCGGGCAGGCAACATACCATGCTGGACTCTCAATCCTGCTTACAAAGGATGCTATCAATTCCCCTAATTATAGAATCCCCTACAACTACCACTTGTCTTTTTGCTCTCCCCTCTTGAATGGCCTCCTGTGCCACGGTGCCGTAGTCAGCTGACTCATCCTCCCTATAGCCCTGTTCCTCATCCACACAGGGAGCAAGTACCTCGTACCTGTTGGACAACATCAAGAGCTGAGGTTCCTCTGTTCCTGAACACAGGATCCCTCTACCTGCCTCACCTGCAGTCACACCCTGCTGACCCTGCCCACTGACCGAACATGAGGTACTTAATCTACCGGGTGTGACCGCCTCCTGAAACAAAGTGTCCCGCTCTCCCGCTCCCGGATGTGCCGCAGCAACCGGAGCTCAGACTCCAGCTCATCAATTCTGAGCCGGAGTTCCTCCAGCAACCAACATTTGCTGTAGATGTGGTCACTGCGGCTCGTAATGGGATCTGCCAGCTCCCACATCATACAGCTACAGCACATCACCTCCCAGCCATCTCGACTTAGATAATTAATTTATTAATTAGCTTTGCAGTGTTTTTTTTTTCAAATTTGGAGCAGATTTCCTACCAACCACTCAGGTCACAGCTTTCCTGTGATGTCACTTTTTCAGTTTTGGCTTCTGTTACTCTGTGCCCCAAGGTCACCGCTCCAGTGCTGCTCCTTCCGAGTCTGCTCCCTGGAAACAAGGCTGCGAATCCGGAGGTAAGCTAGATTTATACTCACCGCTCCGGTGTTCTTTCCTCCGAGTCTACTCCAAGGATTTACTCCCAATCAGCTGCTTTTTCTTTAAAATCCACTTTCAGAAGAGTGTCCCTCGCAGGTCTGGTGCACTCCTGAAGGCACTGCCTCTTCTTCTCTCTCTTTTTTTTTTGGGTTTGAGGAGGAGGGAGGGATGGAAACATTACAGCAATGATTGCACAACATTCAGCACCATTCACAACTCCTCAGATACTGAAGCGGTCCATGTCCAAATGCAGCAAGACCTGTACTTGGGCTGACAAGTGGCAAGTAACATTCGCGCCAAATAAGTGTCAGGCAATGACTATCTCCAAAAAGAGAGAATCTAACCATCACCCCTTGATACTCAATGGCATTACAATCACTGAATCCCCCACTATTAACATCCTAGGGGTTACCATTGACCAGAAACTGATCTGACTAGCCACATAAAATATTGTGGCTATGAGATCAGGTCAGAAGCTAGGAATGCTGTGGCACGTAACTCACCTCCTGACTCCTCAAAGCTTGTCTACGATTTACACAGCACATGTCGGGAGTGTGATGGAATGCTCTTCACTTGCCTGGATGAGCGCAGCTCCAACAGCACTCAAGAAGCCCAATACCATCCAGGACAAAGCCACCCACTTGATTGACACCCCATCCACACACATTCACTCTCTCTGCTACCAATGCAGTGGCAGCAGTGTGTACCATCTACAAGATTCACTGCAGGAACTCACCAAGATTCCTAAGACAGCACCTTCCAAACCCACGACCACTACCATATACACGGGCAAGGGCAGCCGACACATGGGAACACCACTAACTGGAAATTCCCTTCTAAGCATTCACCATCCTGACTTGGAAATATATCACCATTTCTTCACTGCCACTAGGTCAAAATCCTGGAAGTCCCTTCCTAACAGCACTGTGGGTGTATCTACATCACATAGACTGCAGCAGTTCAAGGAGGCAGCTCACCACCACCTTCCCATACGAACATACGTTCTAGGGACAGGAGTAAGTCACTCGGCCCCTCAAGCTTGCTCTGCCATTCAATAAGATCATGGCTGATCCAAATGATCCAAATGCAACCACAACCCACATTCTTGCCTACCCCTGATAACCTCTCACCCCCTTGTTAATTAAGAAGCTACCTGGCTCTGCCTTAAAAATATTCAAAGACTCTGCCTCCACTGCCTTTTAAGGAAGAGAGTTCCAAAGACTCAAAACTCTGGGAGAAAAAATTTCTCCTCATTTCTGTCTTAAATTAGCGACCTCTTATTTTTAAACAGTGACCCACTCGTTCGAGATTCTCCCACAAGAGGAAACATCCTCTCCACATCCACACTGTCAAGACCCCTCAGGATTTTACAGGTTTCAATTAAATCGCATCTTACTCTTCTAAGTTCCAGTGGATACAAGCCTAACCTGTCCAGCCTTTCACCATAAGACAACCTGCCCATTCCTGGCATTAGTCTAGTAAACCTTCCCTGAACTGCTTCTAACACATTTACATCTTTCTTTAAATAAGGAGACCAGAACTGAACACAATACTCCAGATATACTAGAGTACACAATTCCCTGTGAAACAGAAACATAACCTCCCTAATTTTGTAAGCAATTCCCCTCATAATAAATGATAACGTTTCTATTAGCTTTCCTAATTACCTGTTGTACCTGCATACCAATCTTTTGTGATTCATGCAGTAGGAAAGCCAGATCCTGCTGAATCTCAGAGCTTTGCAATCTCTCACCATTTCTTTTTTATTCTTCCTGCCAAAATGAACAATTTCACATTTGTCTACATTATACTCCATTTGCCAGATCTTTGACTACTCACTTAGCCTAACTATATCACTTTGTAGCCTCATTACCTCCTCTTCACAATTTACTTTCTTACCTATCTTTGTGTTGTCAGCAAATATAGCCACCATTCCTTTGGTCCTTTCATCCAAGTCATTTATATAAATTGTAAAATGTTGAGGCCCCAGCACTGACCCCTGTCGCACACCACTCATCACATCCTGCCAACTAGAAAAAGCCCCATTTATGCCAACTCTCTGTTTCCTGTTAGCTAGCCAATCTTCTACCCATGCTAATATGATATCGTCTACACCATAAGCTTTTATTTTCTCCAATAACCTTTGATGTGGCACTTTATCAAATGCCTTCCGGAAATCTAAGTACAGTACATCCACTAGTTCCCCTTTATCCACAGCACATTTGACTCCTTCAAACAACTCCAATAAAATGGATAAACATGATTTCCCTTTTACAAAATCACGTTGACTCTGCCTGATTGTCTTGAATTTTTCTAAGTTTCATGCTATAACATAATAGCTTCTAACATTTTCCCTGTGACAGATATTAGACTAACTGCCCTGTAGTTTCCTGCTTTCTGTCCCCCTCCCTTTTTGAATAATAAAGAAGTTACATTTGCTATTTTCCAATCTAAAGGAACCTTCCCCAAATCTAGGGAATTTTGGAAAATTAAAACTAGTGCATCAACTATTTTACTAGCTACTTCTTTCAAAACCTTAGGCTGAAGACCATCCAGACCTGGGGATTTGTCAGCCCACAGCCACAACAATTTGCTCAGTACACTTCCCTGGTGATTGTAATTTTCCTGAGTTCCTCCCTCCCTTCCATTTCCTGATTTACAGCTATTTAGGGGATGTTACTTGTGTCCTCTATAGTGAAGACTGAAGCAAAATACCTGTTTAATTCATCCATCTCCCTACTTTCCATTATCAATTTCCCAGACACACTCTCTATAGGACCAATGCTCACTTTGTTAACACTCTTCTTATTTAAATATCTATAGAAACTCTTACTATGTCTTTATATTACAAACTAGCTTTCTCTCATACTCAAATTTTTCACTCCTTATTAATCTTTTTGTCACTCTTTGCTGTTGTTTATATTCTTTCCAATCTTCTGACCTGCCATCCAACTTTGCGTAATCATATGCTTTTTGTTTAAGTTTTTTAGTCAACCACAGATGGTGGGTCCTCTCCTTGGAATTTTTCTTTCTCATTGGAATGTATCTATTCTGTGTATTCTGAAATATCCCTTTAAATGTCTGCCACTGAACTTCTATTGACCTATCCCTTAACCTCATTTACCAGTTCACTTTAGCTAGCTCTGCTTTCACGCCCTCATAACTGCCCTTATATAAGTTAAAAAAAACTAGTCTTGGACACACTCGTTGCTCCCTCAAAATGAATGTAAAATTCAATCATATGATTGCTGCTACCTAGGGGTGCCTTCACTAGGAAGTTAGCAATTAATCCTATCTCATTGCTCAATACCAAATCTAGTATAGCCTGCTCTCTGGTTGGCTCCAGAGCATGCTGTTCTAAGAAACTATCCTGAAACATCTCATCTTCTCATCTATGTTACCTTTGCCCATCTGATTTTTCCCATATGTAGATTAAAATCCCCCATGATTATTGCTGTAGTTTTCTGGCAAGCTCCCATTATCTCTTCTTATATACTTTGTCAACTGTGTTGTTACAATTAGGGGGCCTGTACACCATTCCCACAAGTGACTTCTTGCCTTTGTCATTCCTCATCTCAACCCAAACCGCTTCTACAGCCTGATTTCCTGAACTTAGGTCTAACATGTTAATACCGTTATTAGTTAATGGAACCATTCCTCCACCTTTTCCTAACTTCTCTTTCTTAAATCTCACATACCCTTCAATATTCAGGTCCCAATCCATGTCACCCTGTAGCCATGTCTCTGTAATGGCGATCAGGTCATGCTTATTTATTTCTAGTTGCACTATCAGTTCATCTGTTTTGTTTCGAATGCCACGTGCCTTTAGATACAAAGCCTTTAGTTTAGTCCTTTTTATTATATTTGCAGCATATAGCCTTATCTGCTGAGTTACTCTTAGATTTGTACTCTCTGTCCCTTCCTGTCAGTCTATTTATTATTTTCATATTAAAACCTGTCTCCCTTGCCTTGTCTCTACTATTTGCTTTACCACATCTTCCCAAATTTGATCCCTTGCCCCCATTACTCAGTTTAAAACCCTCTCTACTTCCTTAGGTGAGGACACCAGCCCCAGCACAGTTCAGGTGTAGACTGTCCCAACGGTATAGATCCCACTTTCCCCATTACTGGTGCCCCACAAACCCACTTCTCCCACACCAGTCTTTGAGCCACACATTCATTTCTCTAAGCTTATTTGCCCTATGCCAATTTGCATGTACCTCAAGTAATAATCTGGAAATGATTACCCTTGAGGCTCTGTTTCTTACTTTGGTGCCTAGTTCAGCATACTAACTTTGCAGAGCCTCCTTCCTCATCCTGCCTATGTCGTACCTACATGGACCACAACCACTGTATCCTCCCCCTCCCACTGCATGTTCATCTCCAGCCCTGAGCAGAAGTCCTGAATCCTGGCACCAGGCAGGCAACAAAGCCGTCCGGGCTCTCACTCCTTTCTACAGAGAACTGTGTCAATCCTCCTCACTATACTGTCCCCTACTACCACTACATTCCTTTTTGTTCCACACACTTGGATGGCTTCCTGTACCATGGTCAGTTTGATTATCCACCCTGAAGCCTCCACTCTCATCCAGACAAGCTGAGAGAACTTCAAACCTGTTGGACAATTTCAGATGCTCACACTCATGCCCTCTGCGTTCTCTTACCTGCTCAATCGCAGTCACACCCTCCTGTTCCTGGCCACTGAGCAAATCAGAAGACCGCATGCTAAGTGGTGTTATTGCCTCCTGGTATAAAGCATCCAGATAACTTTCCCCCTCCCTGATGTATCGCAGTGTCTGCAGCTCAGCCTCCAGATCAATGGCTCCGAACTGAAGTTCCTCAAGCTGCAAACACTTACTGCAGATGTGTTTGCCCTGGATTACAATATTATCCAGGAGCTCCCACATGCTGCAGCCTTGACTCATCACCTGTCCTGCCATCCTTAATGTGTTTTAAATAATTACTCAATTATATTAATCACTTAATAAAATATATAAGAAAGCAACATTAATAAGTGATTTAATAACTTTATAACTTCACCACTAAATTGTGCACTCTTTGAAACCTCCAGCGTAGAATAAAACTTACTCATTTACCAGATACTCACCAAACAGCTAGCTCCTTTCCCAGTAGTAGAGCAAGAACCAATTTCTATGGGGTGAGAAGATAGAAAGAGGAAACAAACAATTCCTTCTCCCGCTTCACCAAACTCCCCTCTCACCAAACTCCAAGTACTCACTCAGTTAGTCAGCTGTTCTCTGTTTGCCCTCATTTCTCAAGGGCAATTAGGGATGGGCAACAAATGCTGGCCTAGCCAGCGATGCCCACATCCCATGATCAAGAACTTTTTTTAAAAAACCTCACATCTCCATCTGGCTTCATCTCCTCTGGAGACGGCCTCCTTAGCCCTCACCATCTTGAGACCCACTTGCACAGATCAACATGTTCCCCCACACACACCCTAGGATACTCCCTTTGCACAGTACAGCCCTCACCCTGCATTCTCTTCCCTTGTCTAAGACCACTTCTCCCCCTTCCCCAAGCAATCTCTAGCCCTGCAGCCATTGAAAACCCACCCCAGTCTTATGGCTGCTCTGGTAGGTACAAACCTGCCCGTGAGGCCCCCCTGAAAGTGATTTGGTGCTGCCTGCGAAGCCTGACACTGATGACCGTGAGTGCTGCCCGAAGCAAGGTAGGCAAACAAACCTCGAAAGACCAAGCGAAGTGCAGCTCATCAAGTGCACTTATGTACAGTTGTGAAACATGTCGACATGTGCCTGGACGATCCAGCACTGGGGGATGGTTCCAGCAAGCAGGGCTTATAATGAGATGCTGAAGTGTTGAAATTAGGTTCCCGACATGCAGTGGCAGGAAATGCAGCCGCCATTGACGGGTGGAGCAGACAATAGCAAACTAGTTATAAGACAAAGTCAAACCAATTTTTACGATCTCTCAATATTTTCAGCTCCCGCCTGCTATAACGCCCACTGCAAACTGGAGCAGACGATTCCACCCAATACCTTTTTGGTATCCAGCCCTTTCTTTCCCCTACTGTAGAACACTCAGATAAATTGAAACCCAGAGAACCTTCTAAAGTTCCACTCATCTCCATGACACTACAACCTTTCAGGTTTCACTGAATTAGTGCTTGCAGCTAGGTAGCTCTAACTCCCAAACAAAACATCTCTCTGGACCGCACTTCTTTACAAGCAGTGTAAACACCACCTCTCCAGCTCTCCAAGTAAGCCCACCTGCTGTTTTAGGATCTTACCTTTCTAGCCATTAACCCCAAACTTTTAATGGTAACAGGCTCCAATCTGCTTTAGTTGCATTTGTCCCACATTCTGCAGTTAAACTTTAATCTTCCAAGTACTAAAAGCTATATCTAAAATATTAACATGAACTATTTGTCTCATAAAATAGAATTCTCTTTGTATAATAAGGATTGCATAGTGTCCCAAAGTGTGACACCTCACTTAAAGTCCAGAAAGCGCACATGCATTTTGGCATGGGCCAAAGCTTTGAGCCCCTATTGTTACAGGAACTTAATCAGCTAAATCCATGCAGTTTACTAAGGAAGATCAGTAGTAAGCATTCCACTGCTTGTCCAGTTGAGATAATCTTACCCATCACATGCTGGTGCCAAGGTTATCTGAAGCAAAATTGGAAGATCATTATTACTGTTGTCAGCTGAATGTCCAATATAGAAAACAATTTCCATGAGCAGGATTTTTCACTGTGGGTGAGGATCCTGAAGTTTGGGTCAGCAGTTAGCCAGCATCAATTTCTTTGCCCGGTTGGCCAATTAGTGGTCGGAGGGCTAGGCTTGCCATCCAAATAAATTTAGAGGACAGGCTCCCGAGGTTGGAGGGCCAATAGCAGGCCCTTCAGCGATGATCATCAGCAGCCCAACCATCCAGGATGGGCGCTGCCACTGCCTGCAGGGAGAGGGGGAAGAGGTTGACCTCTCAAAGGAGGCTCTCTCTGTAGACCAGGTGAAAAGATTTAATTTAAAAAAGGCTACAGCTGTCTGGCCCAAAGACCATGGCAGGTGTGATGAAGTCCCTAGCGGAATGAAACTCAGCCACCTCCCTCTCCTGCCAGGGGAACGCTTTGTTTATCTAGTTGTGTTTCGACCGTTTTGTTGAACTGGCACGTCAACTGGGAAATTCAGCAGGGAAAGTTAATTAGCCCAATTGGCTACATGTTGCTTGCAGCCAGGTGGATGTTCCAATCCCATCCTGGCCTTCCTGAAAATGGCTTCAAGATGGAATGGCACTGGCAAACTGACAAGCTAGTGGCACGAAATGCTTCGGCTGTCTGCCTTGGTATCCATCCTCATTGGGCTCTGGAAATCCTGTCCCATTATTTATGACTATTTTCAAAAACTGAGAAATCTAACCTCTTTCTTATCCTGATACATTCTCATTGCCTAAATTTGGAGACCTCAGATGCAGGAGGTCAGATTAGTATGTTGAGGAATAACAAAAACTGTGCAGTTTACAATAGCAGATCACTGGTAAACTTCCTACTGCTTGTCCAATGGCCTACCCAGTACAATTAAGGGCAGGGCATGAGCTCCCGAGGCTGAAGGGTCAGTAGCAAGGGAGAGGGTGGCATAGTGGTAATATCACTGGACTAGCAATTCAGAAGCCCAGCCTAACGCTCTGGGGGACATGTGTTCAAATCCCACCATGGCAGCTGGTGGAATATGAATTCAATTAATAAAAATCTGGAATTCAAAGCTAGTCTCAATAATGCTGACCATTAAACCTTCATCAATTGCCATTAAAAACCCATCTGGTTCACTAATGTCTTTTAGGGAAGGGAATCTGCAGTCCTTACCTGGTGTTGCCTACATGTGGTTCCAGATGCCGAGCAATGTGGTTGACTCTAAACTGCCCTCAGTTCAAGTGCAATCACAGATGGGCAACAAATGTTGGCCTTGCCAATGATACCCACATCCCATGAAAGAATAAAAAAAAGGAAAAAAAAAATCCAAGTGGGAAAAATCAGAAACTCCAAGAAGGATTTGGTGTTTTGAGTCAGGATCCAACCATCACAGTCAAATAGGGGGAGTCACAATCCTGCACTATGGGGGAAATAGTCACCCAGCATTGATTTTCTTAACTGACCAATGAGCAGCCAAAGAGTGGGCTCATTGTCCAATTAAATGGTGGGGAGGTTCACGAAGCTGGAGGACCAACAGGGGAACCACCAATTTGGAAAGAGCAGCAGCCCTCAGTTAAGGTGAGAGGGAGAAAGGTGGCTCCATCTTGAGGCACCATCTCCAGAATGTTTTAATCTTTTAAATTGAAAAAGGTCTTCAGTAGCCAGGCCCTCACTGTCAAAGGGCACCCCCTCCATAGGGCAGCCAGGCAGGAAGCGAGGCCAAGCACCTGGCCTAGTCCCCAAGACCTTAGGGGGCCCATAGGCCGACTGTAAAATTCTAGTCAGCCTCTGATTATAGGCCTTAAGTGGCCATTTAATCCACCTAATTGGCTACCTCCACTTCCGGGCAGATAACCATGCCAATCCTCACCCTGCCTCCAGAAATATGGGCAGGGTTGGGATAGTCCCAGTGGATTTTAGCACCAGCCTGCCTCCATTCTCACCCCCATCTGTGGCGAAAATCCTGCCATCCCATGTCAATTCATTCAGAGTCAGTTGACAGGCTGACTAGTTGATCAACAGTGACCTGCACAGATGTGAAAGTATTGTGGACTTCCTGGTTCAGATAGCAATTTTCTATGAGAATTGATATATCCTATCACAAGTGTGTCATTTTGAATCTACTTGACCACTTATCTTTACCTTCCCTAAGGAGGCACAGTCACCAGTTCATCATTGGACAAGGCTTTGAACACCTGGTGAGCAGCACTACTCACCCTAAAATACAAGAGTGCACTGGTGCCTAACCATTGTGGATAAACATGAAACCCCAGTTAATTGATCCAGCAGTTGATGATGGGGAGATTAAATAGCAACTACTTGCTTTTCTGAAACTCCATGATCGTAGACATAAGGCCCAGGTTTTCACTCCTGGGTCATGTGCACAAAGACAGGAGAATTCCCGGCTCCACAAATTCGACTTTAAAAATGGCTGCATGGATGTCAGATGTTCAGTCCAGTGGGGTGAGCTGGATAGTCAGGGTGGGCAGCCCCTGAAAAACTGAGCAGGGTGCCTGGCTGGGCAGGAGGCCTGCCTCGGGGCTCTGGCTCTGACACTCTGTCCAAAATATATAAAAAAAGAATAAAACATGAAACATCACTCCAGCCCTCACCCACAAAACCCCTCACAATACCGACACAGTCCCCATCTCCCATCCATGCCAATCAATGCCACCAAACCCACCATGGCCCTTCATGCCCTGCATGCCCCATGCCAAGCCATGCCCCCATGCATTCCCTTTGGCCCTTTAAAGCTCACATGCCACCCTATGCCCCTCCACCCTTGCCCTTCAAAGCCTCTATGCCAACCTATGCCCCTTCATTCACCTCATGGCCCCTTCCATACCCTCCATACCAAGCTATGCCCATCCACTTCACCCCCATAACCCCGCAGCTGATGATTTAAATGGCCGGCTGCCTCCATAAAATGTGAAATGTGCCCCATCCCAATTCCCGCCCTCACAAAAATGGGAATTGCTATGTTCTGGGGAGGAATGTGGGATTTTTAGCCAAAATCGGGGCCTAACTTTTATATGTAGGGGCACATTCCCTTCCTGTCCTCCAAGTAAGACCTTCCAACAAGCCTTCATCCTAACCCTCAGTTTCCTTGTCAGCTAGAAGCTGGATATCTGCCTTTACAGCGATGTAAGACAGTCTACGAAATGTCTACTTATCAGGCATACAATTCCAATGTTTGTTGGTCATCAAATACTTAATTTAAGTTCTCATACAACAGTCACAAAAAGCTATGCCCATTGTGAGCACAACTCACCTCCAGAATCCGAGGGACATTTCAATGGAGCCTGGGCCCTTTCCCCCCTCCACCCCACACACCCCCCACTCCCCCGCAGCCATTTTTTTTGTACCACAAATCTACATCACAGTTTGGGTATTTTTTTAATGTTTGTAAGGCCATTATTCCCTCTTCCATCCCCAGCTCTTCCTACAGGATACATATTCACTGGTCAGGGCAAGAGGTTAGGCATTGTCTCCCACACCTCTGCAAGGATTGCTCTATAGTCAATCAACAGGACGTGCAAAAGAGCACAATGGGAGGCCTGATGTGCCAGAGGAGGACACAACATGGCTTCTGTTCCAATGATTTTTCTCATCAGCTTCCGATTTGGCCGAAATGCCAAGGTAAGGCACTTTGCCAGTTGGGAGGTTCACTAAACTCTGTCCTTGTGCATTTCCTACTGGAATGGAATTGGCAGGCCTACAGCAGTTCACCCTTTCTTGTTGGGAATAGTTGGCTGTATACAGGGGAGTACCAACCCATGAAACAGCATTTCCTATGCTGCAGACACAAGCAATGTATCCCAGGTCCAGTAACATCCTTCCCAGGTCCAGTAACATCCTTCAGTAATGAACCACCAAGGCCATTGTCAATGAACAAATCTCAGATATTTCCCCTCAAGGAAAGCATTACATTTCCCCTCAATACTTACCTAAGTAACTTTGTCTAAGGCAAGAGCCTCCAAAGAGAAAAACATAAAAACCTGTTCCTACATGACATTACAGTGCAGTAACTTGGCCCTGTCACCAGGAAAAAAATGTTTGTTTTAATTTCAGTGACCACTGTTCTGCTCAGTCTATGTAATGACTAGGGTTTAAAATGTCACCAGGCTGGAAAGAAATCAAGGCAACAAAAATTATAGATATATGTATATATATCCTTTTCGTTTAAATTATTCTACTGTGTGATTTCCAGTGGAAAGCAGTGGGTGGCATTAATGGTGGGTGGAAATAGAAAAAAATTAGAACACAAATATGCAATACATATTTCAGTTCACTGTCATAAATCTCTTTGTAAGGACTGAATCTGAATACATTGAAGGGGGATGTCTGAGAGAAGATTAATAGTACAGATGAGCGAGAAATTATATTTCTGCAAATGTAGAGAACTGCATCATTTATATGTTTGACACTTGCATAACATTTTACTCAAAATTTCGACAAAAGAAATCAGTTCGTAAATGTAAAGCTATCATAGAATTTATTTATGCAATCTGTTGAGCACAGACTTTAAAAATAGAAAACAACCTACAGAATACGAAATTATAACCTTCTGTCTGCACAACAATGAAATGTTCCAAAGCCTGCCACAAAGGAGAAGTGGGTGGATTGCTGCATGAGTCAGTTACACTGACATTATTCAGTCCTTTCTCTTATTTTCTTTTTAATTTCTTTCATATTTGAAGCCTGAAAAAGCTCATGACCACAATACCTCTAGCTTTTTATATGGGCAACTATAATAAAGGCTGATACTACCTTATACAAGCCTGGATGAAACATGGCACAGAATTTGATACAGAAGCAGGATCAAAATGTATTAAAAAATTAATGACACTAATTTCCAAAGTTTATATATTTTAGGTGACTACATATATTGCACGGTGCTAATTTCCATTTGCAACTCCTTAGATAATAAAGCAGTCCATGAATGAAGAACTGGACTTCAGCTGATATGTGATAAGTAACATTGGCATCACACATTTGCCAATGACCTTGTCCAACAAGTGAGTCTACCGACTTCCCCTTGACATTCAATGACATACCATTGTCGAATCATAAGAATATATGAATCCCAATATTCATTCAATACATTCTCTGCTGTATTCTCTGCCACGTAGTTATTTTGGCAATGTGTTTTCTGTGAAACATCTCGGCCTGTTATTTTTTACTCATTCCTGGATTGTGAGCATCACTGCCAAGACCGGCATTTGTTGCTAATCCTAACTGCCCTTCAGAAGAACCACCTTCTTGAACCTCTGCAGTCCATGTGATGTAACTACACCCACATTGCTGTTGGAAAGGGAGTTCCAGGATTTTGATTCAGCAACAATGAAGGAATGGCAATATAGTTCCAAGTCAGGATGCTGTGCTCCAGTGCAGCCACTGCCCTTTTCCTTCTAGACGATAGAGGTCACGGGTTTGGAAGATGCTGTGGAGAAGCCTTGACAAGATGCTGCAGTGCATCTTGTAGATGATCCACACTGCTGTCACAGTGCACCAATAGTGGCTGAATGTCTAAGGGGTGAATGGGGTACCAATCAAGCCAACCTTATCCTGGATGCTGTCGAGCACCTTGAGTGATAGTGGAGCTGCACTCATGCAGAAAAATAGAAAGTATTCCATCACACTCCTGAATTGTGCATTGCAGGTGGTGGAAAGGCTTTGGGGAGTAAGCCATTCGCTGCAGAATACCCAGTTTCTGAATTGCTCTTATAGCCACAGTATTCACGGCTGGCCCAGTTACGCTTCTGGTCAACAGTGACACCTGAATGTTGATCGTGGGGGATTCAGGGATGGTAATGCTACCAAATGTTAAGAGGTGGTGATCAGACTCTCTCTTGTTGGAGATGGTTATTGCTTAGCACTTGTGTATCACAGATGATACTTGCCACTTATAGCCCAAATGTGAATGTTGTCCAGGCCTTGCTGAATGCAGGCACAGACTGCTTCATTTACTGAGGAATTGTGAAGGGTACAGAATATCGTACAATCATCAGTGAACATTCCCACTTCTGACCTTATGATCAAGTAGCTGAAGTTGGTTAAGCCTAGGACACTGCCCAGATTATCTTTTGCAGCAATGTCCTATGGCTGAGATGATTGGCCTCCACCAACCTCAACCATTTTCCTTTCCTCTAGGACTCCAACAAGTGGAAAGGTTTCCTCTTGATTCCCACTGGATTCAATTTTATTAGGGTTCCTTGATGCTGCACTCAGCCAAATGCTGCCTTGATGACAGGGCAATCGCTCTGACCTCATCTCTGGAATTCACCTTCTTTGCCCATGTTTGGACCAAGGCTGCAATAAGATTTGCAGTCAGGTAGTCCTGACAGAACACAAACTGAACATCAGTGAAACTGATTTTCAAATAATACATCATAGGAAAGACACTAAAATTGAAAGCAAAGTGCGTGCCTTCGCAAGCCTGAGTACTGCTTCGGGTGCACATAGCATAAAGTGAGAGTTTGGTGAGTGCGGGAGTTCAGCAAAAAGGGGAAGGAGGTACTCCTTTTCTTTATACTTTTTTTCAGCCTCCAGTAGTTGGCTGTTACTTTGGTACAAGGAAAAAAGCTGATCGGTGAGTAACTGGTAAGTAATTCTACTTATTCTAATTGTAATAAATAGCTTTTAAAGTTACGGTATGGTAGGTCAGTTCAGCCAATAGAATAGACATCCTGCAGTATGTGGGAAGTCATGAATGCACCATGTGTCCTACATGAACACATCTGCAGTAAGTGTCACCAGCTGCAGACACTTGAGCTCCAGGTTTTGGAATTTGAGCAGCGGCTGGAGTCACTGTTGTGTGCATTGGCAAGGCTGAGAAATATATGGATAGCATGTTTAGGGAGGTGGTCAGACGGCAAGTTAGAACCGTGCGGGCAGAGAGGGAATGGGTGACCGCCAGGCAGCATAAGAAATCCAGGCAGGTAGTACAGAAGGCCCCTGAGTTTATCTTGCTTGCTAACTATTTTTTTATTTTGGATACTGGTGAGGGCGAAGGTTCCTCAGTGGAATGCAGCAAAAGCCAAGTCCATAGTGCCATGAGTGGCACAGGAGGGAAAGAAGAAAAGCGGAAGAGCAATAGTGATAGGTGATTCAATAGTCAGGGGATCAGACTGGCATTTCTGCAACAGTAAACATGAATCCAGGATGCTGTGCTATCTCCCTGGTGCCAGGCCAAGGATGTCATGGAGGGGCTGCAGGACATCCTTCTGAGGGAGGAGGTTTGTGATCCACATTGGTACCAATGACATAGAAAGGAAGAAATGAGATACTGAAAGCATATTTTAGGGAGTTAGGAAGGAAATTAAAAAGTAGGACCTCAGAAGCAGTAACCTCAGGATTACCCCCCGTGCCCCTAGTGAGCATAGGAATAGGAGGATTGAGTGATTGAACAGGTGGGTGGGGAATTGGTGGAGGAGGGAGGGCAGCAGATTTCTGAGACATTGGGACCGGTTCTGGAGCAGGTGGGACCTGTACAAAATGGACAGATTATACCTTAACAGGACCAGGACTAATATCCTTGCAGGGAGATTTACTAGGGCTGTTAGGGAGGGTTTAAACTAGCTTATCAGTGGGGTGGGAACATAAGGGGTTGCACAAATTGAAAGGAAGTAAACCTGGTAACAGGAAGTAGAAAAGTAGCAAATAAAATGAGAAGGCAGGAGAAACAAAGACAAGCATCAACTACGCTTAGGATGTGGAATAATGTTCAAGAGACAAAGTTAAGGACACTCCACCTGAATGCATGCAGCATTAGCAACAAGGTAGATGATTTAAAGGCACAAACAGAGATAAATGGGTATCATCTAATTATTATTACAGAAACATTGCTACAGGGTGATCAAGACTAGAAACTGAATATTCAAGGATATTCAACTTTTTGGAAGAACAGGGAAAAGGGAAAATGAGGTGGTGTTGCACTGATAATAAGGGACAGGATTATACAATAGTAAGGGAGGATCTCGGAACTGAAGAACAAAATGTGGAATCTGTCTGGGTGGAGCTAAGAAACAGCAAGGGACAGCAAACATTGGTAGGAGTTGTTTATAGGCCACCAAACAGTTGCGGCAATGTGGGGCACGGTATTAATCAGTAGGTTAGAGAAGCATGTAGCATGGGCAATACATTAATCATGGATGAGTTAAATCTGCATGTAGACTGGGTAAGTCTAATGAGCACTAATGCTGTGGATGACGAGTTTCCAAGTGTGTGAGGGATGGTTTTCTAGAGCAGTATGTTTAGAACCGACGCAAAAAGAGGCTATTTTCAATATAGTATTATGTAACAAGATAGAGCTAATAAATAATCCTGTGGTAAAAGAACCTGTAAGGATGAGTGACCATAATACGATAGAATTTTACATTCTGTTTGAAAGTGAGGTAGTTCAATCTGAAGCCAGGGTGTTAAACTTGAACAAAGGAAATTATGAAGGAATGAGGAGCAAATTGGCTGAGATGGATTGGGAAAATACATTAAAAGGTATGAAGGTACTCAGGCAATGGATACACTTTAAAGGATTAATACATAGTTTATAGCAACTATACATTCATTCAAGGCACAAAACCCCAAAAAGAAAAATCTGTCAACAGTGGCTAACAAAGGAAATTAAGGGTTGTATAAGATCAAAGGAAAAGGCCTACAAAGTTGCCAGAATATTAGTAAACCTGAAGATTGGGAGGATTTTAGAATACAGCAAAGGAGGACCAAGGAACTGATAAAAAAAAAATGAGAATAGAATATGAATGTAAACCAGCAAAAAACATAAAAATGGACTGTAAAAGCTTCTATAGGTATGTAAAAGGGAAACATTTAGCTGAGACAAATGTAGATCCATTACAGGCAGTCAGTAAAATTTATAATGGGGAATAGAGAAATGGCAGAGAAGCTAAATTATTACTTTGCGTCTATCTTCACTGAGGAAGATACAGATCCCAAAATTAGGGATCCAAGGGACTAGGGAGAATGAGGGATTGAAGGAAATTAGTATTAGTAAGAAAGCTGTATTAGAGAAATTAAAAGGACTGAAAGTTTATAAGCCCCCAGAAACTGATATTCTACATCCCAGAGTATTGAAAGAGGTAGCTATAGAGATAGTGGATGCATTGGTGACCATCTTCCAAAATTCCATAGATTTTGGAATGGTTCCTGCAGATTAGAAGGTAGCAGGGGATAGAGAAAACAGGGAACTGCAGACCTGCTAGCCTCACATCAGTAGTAGGAAAAATGCTTAAATCAGTTCTAACGGATATGATAAATGGGCACTTGGATAATAATGATCTGATTGGGCATAGTCAACATGGATTTACAAATGGGAAATCATGTTTAATGAACCTGTTGGATTTTTCTGAGGATGGTTTCCCAACAGAATCGATAAAGGGGAGTCAGTGGATTTAGTATACTTGGATTTTCTGAAGGCTTTTGATAAAATGCCCCACAGGAGATTGGTTAGCAAAATTTAAGCACATGGGGTAGCAGGTAATATACTGACATGGATTAAGGATTGATCAACAGGCAGAAAACAGAATAAACAGGTCATTCTCACATTCAGGCTGTGACTAGGGGGGTACTGCAGGGATCAGTACTCGGACCCCAGCTGTTCACAATATATATCAATAATCGGATGTGGGGACCAAACGTAGTATTTCCAAGTTTGTGGATGACAGAAAACTGGATGAGAATGATGCAAAGCAGCTTCAAGAGGCTTTGGACAGATTTAGTGAGTGGGCAAGAACATGACAGATGGAACATAATGTGGAAAAATGTAAGGTTATGCACTTTTGTAGGAGGAACAGATGGGCAGAGTATTTCTTAAATGGTAAGAGATTAGAAAGTGTAGCTGGACAAAAGGACCTGGGTGTTCTCGTCAATAAATCACTGAAAGCTAACATGCAGGTGCAGCAAACAATTAGGAAGGCTAAAGGAATATTAGTCTTTATTGCTAAAGGGTTTGCGAACAGGAGTGGTAAAGTCTTGCTTCAATTGTATAGAACCTTGGTTGGACCACACCTGGAGTACTCTGTGTAGTTTTGGCCTCCTTACGTTAGGAAGGATATTATTGCCATAGAGGAAGTGCAACGCAGGTTCACTAGATTTGTTCCTGGGGGATAGCGGGACTGTCCTATGAAGGGCGATTGGGTAAAATGGGCCTGTACTCTCTAGAGTTTCGAAGAATGAGAGGTGATCTCGCTGAAACCTGCAAAATACTTAAAGGGATAGACAGGGTATATGCAGGTAAGATGTTTCTCCTGGTTCTCCTAGAACCAGGTGACATCATTTCAAAATAAGGGGGGAATCCATTTAGGACTGAGGTGAAGAGAAATTCTTTACTCAGAGGGTTGTGAATCTTTGGAATTCTCTACCCCAGAGGGCTGTGAAAGCTCAGTCATTGAGTATGTTTAAAGCAGAGATTGCCAGATTTCTAAATACCAATGACATTTAGGGATATGGGGATAGTGTGGGAAAAAGGCATTGAAGTGGATGATCAACCATGATCATATTGAATGGCTGAGCAGGCCTGATAGGCTGAATGGCTTAATCTTGCTCCTATGTTCCTATATGAAATGAGATATGGATCCCACCTTTGGAGTTTTCAGCCATGGCTTCCACACTGTGGTTCTATCATGTGATATTTATAATTTGCTTCCAGATGTGTTAAAAAGTTTGTGGCAATCTGCTAGATGCTGCACAGCATTGTGAAAGACTGGCATTTACACCTTGGTGATGCAATACAACTGCAGCATGACAAAGAGCTAAATAAAGATGATAATGAACAACAGCCAGCAGCTAATGCACTGAAAATTTACTCATCAAATAATGATTTTTTTGCTCATTGAATAATCTGCTGTGTATAGTACAACTAAGCCACAAACAAGACATAGCTAAATGTGTGACATTAAAATATAGCCTACAGTAGCGTATTATATTTGAACTTATCAGATATGCCACAGCTTCAAAATATCCCAATATCTGATCAAGATTCCCCACACTGGTTGAATTTCAATTTCTTGCCAAGCTCCCAAAAGCATAACTTTTATGGAATAAAATCATAAAAAATACCGCCTTCTTTCTCCTCAACATTCATGGCCATGACAATTATTTGTTAACCCAGGACTATTGCCTGATTTCATCCCTGATAGACCAGTTAGTTCCCAAATGATGCCTGCAGTGCCTTTAAGATTTTTATTATGATACAATATCTTTTCAATCCCTTCCAGGAAGGGACTTTATGTCAGCTTCATGAAGTCAACTTCATGTTCTAAGTACTAGCGAAAGGATATGGGGTTACCAGTTGGCATGTCTGATATGGAATTCCTCTGAAAACAGGAAATATAAATAAATCACTTCTAATTTGAAATGTAAATTTATTTAACACCCAAAAATGGGAAAATAAGTGTTTTCACTGAATACAGCAGACTGATTTTGTAGTATACTTCTGGTGTCCTTCACATCCTGTCCATTGCTTCAAGAGATCATTTTACTGCTTCCACACAACTTATGGGAGAAAGTAACTACTGTAAGATGATCTTTGGATCTTTACTTTTATTTTTAAGATGTACTTCCAAGTTCATTTTAATGATATAACAAGAATTCTACGCATAACAACTCTTACTTTTTTCAATTTTATTAGCCCTGTATATCTGATAGATATTAAATTACATGGGGCAGAGTCTTTCGTTCGGCATGCAGAGGAGGGCCCCGCACAACTACATGTATGATGATGCGCAGGGTGACGTCAGGTGTGTGTCCTGACATTACCGCGCTTCCTTCCGATCTTTAGTTCAGCGGGCGTGCACCAAAGTCGGCTGCGCACCCACTGAACTGTCAAAGGCCTTAACATTAATAAACCAACTAAAGTGATTGTCAGGGCTGCCTGTCCAACCTTAAGGTTGGCGGGCAGGCGAAGAGACCAGGCGGCCTTCGCATTTCTCATGAAACCTCATCCATGGGTGGGATAAGGTTTCATGAAGGATTTAACAATGAAATAAAACTTTTTATCAAAATTCATAAACATGTCCCAGCTCATGTCCCAGCCTTAATTGGCCCACCCAAGTAAAATGGCGGCACGCAGCCTTTTGCGGGCGGCGATCAGCTCCACGTCCGCCCATGCCCGTTCCTGACCCACCCGCCCTATGGGGAGAAAATGCTCCCCATAGAGTCCAAGTCACAGAATCTTTTTTTAAGAATTCATAATTTCAGATGGGGTGCCAAGTTAATCTGATGCATTTGTTCCAGAGAATGGACCAAGAGAGAAAAAATGCACACATACACACATGTCACACAGTTGGAAATCTCCTTCTGGACTGTTCCACGCACCTTCTGATAATCATTTACAGCATCACAAAGAATCTTTGAACAGCCAAACACAGAACAGCATTCTAGGAGCAGATTCTGGCAGCTAAATTGAAATGGGAATTTGATCTTTTTGGAAATATCAGAGCTCAGTGGAATACAGTCCACTTTGGGAAAATGCTTTTTTTGACATCACCATAAGGAATTATGCATAATATTCTATTAGTGCTGGGGCCAGTATTTTAAATCAGCTGTCCCAGGTGACTTCAGACTTTCTAGATGACAGCGTTGCAGATACCACTTGGAATGGGTACAGTCCAATGCTGACAATTATTATGACACAGCCGATGGTAAAGGCTAAGATGTTCAAATCCCAGAGGGAAACTTGAAACAACTGTCATAGCCCATTTTAGCAATTTGTATGTTTTGAGATGCAGGCTTTAAATTCAATAATAATAAGACCACCGAGTCTCAAGAGGTTTTTATTAAAACTAAATTAAGCATTTAATAATACAAGATTGCAAAAACATACATATGTCTACAAAGTTACTACTATAATAACTACAAAAATCCCCTAATTAATCTGACCCGATCCCTGGAAAGGCAATGGTATAACACATAGATTTAAACAGACCCCTGGCAAAGCATAGCCCGGACAGTCACATTCAAAATGAGTTTCTTTCAGCTCTGGGTCCTTGCAGACAGACTTATGGCTTACAGACTGGAGGCTTTAGAATCCCTCCTCCTTTATATGTATTTTCCTCTTTGAATGCAAATTCTCATTGTCACTAGGTTTTTTAACTTCAAATCTTCTAACAATAAAACCTTTCATAATACCGACATTACCAGTAAGCTTTGGAAAAAAACATTGTTCCTAAGCTTCACCAGCTTAGGTGTAATATTTCACCTGCTCTTTCGAATGGTCTATTTAAAAATGCAAATTTCCCCCTTTACACCTCACCTTTTATTTCCCTATGTTTATCTAATTACCATTTCAAACCTACTTCCCTTCTATACATCAAAGCCTATAGACCAGCTGGCTTTAATCCAATTAAGACACACACACGTACGCACACATAAACACAGATGCCACTAAACTCTATTTTAAAATAATTTCCAACAACATTATAGACATTATTATATCATCTTGACACAACTACATTTCCACTTACAGCAATGAAGTGCACAATAATGTTTAAGTAATGTCTACAATGAGGACATTAAACTCAAGTTATAGCATCCTTTATCAATGGAGTTTAACAGTACTGAACTGTACTTCATCTAAGGTTTTGGAAGTGACAGGAACTCTATGGTAAAATGCCACACAACTTGGAAGAAGCAGAATGAATGTGTGTTAATGAGCTACATGACATTCAGACCAATTCTTTGTGCCAATGCTTTACTGGTAAAATTGCTGAGAAGCTAAATTTTATGGAAGGAATATGTTAAATGAAAACATGATTAAATATATTTTTTAAAAATGACCTAAATTCTGATTATAATGGTCACAATATATGGAAAGGGATCCTTATATTTCTAAGATATGTTTTATAAATAAACAAAAGGTTCATTCACCACATTCATATATATTAAAATTGGGCCTGGATTAGATGACATATAGATTATGTAGGTCCATTTCTAGGTACCATGTTTCTCATGATTATCGATGCACATTCCAAATGGATGGGCGTTTTTGAAGTGAGATCACCTACTTCATCTGCAACCATTGAAAAACTGTGCCAGAGTTTCGGTGTTCATGGTTTACCTGAAGTTATTGTGACTGCTAATCATACGGCTTTCACTAGCACTGAATTTCAAAGATTCGTGAACCTAAATGGGATTAAACATGTCAGGACAGCACCGTACCTCTTCTAGTGGCTTGGCAGAAAGAGCAGTACAAACCTTTAAAACAGGCATGAAGAAACTATAAGAGGGAACATTAGAAATGGGAATTTCAAGATTCCTATTCAGCTGTCGCACAACTCCTGATGTGACCACTTGTTTAACACCTTCAGAATGGTTAACAAAGCATCAACTTCATACGAGATTGAGTTTAGTATTCCCTAATTTAGAGGGGAAGGTGGAGAGAAACCAGGGGAGTCAGAAAGTAAATCACGACGTTCACAGTAAAGGCCAAGAGTTTACTGTGGGAGAGACAGATCTTGTATGAAATTTTGCAACTGGACCAAGATGGGTTCCTGATATAATCGTCTCTGAAACAGGACCTGTGTCATATTAAGTAGAAGTGGAAAACAGGATTGTTAGGAAACACGTGGATCATCTCAGAAGTCGAGACACACTCCAACAACCAGTTAATCCATCTGAAATCGAAGTCGAAACTTCAACACCTGAGGTGCCAGATCAACAAAGAATAGACATACCTGATGTCTCTGCTGAAGTAAATAATTCTGAACTGCCATTGCCCTGCAATGGATGTCCCTGCAGTTCCTGTGCAAGTCGATCCAATGGAAGAACCTCCTGTTGTAGAGTTGTGTCGCTCTACCTGAATCTGAAAACCTCCTCAAAGACTGAATTTGTAATGACTTGAACTGTATATAGTTGTATCTAATATGGGTTCAGATGTTTTGTATATAAGAGGGTAAAACAAAAGTAAAGGGAGAGGAATGTAATGATTATAAGTTAAACCATTTCTTACTATTATGGGGATCATGTGACTGTATAGACCAATCATCCCTAAGCGTGGGGAATCTTAGGGGCAGAGCTTTTTAGCCTTGGTCTTGGAGCAAGCATGTAACCTCCTCTGAAGTCTGTTAATAAAGTTCACTGTTTCTTATGAGAAACCCATCCTGCACTCCCCAAGTTTATAACAGCATAGAAGACCACAAAGTTGCACTACTGCACAACAAAAATCACTGTTTATGTAAAATTATAGTGCCAAGTGGACACTAATTTGATTTTCGCATTTAATCAAGGTTAGCATAGAAATCATTGCCATTACAATTGAATCCTGAAGCAAGATTGATATTACACTTCTAGCTATTGCAAATGACTGGAAATGCCTCATTGAATTTGTACGCTTGTCTAATAGGAGTGCAAAGTAAACTGCATTATAAATTGAAAGTATTAGAATTAGATATCAAAAGTAACAAATCAGTTTGTGCATTTTTGAAACCTGAACATAGATGCAACGCTGCTGGTCTCAGAGCCCAAATTAATCTAGTCTGGACTATTCAAGATCACTACAAGTGTACTATATTAAGGAGCAACATCTTATGAATAATTCTGCTTGTATTACAGACTATAGAACAAAATGGAGTGAAAGATCTATCTTAAATGATTACAGTTTTATCTAAAGCAGTTACAGTTGCTTATTAGGATAATTTATTCAAGTTTTAAAGATGCAGGCTGCCACCATAAACTAATCTTGACACATTTAGTTCAGACTTGATCCTTTCTGCCAACATCCATCACTGTGCACATCAAAATAGAACATTTTCTTGACTTTAAAAAGAGGACTTTGCAGTGAGTAGAATCAATGTCAGAAGCATATAATGCAAAACTCAAATTGGGCATCTTCGCAACAGCAAGGATGCAATAAAAATGATCAGTTATTAAAGTGATGTGGTTACATATGAAGCTGCAGAGGAAGTTCCTTAGCTGCAGCAACCATTCAGCTGGAATATAGGTATCTGTTAGTCTGTCACTTGGTTAATTGCAGCAAAACAGCAGCTTGGAAATTCTTGGCTGTTATTCAAATCAATTCACCTTTTTTTGAGTTTTCATCATTTACTCATTAAAAACATAATGGTCAGATACAGAATCAAATTTTTAGTGAACAAGACAAAAATACCAGACACAACCTTTTTCCCTCTTTTGAATTAGGAAAATGTAACCCTCATAGCCCCTAAACATAAAAAACACAAAGAAAGTTCTATGTGACATGTTGCACCATTGTAGGAAGAACCATTGTTTTCAGTTCCTGATTGCAAGCATTCACCTCACACATATATAAGATCCTTCAGCATTTGCCATCAACTCCAGCACTTGACATCTCTGACACACTGTCAAGAACAAGATGTAACAAAAAGCAAAACTGAAAGACATGACAATGAAGGGCAATGCAGAAATCCCTTCATTTGGCAAGCTTGTTTTAAAAAAAGCGGGATAAGTGCAGTTTCTAGAAAACAAAAGTAAAATGTCAGGTGTTCTACACTGATAGTTAATAAACAATTTTTCATTTCCACTTGTCAGTAAGAGATGCTAAACATCCCATTCCACAATTTTTTCAGTAAACTCTTATTGAAGATATTTAAAAAAGATGGTCCTAATTCTACAAAAACATGTTTGTCTTTTGTAATTTGTAAGATTGGGCTTTTGCATTGAATCTATCTGGTCAAAAATGTCTGATTCCAGTTACATTTCTTATAAATGTCTATGTCAAACAGCAGCTTAGAAATTTGTGATCACGTTATGCGAGATGCTTAGCCAGTGCACAAATGGTATGATCTGAAGAATCTTGGATATTAGGTCTCAGACCTCATTTGCATGGAAACTGTGATGATGGAAAGTGCCTGAGAGCTGGAGGGGGGTTTAGTGTAGAGCTGAGGAGCACTCCTGCTCCTTTCAGTTCCACATTCACATTCATATTAGCCCATTTACAGGCCATAAGTGATGGTATCCATGAGTGCAACCAGCAATGGCACCACCTGCCTCAGGGCAAACCAATCTTGTAGTTAGGGCCTCAGGTAGGAGATAGGCCCCTTATTTACATATGCAAAGTGCCCAACAACTGCTTTAGGCATGGATAAAGGATGAATTTATTCTCCTTATCCAATAGGGTGAGCAGAGGACTTCCAGTCTGATGCATGCATACACTTCCAACACCAACCCTACATTTTGGGAACTATTTAGGAGATCACATAGTGTTCAATCTCTAGTCCACAAGTCAGTGCTAGATTAAATTCTAGTCAAGTGTCAAATCGGATTTTAACAGTTAAATTAAATGATTACATATTACAGCTACTGACACCCAAGATCTGGTACAGCAGCTCTGTGAAGCCAGGAGTTCCTTCCTGCACAGAAGATAGGGATTCCAGCTAAGCAGGAGTCACTCAGTATACACCAGGCACTCTTGGTGAAACATTCCTTTTAGACCAGTAAGTGCTGTTAAAATGCA
This sequence comes from Carcharodon carcharias, assembly GCF_017639515.1. Classification (NCBI taxonomy): domain Eukaryota; kingdom Metazoa; phylum Chordata; class Chondrichthyes; order Lamniformes; family Lamnidae; genus Carcharodon; species Carcharodon carcharias. The sequence continues at coordinate 65,138,672 of NC_054474.1, read as the reverse complement.
GCAGAAGCAATGAGGAGTGACACCTTGATTAGAAGCTGCATAGAGATTGATGGTGGGTATGTTGAAATGAAGTGGCTGAAATAATACTTTAAGTCGCTCACAGAATATAGTGAACCATCTGAATTTAATCAGCAACAACTTGCATTTACATGGTGTCTATAATTAAGTGAAACATCGCAAAGCACTTCACAGGAATTTTAACAAATAAAATTTGACACCAACCCATTGAAGGACATACTAGGACAGCTTGGACAAAGTGGTAGATTTTAAGAGAGGCAAGAGAGGAAAATATATTTTCCCTTTACACATACCAACTTCTTACATCTCTCAAACAGCTTGAACTGCTTTAAGCACAATAGGAACAAAATTCCCATGGCCTGTGTTTCCCAGCAGAAGTGTAGAGGCAAAGAACTTAAGTGCACCTACTCCAGAAGACTCTGGTCCCAACTCAAATTGCCGGTGTGGGATCATTTTCACAACTGTGGTTTGCCTTGTCACTTATAAGGACACTTCAGCAGCATCTACCCCGATACCCCACTAAGGCCAAACAGTTACTCCACCATAAGTTCCGCAGCAACAGAAACCAAATAAAAAATCTTCAGCTCCAAATAACAAAGCAATCAATTAACTTTGTCCCAAGAGCTTCTGAGCCTTGCAAAAGGCTTCACATGTCTGCAGCAGGAGGAGGCAGGATCAGCCAAGCTCACCGGCACTCGGAGGACTGCTGGGAAAGAGGCATCTGTGACATCCCAGTCGGATGAAAAGCCTCTGGGATCAGCCCTGCCTGAGATGATGGAGCTGCGAGAGGCAGGGGAACATCAGGCAGAGGTGTTGGTGGCCCTCAACAGAGTGGCACGTTGAGGTGCAGAGTCTGTCTGCCTGCTGGCTGATTAAGTGGCTCTGATCTGTGTGTGCATCGAGGACTCCACTGGGAGGGTGGAGAACACCATGGAAAACCTGGTCCAACAGCATGCCCAGTTACGGTTGAAGATAGGTGCAGACCTGCGCTCCATCGCTGCAGCCATGGGTGAGCTTTTGCTCTGGATATGCGAGAAGGGAACAGGGCACCTCAACCTCCCCCCATGCGGCCCCCTCTCTTCAAGAAGTGAGGCAGGAGCCCTCCGGCACCCATAGGGAGGAGTGGCTATTGGACGCCCCTGGAACCTCCACTCAGGACTTTCTGAGGGTGCACAGCCCTTCAGAATCCCCCTAGTCTGTGGCCCCTTCAGCTTCACCCCTGTGACTGCAGAGAGAGCAGCTGCCCCACAGCAGGACAGATGGGGCCGTCCAAGCCTCAGGTCTCCAGTGGACACCCACTAAGGTCATCCAAGGCAACAGGAAAAACTGGTCAGCAGGCTGCCTCCTGCGGATGTCGGGGAAGTGCCTAGAAGAAGTGGTAGTGAATGCAAGATTAAGAAGTGTTAATTTCACACTATAATTGTTAATGTTCTTACACTTTTGTAAATAGACTACACCTGCACTTTAATGGGGTCTATTGTGGTAGTTAGTACGTTTGTGCAACCCCAACCAGCACCACCCGCGCCCCCCCCCACCCCCCCCCCCAACCCCACACCCCTCCCTCCATTTTCAGAAGGATACCCCAAGCTGGGTCTATGTCCCCGGAATCATGCATGTGCAGTAGACTAGGATCTTTGCCAGGGCCCTTGCAAGCCATGCACAAGAAGCCCCTGGTGCAATCTAAACCTTTGCCCTTCACGTGCTCAGCTGTTGAAATGTCTCAACATTGTCAGTACTATCTGCTGGGGTTCTCCTTCAGTTGTCCAGTTGAGCTGATCTAACATTCCGCTCACCCCCACTGACCCAAATCCCATGCAGCATCTTGAGTGCTTCACCCCGAGGCTCTGGATTGTTGCAGCTGGCCATAGTGTGTATGACTTTTCAGGTTGAGTCCAACACCTTCCAACTTCCCCCCATGACCTACACCCTCCCCCTCAAAACCACCGACCCTCCTGATGTGACCTTTGACCTCCCCACAGTCACCCAACAACCCACCTCCATCACCTTCCATCTAATGCAGATGAATGTTTACATCCCCTAACTTCCCAAGGAGCCAACCCCCCACCCCATGACAATAGACATGCCCCCCCATCATCCTGCCGATCCCCAAAATCCAGTTTTGCTACGTTGTCCCCTCCTACAACCCTCGGCATCCTTCACCTATTATCGCAGGACCCTCACAGTCTCACCCAATCATCTCCCACCGCCTCCTCTAACCATCACCATACCTTCTTATCAACAATTTCCCCAGTATGTCTGGGACTAATCAGACTCCCCCTGAGCCTCTCTCCCATCTTCACCCCTGTGCTCATTCACACCATCCCATCCCACACCCCATGCCTGTTCACACCAGCACACCCCACCCCCCCCATGCCTGTTCACAACAGCATACCCCACCCCCCACCCCCCACGCCTGTTCACACCTGCAAACCCCACCCCTCCCCACGCCTGTTCACACCTGCAAACCCCACCCCCAAGCCTGTTCACACCAGCACACCTCACCCACCATGCCTGTTCACACCAGCACACCCCATTCCTCCCCAGGCCTGTCCACACCTGCAAACCCCACCCCCCATGCCTGTTCACAGCTGCACACCCCACTCCCAATTCCTGTTCACACCTGCCAACCCCACCCTTCTCCATGCCTGTTCACACCTGCACATCCCATCCCACCCCACATGCCTGTTTACACCTGCACAACCCACACCACCATCCACACTCCACCATAGCCGTTTCCTCCCTCCTGCTCCATACCACCTCACCCATTCTACAACCCCTGCAGCATCTCCTTCTTTCCCCCAAAAACCCCCAACCTTCCTCGCCCCCTCTAGGCCTCTGCAACCATCCCAACCCTTCACTCCTCTCCTCCCTGTCTAATGCTGCATCCACACCGCCCCCCCCACCCCCGCCCCGCCACCACCCCCCGCCCCCGCCACCAGCACCGACCATCGCCAGCCCAGCAGTATCTCATGCCAGCTGTCCACCACGATGATCCATGTCCTAGAAGCTCCTGCGGTGAGTTGATCCATGTGGTAGATGTTCCACCCACCCACTGCTGCACGTGCCTCCAGGGTCACGCTCACTGGAGGCCTCCATCTTCCGAGCTGTGCAAGCTGCCCCAGGCCTTCTCCCGGGTGATTGCCAACATGCCCACACCATGTTTGTCCAGACATGCTCTGGAGTGGTGTGATATCCCGCTGGTGGCATGGATAATTGGACAGGGGAAACAATTCCGGTCGAGCCTTATCTGTATCCCATTAATAGGATGCAAAATAGCTTCAGTGGGGAATGGCAGCCCACATGACAGGCGGGAGAGCACGTCCCCTCTATCATTTCATGCTGGCAGGAAACTGATTTTATATCTCCTGCTGCATTGACCCCCCCCTTGCACGCCATTAAACTGGCTGCCGTTGGGACTGGAAAATTCCGGTCTTCGACTTTTTAAAAAATCCAGAACATATTTTTGATCAGAAAATTCGACTTTTGTCTTAGGACTTTCCAAAAATCTCACAAAATTTGAGGATCTAATTACATCAGAGCAGTAAAATCATTATCAACATCAGGGAATAATACTATAGTGATGTTAAATTATTTGGCACTAATATATACTTAATTATTGTTTTGAAATAGATAGTATTATTAATCATGGCATTTTTATACTTTGTGTGCAAATTGAAGTATGCCACATGTATAAACTGCACAAGGTTACAGAGGTAATTTTCCAAATGCTGTTTGTATGGTCCAAATTGCTGGGAAAGCATTCTCTTTTTATCAGTTGTAAAGATCCTCTGTGAAATGAAGTGGCCAGAGTCTGCTGCACAAAATGCCCCATATTTCAGCCTAATTGGCAATCTAATTCAGAGATATCAATGCCAAGAATGGGAAAGTAGGTTCAGTCCAAAGCACCAATATTGCTCATCTTAAGATGGCCATAAAATTTCATCAAATGTTCTATTTTGACAGGTCTTGCACAAAGTTTTTCTGAACACGGTATAACAAAAAGAATATCTGAACATAGGAAATAGGAGGAGGAGTCGGCTATTTGGCCCCTTGAACCTGTTCCGCCATTCAATGAGATCATAGTTGACCTGATTACAGCTTTAACTTCACCTTCCTGCCTGCACCCCCATTAACTCTTGCCTCCCATGTGGATCGGACATCTGTCTAAATCAGCCTTGACACAGCCTCCTCTGCCCTATGACGTAGAGAATTCTAAAAGTTAACAACCCTCCGGAAGAAGAAATTCCTCCTCATTTCCATGATAAATGGGAGACCCTGTTATTTTGAAACTGCGCCCTCTAGTTCCAGATTTCCCCACAAAGGGAAATGTCCTCTCGGCATCTACCTTTTCAATCCCCCTCAAAGTCTTATATGTTTCATTAAGATCAGCTATCATTCTTCCAAACTCCAATAAGTATAGGCCCAATCTGCTCAACCTTTTCTCATAAAACAATCCCTTAATCCCAAGAATCAACCTAGTGAACCTTCTCTAAACTGTGTCTGATGCAAGTCCCTCCTTAAATAAGGAGACCAAAACTGTACGCAGAACTTTAGGTGTGGCCTCATCAATGCCCTGTACAGTTGTAACAAAACTTCCCTAATTTTACACTCCATCCCCCCGCAATAAAGGCGAATATTCCATCTACTGCCCTAATTACTTGCTGAACCTGCATGCTAACTTTTTGTGATTCACATACAAGGACACCCAGATCCCTCTGTGATGGAGCATTTTGCAGTCTCTCTCCACATAAATAATATTCTGCTTTTCTGTTATTTCCACGTAAGTGGACAACCTCACATTTTCCCAAATTTTTGCCCACTCACTTAACCTATCTATATCCCTTTGCAGACTCTTTGTATCCTCTGCCCAATCTGCTTTCCTGCCTGTCTTTGTATTGTCAGCAAATCTGGCTATAATACACTCAGTCCCTTCATCCAAGTCATCCATAAAGATTGTAAGTAGCTGAGGTCGCAGTGAACCCAAGTCCTTTGGCACTTCATTAGCTGCAGTTTGCCAACCAGAAAATGAGCCAGTTATTCCAACTCTCTGTTTCCTGTTAGTTAGCCAATCATCTATCCATGCCATTATATCAACTTCAACACCATGAGCTCTCATCTGATGTAGTAACCTTTTATGTGACACATTATTGAATGCCTTTTGGAAATCTAAATACGCTACATTTACTTATTCTCCTTTATTCATCCTGCTTCTCACATCCTCAAAGAACTCTAATAAATTTGTCAAACACAATTTCCCATTCCTGTTAACTGTGCCTGACTGTATTATGATTTTCTCAATGTCCTGCTAATACTTCCTTAATAATGGATTGCAACATGTTCCCAATGATGGATTTTAGGTTAAGTGGCCCATAGTTTCCTGCTTTCTGTCTCCCTCCTTTGCTGAATAGAGGTGTGAAGACACCTATTTTATTATTCAATGAATAAATCAAAACCACCAGCTATATAATAAACATGGGGGTGAAAACACCTTAAGATGGCCAATACAAATTTGTATATTCTAAAAGAGCTAACCATGAGCTTTAGTTAATTAGCATACAATTCCACAATCATGCACTAAATTGTCAATAATGTGACATAATGAGAAACTAAGTTAACAATATAGATTTAACCAATTGCACATGGTCCATTTCTGACAAAGTTTTGGTAATTAACATACATTTATACTATATGCTTGGCATCAGTGCAAAGCTGTTCTGACCTTTTGCCAAAACTAAGCTTTTGCAGTGTTAATAGATTATCAAGGCCCAAATGGACTCTGAAGCAAAGCAAAGCAAAGCAAAACTATCCTCTCCAAAGAGAGCTACTTTTCTCTGCCATGGTGTCAGTTGGATCCTAATTCTGGATTCACACTGCATTAACACTGTAACTGCAGCATTGATGTGAAGCAAAAAAGCTCTGTACTGCCATTACCATTACAGTGCATTTGAAATCTTATGCAGCTCAATTTTCCAATCATTTCTTTTCATCACATTCTGCAATCAGCCATAAGTCATGGGCTCTTGTGATATAAAAGGTACATGAATCCAAATCAAAGTAAGAGTATCACCTTTTCCTAATTCATACCTTATATGTCACAAGTTATAATTTTTGCATTTTATTTAAGTCTAAATATTAAAAAATTATTTTTATTAATTGAAATTATTTTTTTTGGATTTAATGTAATCTTATTATTTTCTATTCTATCAAAGAGAGAAAAATAATTAGAGGTATTAAGATTACATAGCTAAAATGGCCCACCCATAGGACTATGCTCAAAGACAGGATGAATTGATCTGATGTAAAAGCAAGTTTTGAAGAAGGTTCATACTGGACTCAAAACATTAACTCTATTTGTCTCTCCACAGATGCTGCCAGACCTGCTTAGTTTTTGCAGCACTTTTATTATATAATATATATATGAATTACACTGACTATTTTCCATCACTTCTGCTACACCAGTTAAGTATCCCATTCCACAGTAAGTACGAATTCTCAAAACATTAATAAGTGCATTTAAAAATTAACAATGAAGTAGTCAACACTTGCTAAATAATCTTGTTCTACATCTCAACAGAAATGTTTATCATTTACACATTCATTCAGACAGTGCTGCATAAAGATTTGGTTGTAGAGTTTGCCCAGTAGAGATTTTGAAACAACATATGCCTGACATATTGGAAACTGTGCAAATTAATGTCCCATACAATTAACTGTAAGTATATTCTGAGAATATATCCTGTGCTATACCGTACAATATTGTGTACTTAGACTTTTAACAGCATTTGTTAAAGCTCCACATAAAAGAAAATACTGACTAGGCTCAAAGCTGCGGGGATTTAGGGGAAAAACCTGGGTATGGATAAGAAATTAGCTGAAGGTGAGAAAACAACGAGTACTAGTTTAATGTTCAGGGATGTGTGGCCACGGATGGAGTGGTGGGTGTAGGGATGAAATAGGGTACTGTGTGGTACATCCGAGGCCTGTTATTGGAACCACTACTGTTTCTCACTTATGTCCATGAATTATATTCTGAAATAATGCACATTGGTCAAACTTGCAGATGAAACCAAATTAGTGAAATAATGGGATAGTGAGATTAGAGGATCATAATTTACAGAATGAGCTAAAACAAAGCCGAGTGGCCAAACATAGGCAGATACAATTTAATTTCATCAAGAGCAAAGTATTGACACTGCTAAGGAAAATGGGAAACCTGTACACTTCATGAATGGTGCTGAAATAGCTTGAGAATGAACTGAAAGAATTCTCAGAGTGTCTGTAAATGCTGTTCAGCATATCCCTACAATGCACACTAACAAAATGCTGAAATACATAGTAAAAACAGTCACCGTTGGATTAATTTATGATCTTACAGTTCTCTGGTCAAACCACACTATGAATACTGTAGCTGGTCACCAGAAACAAGGAAGATATCCAAGTGTTGAAAATGGTACAGAGAAGAGCCAGAAGGCTGATCCATATTGTAAAGAATTTGAGGTTTAAGAAAAGGTTGAAGAGGCTTGGGCTTTTCAGACTGGAAAAAAGATACTAGGGAGGTAATCTGTAGTGTTCTACAATAAAAAATGGTATGGAAAAGGACAGTATGGTATACCAGGTGAAATTAAAAGTAGGTCAAGGGGACACAACTTAAGATTTCAATTAATGAAAATTAAATTTAGGACCGATGTCATGAGATCTTCAAAGCTCAAGCAGTCAACCCTTGCAATGCACTTTTCAACAGAGATAAGTAGCAAAAACCGTGGAATCATTTAAGCAACTAAATGCAGCAATGGGGGAGTAGAGGATTTTCTGGATAGGTGCGTTATGATGGACTGAATGATCTTCCTGACTTGTGATTATTTTGTGACCAATGTCGATTCCCCCGACACAGAAAATTCCTAATCTCCACTAAGGACAGGCAAGTACAGATTTTCCTAAAAAGAACAGTATCTAAATGATGTACATAGGCCAAAATTTTTCAGACCCGCCCACGGCAGGAATAATTGCAGGCAGGGTGGAAAGTTTGACAGACCAGCCAAAGATCCGTTGACTTCGAACAGGAATTTCCAGTCCTGCCCAATCTAGACCATGGTTACTAATGCGAAAATCAGTCAACAACTTGTAGTGAGGAAAATACTTTTGTGAATGCTGGCCAACTTGCGCTACACTGTGTTAAGCTTTACGAAAATGGTATCTCATGCATTGCCATGATTTTCATGTAGTTGCTGCATAGGCATATGAATTACCCATTAAATTTGCCACAGAAAGCTAAGTCCAGTAATTATCAGTGCAAGTACTCTTTTAATGATGTAATAATTGTTAATGACTGCCAATCAACCTTTCTTGCCCAGTAGATAAACAGCGATAAGTGTGGCGTCTTGCTCTTGTAGGTTGTGAATGGTTTGAGATTTCAAAAATGTTAAATATTACATTTTTAAATGTTTCAATCTTACCGTTCATTTGTCTCTTTCCTGTCTCTCTTAATCAAATCTTTCTTTCCCTCTCTTTACTTCCCTTTCTGTACCCAGTTTGATATTGAATTTACCCATTCCGATTCATCCTCCGTCTCAGTCCTTCCTTTGTCTATTTCTCAATACTCTAAATATCATTGGTTAAGGAGATATGTTGCTGGTCCTATCATGAGAGGACATGTTAGGGAAATTTTATTTTTCTATTTTAAAGTTTATGACGTTTAGAGCCGACCTCCCTGAGGCTGCATTTAGCCTCAGGGAGATGAGTGCGCTCTTTCATGCGCATGTGCGAAAGAGCACACTCTTGATTTTGAGAATCCTCCCCCCCCCGCCCCCGTTCCCGCCTGCGCAGGAAATGCATAGAGTTTCTGTGCAGATGTCACACTGGGCAGGCCTTTATTGGCCCACCCACGTAAAATGGAGCTGTGCCTCCGATCAGGGACGCTGATCGGAAGTGCACCTGTGCTTGCCCGCCCTTCAAATCCACCCCCCCCCCCCCACCCACCAATGGGGGGAAAATTCAGCCCTATCTTTCCGATAATAAAAATCTCTCATAGCACTAAGTTTTATTGGTAATCTTTGGGAAAAATAAACACACTGTTTCTAAACTTCACCTGGATAGGTGATACATTTCACCCCTCCTTTGAAAACAATCTAATCTGATTTATTTAAAAATGCAAATGTCCTTTTACACCTTACATTCTAAACTTCCCCCATGTTTACCATGTTTACATCAAAGCCTTCAGACCAGCTGCCTTTAATCCAATTAAGTCTCACACACACATATACAGACACAGGTACCATTATTTTACAATAAATTCCAATAACATTATGAGAATTTTTATATCTTCCTGACACCCTTTTCAACAGAATCTGGTCCATGATGTTTTCATAAAGATAGCAAATAAATCACCATCGTGCCATTCTTCAAAACACAAGTATGGTGAAGGACAAATGTTTGATATAAAGGCCCTGAAAACAACCACTGTATTAGGGAATGGTCAGGTTGCATAAGAAATTTTCCTGTTATTATACTGCCACTTTTATAATGGCATGAAGCAGTTTTGGGTGTTTAGCAACATAAAAGTAAGTATAACTTGTATGTAACTTGATTGACTTGAATGTACCAAAGCCTTGTATACAAGACCCCCTCCAGGAGTTGTCTCAAACCATCATCAGGTGCATCGTGTCTCAAAACCAACATAAAACACAGTCAAAAAATGATCAGGCAGTTCCATATTTTTAAATATTTTGAGAATACAAATACTGCCACCCCTGCTGTATGAGTGTAATCAAACATGCAGAGCTCTCTCAGGCAGATAGGTCGCTACACATAACTAGGCTCAGGTCTCTGTATAAATTAAGTCTAGCTGACCACCATTTGTACTCTTGAGCTACTGGTCTCAGCCACTCCGCTAGTTCAGTTTAACTGCAGGTTTCCCTATTAACTCAACATAATAGGGAAGTTTTCAAAGATGAATGCAAAGCCATTCAAATTCCTATTTCTAGTAATTATAAAACAACAACACTGAAATCAAAATGATGCAGTATGCATGATAAATTATTTGAATCTAGGTCAGCTATATAATATAAGACAGTGAACCCAAGATGATCGAGATTGCAGGATTTTTCGTCAAATATCATCTACTATCCGAATTTCATGCAGGGGCCGGACTAGTTTCCAAACCTCAAAATTCCTTCTGAAAAGATGAAGATTATATAAAGTAATCAAACAAAATTCGGTATTGCCCTCATTTGAATGGAAGAAATGAGCTGTGTGCACCAAATGGGCATCCCGATGTAGCTTGGCAGTCAGGCCCTGATAAATCCTAGCAGGCTCAGATGCCATGCTGGCATGCAGCCAAGTACTGGGAGGGTAGAAGGAAACAAAGCCAATTGTTGTGGGGGCCTGGGCCAGCAAAACTCCACAGTGATTTTTTGGAGTGATGAGGAGCGCTAAAATAAATTTTAACTGATAAGTAACATTTGTAAAATTGAACACAAGCTCCGCTCATTTCTTCCAGAATTTTACATCAGGGTCCCATAACTGGCATTGTCCCTGAATTTATAGTAAAGCAGGCTTATGCCTGTTTCAGGTAGGCAGATTGTTCTACCATTTACACCCAACCTCCCCCCATGACCCCCGAATATGGCATGAGGCAGGCTGTGGGCATCATTAGAATGATCAAGGTACCCCAAGTCCTCCACCTCCATTACGATTCTTGGTCGCCTGTTTTTCAAACACAAAATACGTAGCCGTGGATTGAATTTCTCTTCCATTATTTCTCAAACAAAACTCTTTCTCAATTAATCTCAAAGTAAGAAAACAAAAAGCAAAGGTGCCAGAGAGTATATAAATATAAGAAGCATTCCCTGTTCAGGGTATTAATCGAATTATTGCACTGATCTGTTTAGTAGGCACTTGTAGAGTAGGCTGATGTTAAAAGTCCAAATTTAATTGAAAATGGTTGATTAAACAACTGTAGCAATGGGACAATTGGACAGTGTATTGGCCAGCTTTTCATGAAATGCTTTAAGAGATAAACACTAGTAATGATAGGATGTACCGATGGAGTTCAGAACATGTAAACTTAATCCAAAGTTACATTTATCTAGAATATTAAATTTTCTGTGCACGTTGTTACTGACAGGGGAAGAGAGATAAATTGAAACCCCCAATTCCCTTCCCTTCTGTCCGTAATCAGTGTGTTTTATTTTTGAAAAGGTGGATAAATGTGTTTCCAAAACCGGCTGCTGTGTGTTGTGAGGAACCCACTTTTTGGAAAATTGGAAAGACATTGAATTTTGGACACTCCCTGCTAAGTTGTTTTTAAAAGTCTACGGGAGGAATCATCCCAGATTTGCACTAAGTGCGGTAGCACGCGGGTAAAACAACTTTTTATCTGCCAGCTACAACGGCAGCTTTTCACACCGTATCATCCCAAACCCGCTGCATTAATTATGCATTCCCAGGATACATGCCGTTTCAATAGCAGGCGGGCTCCGAATCGCCTACCACGCCATTACCTCGCCACTTAATCATGCCAGGCACCACATTTAAAGTCCAGCTGTGCTCAGTGCTTCCAGCCCAGGGCTGCAGCAAAGAAGCCCCAAAAGACAAGAAGACTGCAGCTCTCAAGTGCCTTCTGGACGCAGTGGAGGCCCGCTGTGATTTCCTCCACCCCCACTCTGGCTGCAGGTGGAACAGCTACATTACCACTCCGGCTTGGTAGGTGATGGCAGTGGTGATCAGTGCCAATGTTGCACAGAAGAGGTTGGCCATCCAATGCAGATACAGGAGGAATAACCTCATCCCTGCAGCCAGGGTATGGCAACCATCTCATCACTCTAAACTCACACACTCAAGCCTATCACACATTCACTGGCATCTCACTCACTGCCAGCTCAAGGGACAGCATCACCCATTCTCACACACATACCCTGACATGTCCATCTGGCCTCATCTCCTCTGGAGACTGCCTCCTCAGCCTCACCATCTTGAGGCCACATGCACAGGTCAATGTGCTGCCACACACACCCTGGGATACCCTCCTTCCCCAGTACAGCTTTCGCCCTGCAGTCTCTTCCCTTGTCCGAGGCACTTCTCTCCCTTCCCCAAGCAAGACCTCACCCTGCAGCCATTGAAAAGCCACCAACATATGACTGATTTGGTAGGTAGAGACCTACCCATGAGCCCCTAAAAGTGATGTGGTGCTGTCTGTGAGGCCTGGCACTGATGAGTGTGAAGCAATGTAGCCCATCGGGTGTACGCCTTATATACGCATTGTGAAAAATGTCCTGGAGAAGGGGTGAAGGAGGGGGGCAGTGCGGGAATGAGTCCTACAGGCTGGCCTTGTAGTGATAAGCTGATGTATAACAATGATGTTCCCAACGTCCGATGGCAGGGAACGTGGCCTGCTGTCGGCGGGCGGAGTGGACCATCACAAGCCGGTTTCACAACGTTGTGAAACTGATTTTTAGCCTTCTCGCCATATTTTCCGCTCACGCCACCTACCATGCCTGCAGCCAGCTGGCACGGGAAATCCCAGCCTTTATTTTGGAATTAAGGGTCACACGAAGAGAAATGTTTTTAAAAATTTTTACTTTCTTTATTAGTTTTTTTTAAAAGTACTTCAATCACCCTGAGACAGCTCCATGCCTCTGTGAGATTGAAGCGCTTTTCTGCACACATGGGCAAGCTACGCGCGAGGCCCAGCTCGCCCTCTTCCCCCGTCTGCACCGGTGGCGCTGAGCACTGCCGCTGGTGATCCACGCAGGGTGGGCCTTCATTGGTCCACCCATGTGAAATCGCAGTGCGGAGCCGATTGCAAGTGGCAGTCAGCTTCCTGACCATCCCTACACGCCCCCACTGAGCCCGTCTGACGAGGCCAAAGTTTTTATTTGCTTTAGGAAACTCATCCTGCTCGTGGATGAGGTTTCCTAAAAAATGTAAAGGCCACTTGGCTTTTTCGCCTGCCCGCCAACCACAAGGTTGGATGGGCAGCATAAATTTGAATTTAATTAGCTTATTAATGGCCTTAATTATCGGCAGGTGTGCAGCCAACTCCAGCACATACCCACCGAACGAAATATCGCGCAAATGCGCAATGACATTAGGACGCACGCCTGACGTCATCACCCGTCATTTTACGCTCAGGTGTGTCAGGCACGCACCCGCATGCTGAGCATATAATTCTGCCCATGGTGTGGGAGAAGTATCCTCTGATCATTCTATTCTTTTTGAACTCAGGGTCAGAGAGTGTGTGTACGCCTTGAAAGCAGGCTGCAAAAGGAAGACTCTCTCTCTCTCCCTCTTTCCCCAACATTTTGTGTTACATGCAGCCTAGAGTGAGTTAACCTTCAGTCAGAATTTCTCATCAAAATAACTTATCTGTATTTTTAAATGTCTGTAAAGTTGTGGCCAGCAGGTTATCAAAGACAATGTTTGACCAGAGATCCATCTGAAAGGACTTCCAGATCTACTGTGACCAGAATTCTGTTACATCAATAGCGTCAAGACCTTTTCGAACTTTATGCTTTTTAAAAATGTTCCCATACTCCAACCTCTGCAGAGATCATGTTTGTTTTGTCCTGTTTTGTGTTTGTGTGTGACTGTATGGATATTGGGAATACAATTTTGTGAAAAGGGGGAAAATCGTTACACTTCCAAATTACAAATTGTATATTGACCAGAATTGCAACTTGTTTTAAAAAAGAAGTTTGAGAATAAATCAATTATTTTGTGTTTATTGAAAGGCTCCTGGTTAAAGTATTTTTATGCAGGGTATCAGAGCAGTATCAAAGGTAAATAATCGGCCATTTTGGTGAGTGAATTAAAGATTTAAACTATTGTTGCAAACTATGGAGAAGTGGAGCTAGGATTAACTGCACACTCCTCCCATCACGGTCCATAACAGTGCTCAATTTTAAAAGTACCACTAATAGACTTTCATAGAAACAGCGAAACATAGAAAAATAGAAGCAGGAATAGGTCATTCGGCTCTTCGAGCCTGCTCCACCATTCAAAGTGATCATGGATGATCCTCTATCTCAATGCCATACTCCCGCTCTTTCCCACACTTCTTGATGCCATTAGAGTCCAGAAATCTATGTATTTCCTTCTTAAATATATTCAGTGACTTGGCATCCACAGCCCTTTGTGGTGGAGAATTCCACAGGTTCACCACCCTCTTAATGAAGTAGTTTCTCCTCATCTCAGTCCTGAATGGCCTACCCCGTAACCTGCGATTGCAACCTCTTGTTCTAGACCACCAGCACCAACCGCCCACCACCCCAGCCAGAGGAAACATCATCCCTGCATCCAGTCTGTCCAGCCCTGTCAGAATTTTATACCTTTCAATGAGATCCCCTCTCATTCTTCTAAATTCCAGTGAATACAGGCCTAGTCGGCCCAATTTCCCCTCATAGGAGTCAGGAATCAGTGTGGTGAACCTTTGCTGCAATCCCTCTATGGCAAGTATATATTTGCTAGGTATGGAGACCAAAACTACACACACTACTCTAGGTGTGGCCTTACCAAGGTTCTGCACAGCTGCAGTAAGACATCCTTGCTCCTGTACTCAAGTCATCTTGCAATGAAGGTCAACACACCATTTGCCTTCTTAACTGCTTGCTGCACCTGCATGCTTGCTTTCATTGATTCGTGTACAAGGGTACCCAGGTCCCTTTGTACATCAACATTTCCCAATCTATTACTATTTAAATAATACTCTGCAATCCTGTTTTTCCTACCAAAGTGGATAACTTCACACTTATGCACGTTATATTGTGTCTGCCATGTATGTGCCCACTCACTCAACTTGTCTAAATCACCTTGGAGCCTCTTAACATCCTCCTCACCGCTCACATTCCCATCTCATTTTGTGTTGTCAGCAAACTTGGAAATATTACATTTTGTTCCCTCAATGAAATCATCGATATATATTGTGAGTAGGTGGGGCCCAAGCACTGATCCCTGTGCCACCCCACAAGTCACCACCTGCCATTCCGAAAAAGACCCATTTATTCCTACATTCTGTTTTCTGATGGATAACCAATTCTCAATCCATGCCAATATATTACCCCCATCCCATGTGCTTTAATTTTGCACACTAACCTCTTATGTGGGACTTTATCAAAAGCTTTCTGAAAATCCAAATAGACCACATCCACTGATTCTCCCTTATCTATTCTGCTAGTTATGTCCTCAAAACCTCCATTAAGTTTGTCAAACATGTGCCTGTGGTATCAGGTGGTCCAATTTCTTTACACGTGAACTTGCAGCTTTAGAATTAGGCTAGAAGGCTTTAAAAATACTTCTAAGCCTCTCACTTCTTAAAAGGCAAAGGTGGCAGAGTCTTTTGCTGCAACTTTGGCCTTATCAGAGATAAAAACAAAAAAACTGCGGATGCTGGAAATCCAAAACAAAAACAGAATTACCTGGAAAAACTCAGCAGGTCTGGCAGCATCGGCGGAGAAGATGCTGCCAGACCTGCTGAGTTTTTCCAGGTAATTCTGTTTTTGTTTTGGCCTTATCAGTGTTATTCTGTGGATTGCCCCAGGTCTCTTCCAAGTTTTGGGATAAAAATATTTCAGTATCAGAGAACCAGTTTTAGTCACATGGTCAACAGCTATTTATATACAATAGAAGGTAGAAGGTGATCTTCTATTTAACTTGTGGATAACTGGTCTCATCAGCTTTCATTTGTTACATTACAAACCTGGTGACATGGGGTAGAATTTTACAGCAACGGGATTATACATTCCCATCAAAGTCAATGGAGTTTAATTGCATTTCATGGCTCCGTCCCTGCCCCGACAGGGCAGCAAAATTCTGGCCATAGAGTGTAGGAGTGAATTGACTTTGTGCTTTGGAGTAAGCTTTGAACAATGCTAGGCACAAATTCCACAAAGGAATGCTGCCTAGGCATGTTCTTCAAGGGGAAGGCCCCCCACCTATATGATTCAATTTGGAACTTTCCGGAAGCTTGATAGTCTGAAGTTGCAAAGCTAGACTGACATCTTAACAGTTCATTATGGTGTCCATTTTTAAATAAATAAAGGCAGTTACAGAAGCTTCCATACCAACACAGTCCTTATTTAAATTTATGAATATGACTTTCACTAAGTCGGGTTAACTCTGGACCCTTTAAAAATGATAGTCAGGTCCCGATTCCAGGATTCCCAACCTCATTCTTGAGCTGTGTGATTTTTGAGAGTGTCTTTAAAGGGAGGAGTTTTTTTGGGGGTTGGGGGGGGGGGTGGAGGGTGGGGGGGGGGGGGGGGGGGGGGTGCTTCCTGTCAGAAGCCCTTATCCAGCTCCATATCACAGATAGGTATCTCTTACTCCTCCACAATTTCCACTGAGTCAAACCAGGGTTTTAAAGAATTGTAGTTCATGGCCCGTTAGAGGAGTTGTGAATGCTAGTGTGCATGAGGGGACCTTTTAAAAGATAAGTTCAAAAGGTCCCCCATTAAAGAAGAAAACAGATCTATAGGTTTATGGATATAGCTCTTAAAAATGGGAGTATGTGAAGGAAAGGCAAAAAAAAAACTGGTCAAATAGAATTCTGGGCTTCAAACATCAAGCCACTGAATATATAATCAAGGAAGTAGTATTGAATTTGTACAAGACGTAGATCACAATTTAAATACTGTATGTCATTCTAGGCACCCCATTATAAGAAGAATATTAGATCCATGGAAAGCATAGATCAAAGTTTACTAGACAATACAATGACTGAGCGAACATTTTCTTTAGCCCTCACTGAATCTAGGCTCACATTCCAGGCATATGCCCATGGCATTAGCTGCACTATATACACACAGCAGCCCTCAGTGCCTGTTGACATGGATCACCTACACCTGATGTGCATCAGAGGCAAGCATGGCACTTTCACCTCTGAAAATAAAAAATGGCTAAGATTCTATGAAATTATATACTTAAAATGGAACCGGTTCACTTAGTTATTCATAGCTCGAAACTACTAAATTAGCCAAGCACATAATGGGTAGAATCTCTCTGCCTTTCACATTCAGAGACTGCAACCATAAAGATACATTATCAAAAGTACACCCCTAAAATGACAATCACTAGTAGTATCAATGTTACATGAGGGATTGCTGGCAGCATTTTGCTGCTTTAAGCCCGTGATACATGTTCACTATAATACAGAATCTGCTGGGATAATCCATAGTTCTAATTTGATGTTTTATCAAGTAAACTCTGAGGCAGACAACTACACCAGACAAAGGAGGGTGGCGACTCCTTTGGCAACATGTTGGTACTGCAACACATAGTGACCTGAACACTTGATTATTTTCAGTTTTTAAAAAAAAGCTCTCATTTTGTGACAAATGAAGTGAGAATTGCTCGCATTGCTCATTATCAAGCAATACTGCCTCAGTTATACTGATTCGATGCATACTAGCATTCCCTCTACTCTGCCCCATAGTGTATTCCATATTCTCAAACTCTAGAGCAATAGTCTTCCATTTCTCGCCCTATCTGTTCTGTGCCTCTATGGCTTTCAGTTTAATGATCATTAGTGCCAGTTTTCTCTAACCACCAGAAACTAGTTCACAATGCCGAACCTCATTTCAGAGTTTGCAGATTTTCATCCTATCTGATTGGCTGTATTTAAACCCAAAGGTGAAATGCCAGTGTTTAAACTTCAGCATCCCCTAATTTGTATAGATTATTGACATTGAAATGGTCTACACTAAGTAAAATTGTGTGGATCAGGGAATAGATTTCAAGCTTTCCAAAAAATAGAAAATTGAGTACTTGCTCCCTACAAGTTGTTTTTCCTCTCCCATTTATCTGCCCTCCAGTCTGCAATATACTTTGATTTACATGTTGGTGACTATGTTGTAACAGTTTAATTACAGGGTGCATACATTTAGCTTGTACTACTTCAATAATACATTATGCTTAAGGATTTAAGCTTGTTGTTGTCTGAGGAAGGGAGCAGTTGAGGATTGTCACATTCAGCCACTCATAAATTGCCCCCCCACCCCCGAGTTTAATTGACCACCTAATTTTTGAAATAAATACAGAAATGTTGCTTCTTCCTCTTTCACAGCATCTATGGAGCTAAGTCAGCAAAAAGAACCATCTGTTCTTCATCATTTTGACACAATTGCATTGTCTAGTGAAATCAAAATGACATTGCATCATTATCTGACCACGATTTGAGAGCGCTGGTAACAAACATTTACCATTTGAGCGTACTGCACTTCAGAACACTTTAAAAAAATACTTATGGGAGACGATTTTCCCCTTGTTGGGCAGGCGCAGCAGGTAGGCCCAGGAGCGGCCGCCAAATGGTCCAGCGCCTGCTATCAAGCCCCGACCACGATTTTACGCTGGCAGGGCAATGAATGGCCAGCCAGCGTGAAATGCGTGCTAAGAGCCTTAGCATGCTGGGATGGGGGCGGGGGAGGGTTGCAGGACGAGCGCGAGCACTAAAGTTTGTGCATGCGCATGGGTGTGCTCACTGACAGCTCTCTGAAGGCACAGAGCTGCTTCAGGGAGCTGAAGGATTTTAAAATGAAAAATAAAGTTTTTACAAATGTTATGAACAGTCACATGAAGAGGGACATATAAAAAAGGATATTAAAAATTTTTTATTGTTTATTTTTAGTAACCATTGGGAATCTCATCCCGCCCATGGATGAGATTTCGTGAAAAATGCAAAGGCCGCCTGGGCTCTCTGCCCACCAGCCAACCGAATGGCTGAGCGGGCAGCGAAAAATTCAACTTAATGAATTACTTAAGGGTTTTAATAGGTCTCTTAATTGTCAGCAGTGCACTGCCGCCTCTCGCACGTGCCTGCCGACCAAGAGATCTTAAGAGTGCGTGATGACGTCCGGACGCTCAGCCGACGCCATTGGGCACTTTTTCACTCTCATTCTCCTCGGGCGCACTCTCGCCCACAGGATGAAAATTTCTGCCCATGGATCCAAAATGTGCCAAAGGAAGCGGACTGACAAATAGTCTCATTTTTTTGGATAAAAGGAAAAGCACAAACTTCAGATAAAATCATGCAAAAATAATTCCTTTAATAATATCTTAAGTACTAATGTATCTGGAATTTGTTGTAATATTTTGTACAAGTCAGTTGTGAAATAAAACAGAATTTTGTGAAGCAAACCAGAATAATTAATCAGTGCAAAAAAATTACTCTGTGCATTGCACGGCATTTTTTTGCAAGCAGAACGTGATGTACTTAGATGAATGGAAGTGAATGCAGTAAGATTTTCTGGACAGAATTTTTATTTTTGACCTCAAATGCAATTAGTGGGATTGCTGAATTATTGCCCTGCAAGTTGTGCTGAGTCGTCATAGAGGCTTGTGCTCTCTCTCCCAAGGGGCAGAATAGTAAAATACCCCTTCCCACTACCTAGCCCCAACCTCTCCAATATTTTACAGGGAGGGGGAAAAGCTTAGTGTGGCCCCTACCATCCTTGCCTCAACTGAAGTCCTGAAGTAGCAAATTATTGGCCACTTAAGGGCTGCTTTCTGCCGGGCCACAACTTTGAGGCCAGAGGGAGAAGTTCAGGGATGGGGGATTGGGTGGGGTGGGAGGTCTGTCAGATCAATCTACTTGGGTATCAGGTAGGAAAGGGAGGAAGCGCCTTCATCACAATCTCTATTTCCACTTTGGGTGACCACCCCCCCCACCAAGATCTCTACCCCTTCCCCCCCACGTACTCTTTCCAACTTGGCCTTGCCATCACAACCCTCTCCACGGGTCTCCCCTTCCATGACCACTGCGAGACCTTGCACCTACCTGGTCCTTTGGGATCCGACACTCAGGCTTGTGGGGATGCTTGAAGTCCCACCAGTGGCCACCGGTCCCAGTGGCACTGCTGAGACGGAAGAATTGCTGGTCAATCTGATTGGCCAGCTACTCTCTGAGGGCGGAAGCCTCATTTCCAGCCAAGTGATGCTCCATGGGAGAGTAAAATGGCTACAGGAGCTGTCGGGATCAGTGTGGATGTGTTCCCTCCGACATTTTTGGTGGTGGATTGGGAAACCCCACCATTCAAAAAATCCTGCTCCCGTTTTTATACCACCCCAGAATCATTTCTATTAGCCATAAAAGCAGCTAAAATTGCTTCAAAATGAGGAGACATTGGACTGAAACTTGAAGATTGTCAGGCATCACAATCATATTTGGGTCTGGACTCTGACGTTCTCCAAGTCCTACCCACCTGTATGATCTTTCCAGAGGCGGCCAAGTAAGAGGAACCCCATCCAATTAGGGAGAGGCGGGAACTGCCAATGTAGGCACTCTCTGAAGAGTTAAGAGATCAGTATAAATATGTCTGGCCGCAGTAGCCAAGCCATCATTGTGGAAGTGAAACACCTATAGAGGATTGCAGCTCTTGGAGGGGGTGAATAATTAAAGAAGGTTTTGTTGATACACCTGACCTGTTGCCAGAAGGCCATGTCTAAGCACCTGACAGGCTTCAGCCTCAATGAGGGGTTGGGGTGGTAGTGGGGGGGGGGGCATGGGTGGGCCTCTCCCCGTCGGGTAGATCCCAGTGTGTCCCCAAGTGGGAAATTAATTGCCACTAATTGACTACAACTGCTGCTGGGCAAGTAGTTGGTGCCAGTCTGATCTCAAGGCAAGGTCACTATTGCCATGACACACAGCTTTCAAAAACTCCCACCCTTCCACTTTAGTGCAGCTAATAAGAGTCCATCCATTGAAATCATTCAGAAACAGCAAAATTAGATAAATTAAATAAGCACTTTTCCTTGTTTCAGAAGTGTAGGAAAATCACATTCATAAAGTCAATCTTAATATAAGGATGGTAATCAAATGATTCAATTTAGCTTTGAGATGTGAGAACTGAACATGTGAATGTTTAAGAATATTAATGGAATTATTCACTTAACTAGTTGCTTCTAACTTAAATAGTTCATAACATTACACAGATATACAAACCCAAAGCCAGAAGATTACAAGATTATCCTACATGATCTCTATTTTTACAATTATACAGATCCAAGCTGACCAAAATCTTTTAATAAAATAAAATAATTTACAAGACTACCAAGTCTCCAAAGCTTTTATTGGTTTGCACAGCAATACTTCAGAGTGGTGATCTGGACAGATCATTCACTTGGTGGTTTGGTGATGAACATTCATCTAGCACCAAGACATTGCAAGATGTAAAAATCCAAGAAGGTCAATGTCTTAGCCCTAAAGCAGCATGACCGAAGAGAGGATTTCCAAGCGCAGCTCACAACCAACCTTGAAAATCTTTACACATCAACTCAATTTCAGAAGAGTGGGATCAAATAAAGTCAGCTGTCCAGACCATTGGGTTCGAGCATCATCTGGACTGCTTCAATGAAAACCATGCTGAAATATGTGACCTCCCAGTACAAAAATGAGCAGCTTTCATCGCCTAGCAGGACCAAGAAAAAGCCCAAGGGATCCAAGAATAAGCTGACCATCAGGACAAACAAAGCTTTTTTGACGCCATTAGAGCCATTTCTAGACCGAGGTCAAATGGATAAAATTCCCTTTACTCACATGATGATGTCTCTCTTCTGAAAGGTGACAATGCCACCTATCAATGCTGGAAAGAGCATTTTCAAAAATTCCGCAAATATGAATCCACAGTGATAGTGATACTCTCCAGGCTATCCCTCAGTGCCCTGGAGTGGAATCCATGAGTGAATCCCATTGATGGGGGAGCTCAGCATGCAATCTAATGGATGAAAGACAACAAAGCCTGCAACACCGATAGAATACCAGTTGAGGTCTTCAAAGCTGATGGGCTTTTGCTCATATCAAGGCGTCATGCACTCATCCTACAAATTTTGGAGGAAAAAACATTCCCCCCTGACCTCAGGAATGTGACAATTTTAAATATCTTTAAGAAGGGAGATAAATCATGCTGTGGAAACTATTTAGGTATTTCCCTCTTGTCCATAGCAGGGTAAGTCCTGATACACATTCTCCTGAATCGCCTACTTCCTGTGGCTGAGGAAATCTTCCCAGAGGCACAGTGTGACTTTAAACCTTCCAGATGAACCTCTGATATGATCTTTGTTGCCAGATAAATAAAGAAAAATGTCGAGAACAACACTAGGAACAACATCAGGAATTCTTCATTGCATTCATCAAATAGGCCAAAGCATTTGACTCAGTAAATTGTGAGGCTCTGTGGGTTGTGCTCCAGACTTTAGGATACCCAAGAAACTTCATCACAATCCTGTAACTGCTTCATGATCGTATGACTCCAACTATCTTGAGTGGGAATCTGAAACAGACCCCTTCAAAATCAGGACCAATGTCAAGCGTGGTTGTGTGATAGCCCCCCATACCATTTATAACCTGACAGTGGCTATTCACCTCATCAAAGATCAATTGCCCTCTGGTGTGAGTATTAAATACTGCCTAGGTGGTAAAATCTTTAACCTCAGTTGCCTCAATGCCAAACTAAACTGACTACCAGAGACATACATGATCTACAATTTGTGGATGACTGCAGTTATGTTGCCCACAACACCAGGTTTGCAATCTACTCTCAATCTCTTCAATTTTGCATTCAAGAGACTTGGCCTGTTCTTGAATGTTGCCAAAATAAAACTCATAGCAACCCACATCTACCCAACCAAATACTCTACCTGCTATGTATGTTGAAGCAGAGACTCTGAAATATATTGACACTTCCCATACCTTGGCAGCCACCACTATCAAAAGGCCACCATTGATGAGGAGATCCAACACCAGATCAGCTGTGCCAGCTCAGCCTTCTATAAACGACAGGCTGTGAGTGCTTGACAACAAAAACATCCACAAGTCAACAGAAGTCTTTGTGTACAGAGCAATATCAATGACATAAGACCGCTAGAGAAATTCCATCAACAATGCCTCCACCACAGCCTCCGGGTGCAATGGGAGGACCATCGAACAAATGCTAGTATCCTTTTTCAAGCCAGCTCCATAAACATTCAGGCAAAACTCCTGCAAAATCAACTATGATGGACTGGACACTGTGTCTGGGTGACCGAAACGCAAATACCACTAGGTCCTGTTTTCTCAACTCTCAGACAGCCAGTGTTTCGGGGCGGACAAAGAAAACACTAAAAAAGACAATCTGCAGTTCTCCTTGAAGCACGGCAGCATTGACATTAATGACTGTGAGGAGCTTGTTACCAATCATTCAAAATGGTGAAAAATTGTCCCTCTTGCTGCATCCTGTTTGGAGTCCAAAAGCGTTGATGATGAGGCAGAACAGCAGCAGAGAAGGGGGAGAATTTTTCCCCATGTCGGGCAGGCCGGTCGGGAGCAGGCGCAGGCAGGCACAGAACTGATTTCCACCCGCGATCAAGTCCGCGCTGCCATTTTACACAGGCGGGCCAATTAAGGCCCACCCAGCGTAATGGTGACTCCCAAGGATAGCGGGAGTGGGCGGGTGGCAGCGGGGGTGCAATGACCGCCGGGTCCAATGTTGTCCCGGCGACCTGTTTAAATGAAGCGCTGGCAGCCTTGGAAAGGCTGATCACAATGGCCAGTGGAAGGGCTGACCAGAGGGCTACTGGAGAGCAGGCCAGGCTGGAGGGTCGGCCAGCGGGGCAGGCCAGGCCTGAGGGTAGGGTAGCAGAGCAGAGTGCCCCTCAGTTTTCCAATGAGTGCCTAGCTGCCCTCCTTCGCATCCCTGCCACCCCAACCAGAGAGGGACATTGCAGGGCTCCAGTGCTTCGTCACCTCACAGCTGCTGCACACTCACACAAAGAAGCCAGGGCTGACCCCCTATGCCCAAATGTTGCCTCCATCACATTTGGCACCACATGGTCTAACATTGCAAAGCAAGGAGGCACTCCTTGAGGAGGTGGCAGCATGGCAGGAGGTCCTTATTCTGAGCCACAGGAGGCGGAGGCTCCCTCACCTGACCAAACGTGCCTTGGAGGGGGTCGCAGAGAATGTGAGCTCCCATCACATGATGCGACGCATATGAGTCCAGTGCCTCAAGCAATTCAATGATCTCCTGCGCTTGGGAAGGGTGAGTACCATGTTGGCAGAGGTCTCTTAACACAGCCGGCAGCTTTTCCCCCCCCCTCTTCCCGCCCCCACCACTCTGAGTGCAGTTACAGCATTGAATCCATCATAGCATGTATTCCTCATTGGGTGGGCCCACAGATATTGCCCGTGCCTAGTTCACCCTGAGTAGGTAGTGCTGAGATGGGTTCTGCACCAGCAGCATATGTGACACTGACACCCAGAGTATAGATTCGGGGGGCAAATTCAAGGATCTGCACCTAGGCAGGATGCTGGAACTGCGAAGCATGTCAAAGTCAGAGTGCTGACATGCTGGGAGGGGAGTTCCCAGGTGGGACACCAGTCCATCTGCTGGCCTTGGCGTTCCACGTCCATGTGCCTCCTTGCTTTGCAAGGTTAGACCATGTGGTGCCAAAAGTGATGGAGGCAGCATTTGGGAAAAGGAGGTCAGCCCCGGCTTCTTTGTGTGAGTGTGCGGCAGCTGTGAGGTGACGAAGCACTGGAGCACTGCAATGTCCCACTCTGGTTGGGGTGGCAGGGATGCGATGGGAATCCAGGTACAGGCTGGACTAATCAATGCCCTTCTCTCCTTTGCAGGAGAAGACTACAAACAATGCCGCTGAGCAGATGCCAGGCCCAGTTGGCCTTGTCACCCACCAGCTATCCATCAAGCCGGGCTGGAGCACTGAACAGCCCCGGCACCTGGGAGTGTCTGAGGATGTCGGTATTGTGGGAGCTGCCTGGGTACCTTGCACATACTTGTAGAATCAGCATCCTGTGGTCACACACTATCTGCACGTTCATGGAGTGGAAGCCCTTCCTGTTGATGAAGGCACCGGGCTCACCTGCTGGTGTCTTGATGGCCACATGTGTGCAGTCTATAGCACCCTGGACGCGGGGGAAGCCAGCAATGGCTGCGAAGCCTCTGGCTCGCTCAGTCTGGCTTGCCTTATCCCAGCAGTAGTGAATGAAAGTCAGTGCACACCTGAACAAAGCATCTGTCACCTGCTTGACACAAATGTGGACAGCTGATTGGGAGACACCGCAAAGATCACCCACAATCCCTGGAAAAAGCCGGAGACATAGATGTTGAGGGCAGCCATGACCTTCAGTGCCACTTGCATGGGATGCTCACCCACACTGTTGGCACAGATCTCAGGGCCTATCATCTGACAGATGGAGGTGACTGTCTCCCTTGAAAGACGGAGCCTCCTTCGGCAGTGCACCTGCCATATTGAGGTAGCTACATAGTCGCCTGTATACCCTGGCAGCAGGATAGTAGCGCCTTCTGCGGCCCCTTCCGTCTTGGACTTACTGTTGGCCCTGCACACCTTGTGCCTGCTTCTCTATTCTCAGAGGTGGCTTCCCTGGAGGCTGAATATGGACTCCTGTCCTCTTCCCCCTTCTGGCCCTCCCTTCCTCCTCAGAGGAGATGCCTCCAGTGGATAGCACAACTCCCATTCCCAGGCTAAGGAAAGGCTTCCTGAAACCAGCAAGGCCCCAGAAATGATGTTTGCTCAAGAGTACTGACCTGAAGGCTGTTACTCCTGTCCAAGCAGCTATGAAGAGTTTTGAAGTATTCCTGCTCACACAGGCAAGTATCAGTAAATTTCACAATGTCTGACAAATATCAATCGCGACCCCACTCACCACTCTTATCCCGCCCGTGGATGAGGTTTATATAAATGTGGCCTACCCGCCTGCCTGTTGCGCCCATGCAATGTCCTGAAGATCGCACGGGCCCTGAAAAATACCAGAGAATTGCTGCCTCAAGAGCCTTAAGTGGTTGATTAATTCATGGCGCGCGCGCATCAGAAAACATCACGTGACGCATGCCCAATGTCACCACGCGTCATTTTACGTGTCAGCGTGCAAGGCCCGCCCCCCGCATGCCGACGAGAAAATTCTGGCTAAGGAAAGAAAAGGAAACAAATCTTGCACTCCTGTTCCCACTACCTTGTAGGACATGCTGCCCCACGTGTCCAAAGACCTGCGGCTCGAGAATTGGTGCTGTTTGGTCACATGAAAACCCATGGCAGAATCTCCTGACTCTGAGATGACATCATTCTCAAATCGAGGGGCAGCCAGCAACAATTTCAGAGCTTACAGTACAATGGTGCGCACATTCACATCAATGATGCAGCATGTGTTAAGTGAAACAATTGCATTTGCACACCCACATTCCAACTATCTTTAATAGAGGGTGATGTTATTCATGAACTTTATATATGCATCATGTGACCTGGAAAATGAGAATGTCTTGGTGGTAAACTAAGAAAAAACCAATCAACTTGTTTAACTGTATAAAGCACAGAAAAGATAATGGAGTCCAAATATCAACTGCTCTTCTGCAAGGTAAATGAGACAGTGCCATTGCTTTTAGTGGGATCCACCTGAACAGAGGCAAATCCCTCACTCTAGCATTGCTATCAAGCCAGGTGACCAACTCTGGTTCAATGAGAAGTGTAGGAGAGCAAAGCTGGAGCATCAGACATAGCTAAAAATGAGATGCCAACCTGCTGAAGCTACAACATAGGATTACTTGTCTACAAGACAGTGAAAGCAGCATGCAATAAACAGAGCTGTGCAATCCTAAAACCAACAGATCAGATCAATGTTCTGCAGTGCTGTCACATCCAGTCATGAATGGTGATGGCCAATTAAACAACTAACTGGAGTACGAGGCACCAGGAGAATTCCCATCCTCATTGATGGTGAAACACAGCATGTCAATGCAAAGAACAAGGCTGAAGCATTTGCAATGATTTTCAGCCAAAAGCACCCAGCGAATGATCCAAAACAAAAACAGAAATACCTGGAAAAACTCAGCCGGTCTGGCAGCATCGGTGGAGAAGAACAAAGTTGACGTTTCGAGTCCTCATGACCCTTCAACAGAACTAAGTAAGGGGTGAAACATAAGCTGGTTTAAGGTGGAGGTGGGGGGGAGAGAATAAAGAACAAAGAGGTGTTGCAGGTGGTGATATTATCTAAAAGAATGTGCTAATTAAGAATGGATAGCAGGAGTTGCATGGTACAGATAGCTTTAGTGGGGGTGGGGTGAAATAAGACTAAAAGGGCATAAAGGATATAGTTTTAAAAATAATGGAAATAGGTGGGAAAAGAAAAATCTATATAAATTATTGGAAAAAACAAAAGGGAGGGGGAAGAACCAGAAAGGGGGTGGGGATGGATGAGAGAGTTCAAAATCTAAAGTTGTTGAACTCAATATTCAGTCCGGAAGGCTGTAATGTGCCTAGTCGGAAGATGAGGTGCTGTTCCTCCAGGTTACGTTGAGTTTCACTGGAACAATGCAGCAGGCCAAGGACAGACATGTGGGCAAGAGAGCAGGGTGGAGTGTTAAAATGGCAAGCGACAGGGAGGTTTGGGTCATTCTTGCGGACAGACCGAAGGTGTTCTGCAAAGTGGTCGCCCAGTTTGCATTTGGTCTCTCCAATGTAGAGGAGACCACATTGGGAGCAACGAATGCAGTAGACTAAGTTGGGGGAAATGCAAGTGAAATGCTGCTTCACTTGAAAGGACTGTTTCGGCCCTTGGACGGTAAGGAGAGAGGAAGTGAAGGGGCAGGTGTTGCATATTTTGCGTATGCATAGGGAGGTGCCGTAGGTGGGGGTTGGCATCATGCTGGAGTTGGCGGAAATAGCGGAGGATGATCCTTTGAATGCAGAGACTGGTGGGGTGTTAAGTGAGGACAAGGGGGACCCTATCATGTTTCTGGGAGGGAGGAGAAGGCGTGAGGGCACCCTCTACTCCTCAACCCCCACCTACAGCACCCTCCGGTCTGTCCACTAGAATGACCCAGACCTCCCTGTCGCTTGTCATTTTAACACTCCACCCTGCTCTCTTGCCCACATGTCTGTCCCTGGCTTGCTGCATTGTTCCAGCGAAGCTCAACGCAAATTGGAGGAACAGCACCTCATCTTCCGACTAGGCACTTTACAGCCTTCCAGACTGAATATTGAATTCAACAACTTGAACTCCCTCATCCATCCCCAACCCCTTTCCGTTTCTTCCCCTTCCCTTTTGTTTTTTCCAATAATTTATATAGATTTTTCTTTTCCCACCTATTTCCATTATTGTTAAATCTATATCTTTTATGCCCTTTTAGTCTTAATTCATCCCATCCCCACTAGAGCTATCTGTACCTTGCGTGTCCTGCTATCCATTCTTAATTAGCACATTCTTTTAGATAATATCACCACCTGCAACACCTCTTTGTTCTTTTGTCTGTGACATCTTTTGGTTATCTGCTCCTATCACTGCTTGCTTGTCCCTACAACCACCACCACTCCCCCACCAACTTCTCTCCCCCCCACCCACCCCCCACCCCCCCTCCCCCCCCCCCCCACCTTAAACCAGCTTATATTTCACCCCTCTCCTATTTTTACTTAGTTCTGTTGAAGGGGCATGAGGACTCAAAACGTCAACTTTGTTCTTCTCTGCTGATGCTGCCAGACCTGCTGAGTTTTTCCAGATATTTCTGTTTTTGTTTTGGATTTCCAGCATCCACAGTTTTTTGTTTTTATCTAGTGAATGATCCATCTTGGCCTCCTCCTGAGATCCAAGCATCACAAATACCAGTCTTCAAGCAATTCAGTTCACTCCACCTGATCAAGAAACGGCTGAAGGCACTGCATACAGCAAAGGCTATGGGCCCTGACAACATTCAGCTGTACGAATGAATACTTGTGCTTTAGAACTAGCCAGGCTCTTAGTCACACTATTCCATTACAGCTACAAAATTGGTATCTATCTGGTGATGTGGAAACTGCCCAGGCATGTCCTGTCCACAAAAAACAGGAAAAGTCCAATCCAGCCAATCCCATTAGTCTTCTGCCAATCATTAACAAAGTGACAGAGGTATCATCAATAGTGATGTCAAGCAGTACTTGCACAGTAATAACTTACTCACTGATGTTCAGTTTGGGTTCTGCCAGGGTCATTCAGTTCCACTTCATTACAGTCTTGCTCTAGACATGGATGAAAGAGTTGAATTCCACAGGTGAGGTAAGAGTGACTGCCCTTGACACCAAGGCAGCATTTGATTGAATGTGGCATCAAGGACCCAAGAAAAACTGAAATCAATGGAAATCCAGACGAAAGCTCTCCACTGGTGTTATGACATGGCAGATGATGTGTGCCAGGTGGACCAAATCCACAAGGGAAGCTTGGTCATGCTATCACAATGTTTTTCCAATTTGTATTTATTTCGAGATGCATGCACTGAATTCAGAAGTAATAAGTCCACCAAGACTTTTGGAGATTTTTAAAAAATAAATTAAAATATTTATTAACAAAATAAAAGATGTCAAGCACATACATAAGACTGCAATTACTACTATAATAATTCCTAAAATTCATAATTAACCTGACCCCAGTTACACCCCATTTAAGGCAATGATCCAAAAATAGATTTTAGATTTTGAACAAATCCAGAAAATTAACGCAATACTCTGGACAATGGAATTCCAAATGGCTTTTCGCCAGCTTCGGTTTCAGTAGACAGCAGACTTATGCACAAATGCTGGAGGATTCATTAAGGCTATTTCACACACTTCTGTTAGATCTCACAGGGCCTTCTCCTGACACATAGCATCATTCTCATTTATATATGTCTCGCTCTTTTAACATGTAAATTCCATTGTTTCTTATGTCTTTGAAACTGTATCTTCCTCACAATATAAAAACTTTCATGTTGCTACTATTAATTGTCAGTATCCTTTTGGAAAAATGAAAAACATTCCTTAGCCTTGCTTATCTGGCTAGTTGTAAACAGATTAAAATCCCATTGAAATCCAAATATCCCTTCATTTATCTAAAAATTCAAATTCCCTTCACACCTCATATGCTAAGCCAGCATCCATGTTTACTCATTAGCATGTCAAGCACCTAGCTTCTTTTGATGAGTTAAAGCTTGCAGCCTACTTGACTCCAAGTGTAATTAAATCACAGAAAGGCCCAACTATACTTACCCCATAAACTTACTTCATAATAAAGCAGAAAGATATTTTGAAAATTATTATACTTTCATAACAACTGGTTGCAATCATACCATATGCAAAGGAAGATGGTTGTGGTTGTTGGAGGTCAATTGTCTCAGACTCAGGACATCACAGGAGGAGTTCCTCAGGGTAGTGTCCTCGGTCCAAACATCTTCACCTTCATTAATGACTTTCCCTCCAACATGAAATCAGGAGTGGGCATGTTCCCTGATGACTGCACTGTGAACCATTTGCTACTCCTCAGATACTCAAGCTGTTTTTATCTACTTGCAACAAGACCTAGATAACACTCAATCTTGGGTCAATAAGTAGCAAGTGACAACTGTGAAGAAATGACCATCTCCAACAAGAGAGAATCTAACCATCTCCCCTTTACATTCAATGGCATTAGCATCACTGAAATCCCTACTACCAACATCCTGGGAGTTACCATTGACCAGAAAGTTAACTGGAACAGCCACATGAATACTGTGGCTACAAGGTCAAGTCAGAGATTAGGAATTCTGCAGCACGTAATTCACCACCTGACTCCCCAAAGCCTGTCCAAGTCCACAAGTGTGATAACATTCTCTATTGTGGATTATATTAAGGGTTAAGAATGTAGAGTTTTGGCTTTAGTTTGCAGTGAATTGGGGGTGTTTACCTTCAGCTTGGTTTAGTATGCTTCTATGTATTTACAAACCACGCTTGAAAATTTGACCCAGCTGAGAGGCTTTTAGAAACAAGAAAGCCCTGAGGTTGCTATGCAGAAAATTGCTGAGGATGGAGCTATGCTCTAAAATGAAATCTGGTGGGGTCTTTTTGATATAGGAAAATGTAAGTGTAAGAGAAGCTGACCTGGAGGCTGGGGACATCCAGTCAGTTGTGTTTAACCAGATAACTCAGTTCTGTACGTTTAGAGAGGAAACGAGGGAGCTCTAGGGAATTGAATAGGACCAAGTAGCTCTGTAAAGAGAGAAGTCCAGCTATGGAATAGGTGCCAAGGGAATGTCTATGTGTGCCTGGCGGGTTGTGGCGTGTGACTGTCAGCGATGCCAATACTTGAATCACGAGATCATAATGGTAGGAAGATACCATAGACCTGAGCTGTGTCCTGTGCATCCAGACCCAGAGAAAAAGGAATAAAAACAGAAAATGCTGGAAAAGCTCAGCAGGTCTGACAGCATCTGTGGAGAGAGAAACAGAGTTAACATTTCAAGTCCATATGACTCTTCTTCAGAGCTAAAGAGAACTAGAAAGTGACGGAATTTATACTATTTAAGTGGGGAGTGGAGCAGGTAAAGCAGGATAGAAGGTCAGCAATAGGTGGGACTAAGGAGAGATTGACAAAGATGTCATTTGCAAAAAGACAAAGGGAACATTAATGGTAAGAGTAAGGGGTGAAGAAGGTGCTGATAGTGGCATAGAAATAAAGAATGTGAGAATAGCAAAACAAGGGCCTGTTTCTCTCCCCACAGATACTGTCAGACCTGCTGAGTTTTTCCAGATGTTTCTGTTCTTATTTCAGATTTCCAGCATCCGCAGTGCTTTGCTTTTATCTTAAAGAAAAAGGAATCACCTTCCAGTGTATAAGTATGTTTAAAAGCCAAAGTAAAAAAGGCTAAGCTAAGCTAAATCTATTGGATTGAGTTTAAGGCAGAAGATAACTTTCATTACCACCCCCGGAGGTAGCATCTTATGTCACAATTTATTCTTTTTTATTTTGTGTTATGTTCTTAGGATAAGAATATTTTTGGTGGCTTCATCAGCATATATCTACCTATTCACAATTTCTTCGCCACTCCTAAAATATGCCACCCCCACCTTCTACAATACGCCTCCCCCACCCTCAACAATACAATACAACTTCCTGGTAGAGGCAAAAACAGGGACCTTTGACCACCATCAAAAGTAATACTCTCTGACCCAACAAAAGAAAATCAGGCAAATTCCATGATGCCTCAAACCTGTTAGGTATTTCTTACATAAATGCACTTCACTTTCCTTTTATGCAGTCAATGCTGAAGCAATGCATTCACCACTGACCTCTAGTGATCTCCCTGGTGTTTTTCCACTTCCCCAACAGCAGTTTTCATATTGCATCAAATCAAGGGTATGTCCTGGAGTCCAGCAAGCAGGTAAGCAGCCAATCACATTGAAATATTCACACACATCAAAGCAGGAAATTAAAAGCACTTTTTAAATTTTCAGATTGTGAAATAAATTATTATGACTAGATGACTATAGAAGCTAAAATAAAGATAAGGATTTATTTTTAAAAAATTACAATTATCATCATTATGGAGAAATTTGGCATTCCAGAAAAATAAAAGCAAAACTTTTCAGGGTCAGTGAAGGTGTTTATCAGTAGTCATGAAGTCCGTACGTCATTAAAAACTCAGTTACACCGTTTTCAACATTGTGTGACTTTTTCAAGGCTTTTTACACTGATACTAACAATGTAATTGTGGAAATTCTCATCAATTCAATTGGTTTCCCACTGATTGCAGTCAGGCACAGTGGGCGATGGGGTGCCTCAACAGCACACCTCCTGGAGAAGTGTCGAATTACTGACAGCAGCTTCTGTATTTCTGGGCTGGACTTAACGCTCCCCCATTGATGGAATTGAAGGCAGTGGGTGGGTTAAACCCAGCGGGTGGGCATGCCCGGTGCCCATCTGCTTGCTCCTGCCCCCACTGCAATTATGCCAACAGCAGGGGTGGCATCAGGAGCCCACCCACCAAATGAAGCATTTAAGTGGAAAATTAATGCTTTTAACTGGCAGCAAGAGAGGCTCATGCTAAGCAGCTAGTCCGGCAGGTTTCCCTGCACGGGTTGGTGGCAGACAGGGGCGGGTGTCCCTCTATAACATGTACCCTTGGCCCACAAGAGGGCTCCTCCCCATTAAGGTTCTGCCACTACCGCAGGTTATCTTCCCTCATGGTCTCTCAAACCCAGCCCCCCAGATTCCTCGCCCGAACCTGCCAGTTTGGCAAGTAATGTGATCCTCAAGCACTCACCAGTTCCAATCCATCACCCAAGCCTCTTCCAGGCCCAAGGTGTTAGAGAACTGTTGGTGTCTGTCTGGCCAGCAGCTCCCTGAAGTGGAACTTGCTGCCCTGAGATGTAGAAATTCCTGCGGGGCAGCCAGCGGTCCCTTCAGCCAGCTCACACCACCACCCCCCAACCACCCCAAATTTTAGCCAAGGTAAGATGAATCTGGCGTACCATATCATTCAGCCCTCTGTGTTATTCTGCGCATAACACAGAAGTTGGATGTTCAGAGGTTGCTGTCACTTTCAGCAAAATGAGTGCAAACACTGATGGGTTTGCTGTCATCACTAAATCAAAGTCTAGGTCAATGCTGTTTTTCAAAAATGCATTTAGTTTCCTCTCGAAGAATTACAAGAAATTAGGGCTCACTATTACGGCTTGAATCCAGCTCCACAGAATGATCAACTAGCCTGGAAGGATTTCCAAGCATTAAACCCTCATTTAAATGTGTGCCCCCACCACCCCCACGACAAGTTCCACCTAGCCCCATCACCACAAACAATATATATGTAAGTTTTTGATGTCTTTAATAACGTTAAATATCTGAATTAGGTCCTCTCCCAAATTTACGCATTTCTAGTAAATCTAAACCAAAGGCATGAAATCAATCTTAATAATTCAGTGCACATAGGTTGGGGTCATTCATGTTGCCCTCCTCAGAACTTACTGCAGAGCAAAGGCGTTTCTTCAGGTCGAGGGACAAAATTGTACACAAACTCCAAATGTGATCTCACTAAAGCTTTATGTAACCCTATTATTGGAGCCCTAAGCCAGGATGTGTAGGGGAGTGCCTGCACGAGGCTCCGAAAGGCCCTGCCATGCACACACATGTCCCCATCCAGAATCACTCGTAGACCAGCTGCTCTCCCTGCAGTGGCAGAGGATGAAGCTGAGGGGCTCCCAGGCAAAGGGGATTCAGAGGGAGAGGACAACCTCTGAGATTCCTGTGTGGATGACCCAGGGTTGTCCATTTGCCTTTCCTCCTCCCTTCGTGTGCCCAGGGGTCCCAGCCTGACTCCTTGAGGGGAAGGAGCACCTGGAGAGACGTTAAGGTGCCCCATTTCCTTCTCGCATTGCCACTGCAGAAACCCGCCCATGGCTCCCACGATGGAGTGCATGTCTGCACATATCTCTGCATTCGGCTGGGCCAGGGTCTCCATGGCGTCCACCATCCTCCCCTTGGAGACCTCCATACAGGCACATGTGGGCACCATTTCATCAGAAAGCAGGCAGACACACTCCTCTGCCTCATGTGCCACTCTGTTGAGGGTTTCCAACAGCTCTGCATGATATTCCCCGCCTTCTGCTGACTCTTCAGGAAGAGATGGAAGGCCAAAGCTAGAGCCTCATCATCTGACCCGGACCTCACAGGTGCCTGATCTGCAGCAGTCCTCCAAGTGCCGGGGGGCTCACACAAACCTGCCTCCT
This sequence comes from Carcharodon carcharias, assembly GCF_017639515.1. Lineage (NCBI taxonomy): Eukaryota > Metazoa > Chordata > Chondrichthyes > Lamniformes > Lamnidae > Carcharodon > Carcharodon carcharias. Next base: position 65,104,175 of record NC_054474.1, on the reverse strand, counting down.
CCTGCTGCTATGGACACATGACCATGAGGTGACCACCAGATTATAAACCTAAGTCTGCTCTAGATCTAGGTCCCACTGAGGTGTGTGTCTCTGCACTGGTGGAGGGTGTGGGTAAGTGCTGTGACAGGTCTTCTAAGCTGCTTATTTCCAGCTCTTCCAGCTGGAGGAGGTGTCCCCTTGGCTGGAGGTGAGGACATGGATGGAGCTGAGGGACTGGCTGGCTGAGAGTGTCGGTCGCTTGGCAGAGCTCCCTGTGAACCAAAGTAGAGGTGATTAGTGCATGGCAGCAGAGTCAAAAGCAGGAGACAGGGATAACTTGGTGCAAGATCCTCACGAGGGTGTTCGCTGCCGACCTTACCACAGGCACAGTCCATGTCCTCCCCAGGCAGTGCGATGGCACACTCCTCAAAGCAGCCTCTCTTCCTCAAGTCATACATAGACCCACCTTCAGCCTTTATATCCACCTGTACAACCAACAATGAAAAAAAACAAGGTTCCCATTTGGCATGTTTCGTACGCTGGGAACATTTTATGGCACCAGGGACGTACTATAATAATCGATTAGATTGCTAATCAGTGTAAATGATCATTAATTGCTCTTTTTCAAAATGGTGGACGTGGTCCTGATTTCGGAGCCCATCCATCCACGTATTATTGCCAACCAGGATGATGCCATCGGGTATGCCATCATGCCGGATATTGCAACACCATGGCACTAAAACAATCCCATTCTCAAAATGTAAAAATCAGCCCAATCTCTACATTTGAACCCATCATCAGGAAAACAAAATTTCAGCTCCTGCCTAATTAAACCATGCTGCCTGCCATGTGTCCTGCTCTTGCAGACCCCATAAAATCTCGACCCCCCCCCACCCCCCACAATGGGTGGCCAACCCAATCCTGCTTGTTTCCTGCTGAGGGGGTTAAATTAAAATTACCCAAGTGAATTGGGGAACCACGCAGAACTCTTTAACATCCAGGATATCAGAGCAAGAGTTCCAGCAGCTAGGTGGAAAGGCACTTGCCTTCTGATGGAGTTTCTGCTCAGTCAGAGCTGAATTTCAAACAGCAAATACAAATGAGGTTTTCAGCCTCACTATAATAATATGGCAACCAGCCTCCTTGGAGGCTAGAAGTGAGCAGGTTGGGCGTGTGTCGGGGGTCTGTTTTTTTAAGCACTCTAACTATCCTCCTGACCCAAAGCAGCCCATTTTTGGGGGGATTAAAATGTCCCACACAGCCTCTGCTGGACTCAGACACAAACAGATAATCCAAGGGAAACAAACTCCTGTGTTACATCAAAATGAGTCATCACATTGAGGATGTAACATCAATGTACTGAGAGTGAAAAATTATTCTCACTTCAGTTCAGTTAAATATCCTTTCTTGGAAACTGGTTTGATAATCATTCACTTAAAATGAAATGTACATTTAATTTCTACTTCCATATTAGTATGGGGTCATTAGGAACTACAGCTGAATAAAACATTCTTTTGACCAAAAATACTTTCATGCAAATATCCTATAGCAAAAAATTTATCAACATAGATGAATGATTTTAATCAAAGGGCATGAACCTACTCTGGATGCTATCTAAAACTTAAATCCAGAATATCGACATAATGAGACTTGTTATATTTTGTGTAAAAGCCAGGATAAATAATCAATTAAAACTTCCATACAGATGGGTTAATTGCAGCATGTTCAACACATAGTTGTCTCCATGTTTTATTGGCAGCTATTTAACTGATTGATTGCAGAAATTGTCTATAGATAAACTGATTAAATATTGGGATCCATGCTAAATGTCTTCCAGTACTGTATCTATTACAATTAGCGTGGGCTTGTGGGCTAAGAATGGTGCCTATAAACTCTCCACCTAATACAAATCATCATGAAGCATTACGTAAACCTTACTTCAACTACGATAGCAGAGGTTTGAAAAGGGACACTATCTTTTGATGAAACAGAAAAGACATAGACATGCTATATGATTAAAATGCTACACAAAAGTGATAAAATGATGCAACGGAAACTAACTAGTTTCAGTACATTGATTATTTGAAGGAAACAGCTAGCTAAATACTCCCATGACACTGTGACCCTTTAACAAGAAAATACAATCAAGTTGATGTAAATGGCGCAACAGACAATACATCATCAGACAAGGTGAGAGTTACTAACAATGTTAGTTTAAAACTGAGAAAAATATCAAATCTGTTTAGATTATAGCGACTGATTTTAGATTTTTAATTTTGGAAACTTTTAAAATATATGACAATTGCAAACTGTAATGCTGTCAAAGGTTTCCTTTATAGAATCTTCAGCACAGAAAGAGGACATACAGTACGCAAAACCAGGTCCAGATTCTTTGAAAGAACTGTCCAGTTAGTCCCATACCACTGATCTTTCCCATAGTTCTGCAAATGTTTCTTTTTCAAGATTGCCTTTTGAAAGTTACTGCTGAATGTGCTTCCACCTCCCATTCAGGCACTCCATTCCAGATCACAGCAATTCATTGCATTAAGAAACAATCTAATGTCCCTGCTGGCTTTTCTGCAAATTAACTTAAATCTGTGTCCTCTGTTCATTTCCCGTTGAAACAAGTTCTCCTTATTTACTCTGTCAGATCAATAACAGAATGCCACTAAAAATAAAAACTGTAGTTTGAGAAATGCAAGAAGAATCTTCTCTATTTATTTGACGAAGAAGCCCACACGCCTTAATTTTTCAGAAAGGAAGACCATTTTCCCACTACAACAAGCTCCATCTCCAAAACTGTCCAGAGTTCATAGCATCAAGAGTTACAACCAACTCTATTCACTCTCAATTACAGAGAGCATGAAATGATTTATTGTGTAAAAAGCATTCATTTCCACTATTGAATCATAACACAAAGTCAAGTCATAGGACTGGATTTTACAGCTGGTCATCTTTTTGCCGGGGGGAGTGCTGGGTGGGGCGGGAGGGAGGTGTCGGCATGTGAAATACAAGGGGTGCCCAGCCCACCACCTTCGGTCCACCCCCTGAAATGTCTCCCATAAAACATTAGCCCCCCATAAAAGGGTAGGTGGGCAGTGGGCCCCCGTAAAATGATAGGTGGGCTGGGGCAGGGGTGAGGGTGGAGTTTTTTCAGGCTAAGTTGAAAAAGGACAGGAAGGAAGGGGACACACAACCTTCAAGGTGTGTCCTGTATCCAAGTGTCATCCTCAACCCTTCGTTCCTCACCACCTGACCTCCAAAATCTGGACCCGTCCTCCCACCTCTCTCTCCCTCCCACCCCTCTCTCCCTCCCACTCCTCTCTCCCTCCCACCACTCTCTCCCTCCTCCATGGGCTCTCGGGGCATTCCCGCCCTAAAAGGGTAGGACCTACCTGCCTCCAGCAACCATCGTTCTTCCTCATACTCCTCCCTGCAGCCCCGGCAGTGCCCACTCCTGCTAGAGTTGTCAGCCAATTAGACTGACAGCCTTTGAGGGAGGAGCTTTCTCTCAATGAAGGATGGAAGTCCCACTCTCACCTGCTTAAGCCCACTGGCAGTGCATTATTGATGTGGGCGGGCTTGTTTTGTGTGGGTCAGCTGCCAGCCAACATTTCCTCCGGCGGGGTGAAGGGGGACGGGATCAATATGCGGCCCCCCCCATAAAATTCAGTCCAAAGGAAATAATTACATTTGAGGTTGCTTAATATTTGGTTTCTTTCTACCAGTAATTTAAAATTAATTGATTGATACTAAATATTAATTTGTTATTAAAAGTTATTTTTCAGTTGAGAAACTCTAAGTAATGATTGATGACTTTTCTTTGGAGTTTGTGAACTGTAGGAAGATGGATCAGCTGAGAAATGTTGAGAATGCAGGTCTCACTGGTGTCTATTCTTATTTACTTTCATATTCTTATTAAGAAGAATCACTGTGCGTGTTCCTGCAACAAATATGAGAGAAATGGCTTCAAACAATACACAAACATTAAAGGATATGTAACATTATGATGAAGCAGCACTCAAAGAGGAAATTGAAGCAAAAATGCTCCTGAGCCATCGGGATCCATGCATTCGATACATGGCCAAATTGTGCAATTGCTGGGCAATTTTAGCCATTGGAAGGTGAGCCAGCAGAGGGTGCAGACTAGCTGCCCACACCTTCAACAGGGGACTGGTCCATTGAGTACCAAAGCTTTACCTTAGTGCTAACAGCAGGAAATGAAAATGTGGAATTTGATTTAAATGTAAGGACCACAGACCGACATGGATTTTATAATCATAAAATCGAAGGCAAAATCATTTTCCTCAGTTATACTGTTTCCTTTAAGTGCTCTCTTTAAAATTTTGCATTATCTCAGGGTGCTTAACTTTTGAGTGCCCGTTGGGACCCTCCATTTCCAGCTGCAGTGTTGATTCTGATTAGGTGAAATAAAGACACTGCAGAGATTCAAGCTTTTGAAGAGAACAAGTTGGAGAAGAAGGAGGTTGCCTGGGACAAAGTGATTTTAACATTCGGTGGAAATGAACAAATCATCACTTTGCAGCAGAGTTTGGAGGTTCAAACTGAGCAGTGAAGCCTTGTATCAGAGTTTTCGAAACAGCTGCAATTGTACATGGAACGTGAACTCTCCAGAGACACAATAGTTTACGCACTCTAAATTAAGCTGCAAGGCATAAATGGTTATGGGCAACTGCACAAAAGAATGTAAAATACTGCAAGCAATGTCTGCCTCCCTCAAAATATTATTGGCTGATAATGCAGTCTCAGTCCATTGGTGATCTGACTGCTGCTTTTTAGGCACTATGGAAGTGCCAAGAAGAGAGAGAGGTCCATAATGTATAGTCAGCTCATTTATATGATATTGTTGTGTATTGTACATGACACCCTCGGAATGTACAAGGGCAAAGAGTGAATTAGCCAGTTCCAGTAGACTGCTACACATGGTTTATACAGATCTATCATTGAAAATGGAGAAATTACTGGAAGGGGCAGAATTGCTCCATTCTTGATTACAGCTTTTGAGGCCCAGAATTGATGCGTGCCCATTTTTGAAGAACCACATTAACCAGGGGAGAGCAGACTAGAGCACAAAGATGTAGTTGGCTAAAAGAGTAAATGCTCTTGCACCTAAATCTGGGTACAGTGAAGAAGAAATTTACTGGTTTCCAAAACAGTTCCAAGGTAAATGGGCTCTTAAATGACTTAATTTTGCAATGTTACCTTACAATGCCTCTTCACAAGCGCTTTCACTGTAAGCTCTAAGATGTATCACACAGCAGTAAGCACAGTACCCAACAAGTTTTCATTCAAATGCACAGGTATGCTCCTGTTTTATCAGGACATTTCACATTGCTGGCATGCCAATACATTTGCCCTATTGCCCACTAAATGTTGCAGGTAGCAAACAGCAAGACTGCTGTCTTTACAAAGTTCCTGAATATTGTACATCCACAGGCGTATACGAGTAAAGAGGACACTCAGTACAGTGCATACCTCTGTCACACTGTGTTTGCAACTCCTCCTTGAGGCTTTTCCCTGCCTTGGTAATTCTCTGTAACTACAAAGCTGAGAAAGAAATCTTTTTTATTCAGAGCTTCTATCTCACTGAGGAGATTTCAGGCCAATCCACATCCAACAATCTGCTCTGTACACTCTGCTCACATTTTAATAGCTATGACAAATTCCAAACGGCTGAGACAATCCACAACATTCTAAACCAGTCAAAAACATTTTAATTAAAAGAACCCACAACATTCTAAAAGAAAATATCAATTCACCTTATCTCCCAATTTTAATGGATCCTTTAAAAAATTTCCGGAATCTGAATGCAAATCAACATGGTTGCCAAAAACAAATAAGCTCTTCCTTGCACCAAACACTATCTGTACAAGGTTTCATTGAAATCCATCACACTCAATTTTGCACATGAAAATACATTGCAACATAACACACTACAATGTCTCTCCAGGTAAGCTGCATTTTAAGGGTTTATACTCTCCTGTTATTCGAGGTCTCCACGAGGTACAGTCTAAAATCTGGCATCAGCCAAGCACCTGAGAGCGCTGGCACACTAAATGCCATAAGAGGAAGCACCAATTATTTAATTTGTTTTCTGTTTTGTGTTTCTCATGTATTTATTTAGTGAAGAATTGCTTGCTTCATAAATTATCAGTAGATTTTGTTTTATTTTAACTGGTTGCCTGCTATTCCAGATGCAGTTAACGCCCTTTCATGATTGAATTATTTACTCTCAAGCTAAAATGTTGAAACTACTGTGCGGCACTTAATTCTGTGCTTTACTTGTGACAGAAAATGTATGTACAAATATACATTACTGCAGACTTGCATAGGCATGACCTACCATATTTTTCAAGAAAATCTTTCTTTCAAGTCTTCATAAAATATAAATCTCATCTTAATTCTTTTTGCTCTCCAGGACAGAGAGTTTGATTATATATCCTGGACTGTAAAGATTAAATCAAACCTGGATGCAGACAGTAATCTAGCATCTTTGTACAACTGCTCTAACTCACCTAGTTCCAAATCCAAAGTTGCATAATTTAATGTAACTGATGCACAATAAAGTACTGAGTTTGTGTTCAAGGCTGCAATGTCCAGTAAAATACTTGAGATGCTGAATTCTCTCCCACATCAAATCTGTTCAGCAGTTTAATGTGAAATACAACAATGTCCTACTTTCTTTCCTTCTCAATAGCACATGAATAAGCAAAAGTAATGTGCAATTTGCATTTTAAGTCTCAATCACAATGATAAGGCATTTATGGCTAAAGTTGCAGCCTATGCCAAAATGAAACCATAATTACAGCTGGAAAACGGTTTTTACTTCAACATAGTCTAAATGTTACATTGAAATTTTTCTGCAGTGTATTTTTAACTCCACTTAATTTAATTATTTTGAAATATTCTGGGTTATTTTTTATTTGTAAGATAAGGTATGTGATTACTGGGCTTACAGACCTGTTTTCTGCTTTTGCCACCCAGTCTCAACATCATCTGAACCCACATTTAACAACTTGGGCAAGATGCAGATGAAAAGTCTCTTTTCTCTGCCCCAATGCTGAGCTCTAATCCTAGCATCTCCAGAGAACCCTTTGCTATAGCTTTGGGTCTTTTCTACCCTTCTTGCTCTACATTGTTTTGGCTCTCATATCTTAGATCACTCTTATAGATGAGTCCTAGGCCAGGATTTTGCAGTCCCGAAATGGGACCAAGAGGAGTCATGTTCAGAAAACAATGGCCACCAAGACCCAAAAAAGGAAGTCCTACCATAGTTTCCAGCTCCAGCCATTTTCAACAGCGTGGGAAAGGGGAGGTTTGAGAACCTGCCATACTGCTGTTTAGAAGTTGCTAGCACCATTGTAGAAGTGGACGTTTTAGAACTTTTGGAATTTTCATGGAGGCGGCTGTGATTTGGAGCTTTTCTTAAATCACACCTTTGAAGTAGAGATGTGAACCATGGATTGGAGATGGGAAGAGTATAAAAGATTAGTAACTGTGATGTTGCCTGATCTACAGTTCATCATGAAGTGCTGTTGCCTGAGTTAATATCTGTGTTTTCTAAAATGAGTGATGGCAGTGCTGTGATTGAGAAATGTAAGTGATTATTAAATGATGTGGTTGCCAGGTTGTTACTTCTGACAACTGGCAAGACAACATTATAAAAGTGGAAAAGTCTTCAGATACATAGAATCCATTCGATAAAGTGCTTCCTGCATTGTACAATAATGAAAAACTAGCTCAGTGTGAGATCCCGATTTAATTGTTCAAAGTCTCCCTATTGCTTTCAATCATTCTTAGCTCAGCCATCTGTTTGGCTGTATGCAAGCCACGACAGATGTATGAGTTCTCATTCATTCTTTGCAACTCAGCTCAGACATCTACCTTGTTGCTTAAAAGCTTTAACAGATGCATAAGTTTTCAGTTTCCTTCAAAAGCATTAATGGATTCTGAAGTACACAGTTTGTTTATTCAGCTGTCCTGGTGGCTTGGCTGCCTTTCAATGTGACAATGTTTTCTGAATTGCAGTGTCTGTGTATTCAGCTGTCTTGGGAAAGGTAAGCCTGATAGTTTTGACAGATCTATGAGCTTCTGTAGAGACTAATGTTTCATCAAGTGCCTATTAAGTTGATGTTTGTTTAATTGGACAGATTTATGAGCCTTTAAACTACTTCCAAATTGTATTATATGGCTTGTGAGTTTTTTTTATAAAGTGAATACTTGGTGACTGAGTTAAGGGGAATAGTGGTTCAGGGAGTGAGGGAGTAGGATGTTTAAGGGGGTGAGGGTGGGGGGAGCTTTATGGTGATCTGCAGGTTTTACTTTATTTGGAGGAGCCACTCATGGACCAATGTTTGTGAGAGTGGAGGCAGGCCTTTGAACCTGGCCACTTTGGCATTGACCCGCCTCTGTCTCCATTTCAGGCCTTCCACCAGAGATAGAAGGCCCAACTCCGCCCTTCAAGACATGAAAATCCAACCTGCCACCAGCGCTGGGATGGTAGAGGGATCACAACATTGGGACTAATCCTGACTTCTGCTTCCCATCTCCAATGGAAACATTCCGGCCCTAGTGCCAATATCTTCAAAAAGATATCCTATCCTTGTGATCAATATAAAGGGCGCAAACGCAATGAGATAATTATTTTTAAGCTACTGGAATTTATCCCTGCTGTCAATGAACTTTTCACAGTCTTCAAAAAAAGCACTGTATCACTTCAGATTTCATTTTAAATTTAAAATATGAAATAAGTTTATTAAACAATGAATAAACAAATAAACTAATAATAAATTAATATCATTATATATTTATAATTGTAATCACTATCTAACATCTTGAGTAAATAAGTCACAATTCAGTACTAAGCTATTCTGTAATAGTTCATTTTTACACATGTACAGCCTTTCCTTCCTTGTGATCTTTTCTGCCTATTGGAGTAAGTTATTCTACCTTAGTTATTCCCATCGAGTTTCCAAACAGTTTGACTGTTTTCTACCAACTCCTACCACTTATTAACCCTTTCACATGCTGCCATGGCTTGTTCAAATCAAAAATAATAATTGATCATCACACATTAAACTTGCTCAAAAGTAGCTTGGCTCATCTCCTCAGGCAGACAGTTTGAGAGCCAGATTTACAGCTTTTGGGTCAAATTTAAATGGCACATTGATTCCTTTTTGTAACAGCAATTGGCTTTAAGGCTCAATTTAAAAGGATCATAACCAAAGCAAACTCATCAAATAAAAATATATTTTTGTTATTATGTGTGCACCTGAGCGATGCTTTAGTTTCCAGCAGCACCCTTGTAAACAGAGTCAAACAATTTAGTAGCAAATTATGAAGCAAGTTGTATGCCATTGTATAAGGTCTGCTGGAAAATAGGCTGACATTCTCAGACTTATCTAATCTAGGACCATTACAATTTGCAAACAGGGGAGGTATTTATCTCTTCAGTCTGCGTTTAGTCTAGTTTGAGAAATAAAAGGACAGTGAGAAAACGCATCATCTCTGGTTGTATTTTAAAATTTAACCAGTAAGTGAAAAAGCCATGTATACCTGAGTTTGCAAAGGTTTTAATCTTGTGAAAAAGATTTCATAAGACAATGCTTCGACAAAAATATTAGAAGTGTTCTTCACGGTGCTCTATATCCCTTAGGAATCCAATCCCCACACCCTGCAACACCCCAAAACGTTTAACAATAGAATGAAAAACTTTACAATTCTCAAAATATTAGAAAAATAAGCCAATGCCTCAGATATAACGCTTTGCCAAATTCATAAAAATGCAGCATTTCAAGTTTACTTTTTGAACTTTTTTTTGTTGCATTCTAACGTTTCAAAACTTTAACCTGCCTGGGCGGGGAGGAATTTTGTTTTCATTTATTTTACAATATTGTTCACACAAAGGCTAACTCAGAAATATAAAAACCATTGGGATGCTGATTATGTTGATTCACAACAAGAAATAGCAGACAGGAGAATCAACACAGACATCAGGTTGTTTATTTTCATGTTACATTAGCTTTGAGACAACAGCGATTATTAATAGCTAGTCCTAGATTTGTCTGGCCATTATGATCAAATGTTTTTTATTCACTGCACTCAGCAGGGCATTTATCAGAGAAGATAAGACAGGTGCTGGGTCTTTTCATTCAATATTGGAGTTTCATAGGCTGATCATAGTCAAGGAAAAGTGGAGGACTGTTTTGTTAGGCCTATATCTCTCTGGCCTGGAAAGTCCAGGGTGATCTTTCTCTCTTTTCAATCAGGGAGAGTGAGTGACTCCAGGCTGGGTATTAATATATACAAATATAATGAGAGGCTTGTGTAACAATTGGCTTTGGGGAAGTTGATTTTTAGCAACTTCAGCCCATTAGTAAGACAGAGCTATGCATTTTGTTTTATGGTACAAGAACCAGAGGAAATAAATACATCTCACTAGAAACCACTGTTCACACATATGTTTCCCGTAAAATAAACCAGTTTGTCAGTTTACAATTGGTCTTGTCTCACTTGAGTGCTTTTCAGGCCATCTTCCCTCTGCACAGGAGAATGCACATGCATGTTCACTAATTCCAGGACATTCAATCGTTTAATGAAATATTGGACACAAAAAGTGCACTCTGGATCATAAGCGACATAAAGTTCAATTATTAACTGGTTCAGGTCACTTGATTCAACTTTCTGTTCAGAGTTCCAAGGGATTTGATGCAATCAGTGAAGCTGTACCCAAGAGAATATTTACTGCAGATCCAAGAAATTTGCATCAAATCCTTTGAAATTTTGAACAGAAAGCTGAATCAAGTTACCTCAACCATTACAAAATTTTGGCTCCCCACAAAGACAATATCTTTAAAACCCTTAAAAGTGGCATTTTTATGTTGTTCCTGAGAAAAAAATCAGATCCAGAGTAATGACAGATCACTTCCAGTTCATAACAGTTGATCAACAGCAAAAAATACTTTGATGGTCTCAACATTGGGAAAAGTGTAGTAGCATATAAAGTAGCTCTTTCTTCATCACCACCAGGATCAATATCAAAGTTCATTTCTCATATAATGCCAATTTGTAGACCTATGATAGCCATCTGCGTGAATTGGTACAATAACAGGATTTATTAAAAGCAGCAGTCAGAATAAGGATATTGGAGGAACAGAAGAAAGTTTGTGGACCAGTTTTCCCACCATTTAACAGTACATCATACACTATCAAAAAATTGAAAAAGGAAATATCTACAGTAGCTGAGAATTAACTGAACATTAATCAGTTTAATTAATAAATTGTTTAGATTCTTCCAGAAAAGAGCCAATACACACGTGATGGAGCCAATGGTCTCCTTCTGTAGAGTAAAATCCTATGGTTCATTAAATTCAGGGGATTACTGAAAGGAAAGTCAGTTAATCTATAATGACTCAACATTAGCAAACACCCACAAGCCATAATCCAATAAGAGGTTTCCATCTATACTGCCAACAACTTGTAAAAATAGTCCTGCTCCCTTTAACTGTGAGGAATTTAAGACATTCAACAACAAATTGTACTTGTATAGTGCCTTTAACTTGGTAAAACATCCCAAGGCACTTCACAGGAGCTTTAACAAAATTTGACACCAAGCCACATAAGGAGATATCAAGACAAGTCACCAAAAGCTTGAGCAGAGGTAGCTTTTAAGGCAAATCTTAAAAGGACGGAGGAGAATTAGTAAAGAAGAAAGGTGTAGACAGGGAATGCCAGAGTTTAGGGCTCAGACATTTAAAGACACAGTCACCAAAGGTAAGACAATTAAAATTCAGGATGTGCAAAAGGCCAAATTAGCAGAACTCGGACATCTCTGAGGGTTGTAGGGCTGCAGGAAATTACGGAGAAAGGAAGGGATTTGAAAACATGGAGGAGAATTTTAAAATCAAGTTGTTGCCGGGTCAGAAGCTAATGTAAGTCAATAGGCACAGGGGCAATGATGCAATTTAGGATAACAGCAGCAGAGCTTTGGATGAGCTCAAGCTCATAAAAGAAGCAAGGTGGAGGTTGTCCAGGAGAGCACTGCAATAGTTGAGTCAAGAAGTAACAAAGGCATGGATGAGGATTTCAACAGCAAATAAGTTAAGGAAGAGGAGGCGAACAATGGTATGAAAGTGAATGTAGGTGGTCTTGGTGATGGAGTGGATATTTGGATGGAAGCTCAGTTCAAGGCCAAATAGGATGCTAGGGTTGTGAACATCTGGTTCAGCCTCAGAAAGTGTTGTGCTGCACTTCCACCATGTTAAATGGAATTGACTCAAATCAATCGAGCAGCTTAAAACTGGGCCCTCAACAGTAGCAGAATTCTATTCCACCACAATCTGTAACCTCAGATAACAATCTGCCTTCCTGTTTTTGAAAATGGCTGACCAACTAAATATATACTTTGGTTCTGTCTTCACAAAAGAAGATACTAATAACATACCAGAAATGTTGGGGAACACAGGGTTCAGTGAGAGGGAGGGACTGAAAGAAATCAGTATTAGTATGGAAATGGTGTGGGGGAAATTGATGGGATTGAAGGTCGATAAATCCCCGGGGCCTGATAATCTACATCCCAGAGTACTTAAGGAAATGGCCCTAGAAAGAGTGGATGCATTGGTGGTCATCTTCCGAGATTCTATAGACTCTGGAACAGTTCCTATAGATTGGAGGGTAGCTAATGTAACTCCACTATTTAAAAAGGGAGGCAGAGAGAAAACAGGAAATTTATAGACCAGTCAGCCTGACGTCGGTAGTAGGGAAAATTCTAGAGTCCATTATAAAAGATTTAATAGCTAAGCATCTGGAAAACAGTGGCAGAATCGGACACAGTCAGCATGGATTTATGAAAGGGAAATCACGCTTGACAAATCTACTGGAAATTTTTGAGGATGTAACTAGTAGAGTTGGTGAGGAGGAGACAGTGGATGTGATTTATTTGGACTTTCAGAAGGCTTTCAACGAAGTCCCACATAATAGATTGGCATGTAAAATTAAAGTGCATGGGATTGGGGGTAGTGTCAGATGGATAGAAAACTGGTTGACAGACAGGAAACAAACAGTAGGAATAAATGGGTCTTTTTCCGAATGGCATGCATTGACTAGTGGGGTACCACAGGGATCAGTGCTGGGACCCCAGATATTCACAATATATATTAATAATTTAGATGAGGGAATTAAATGTAATATCTCCAAATTTGCAGATGACACAAAGCTGGGTGGAAGGGTGAGCTGTGAGGAGGATGCAGAGATGCTTCAGTGTGATTTGGACAAGCTGAGTGAGTGGGCAAATGCATGGCAGATGCAGTATAATGTGAATAAATGTGAGGTTATCCACTTTGGTAGCAAAAACAGGAAGGCAGATAATTATCTGAATGGCTATAAATTGAGAGAGGGGAATGTGCAACGAAACCTGGGTGTCCTTGTACACCAGTCGCTGAAGGTAAGCATGCAGGTGCAGCAGGCAGTAAAGAGGGCAAATGGTGTGTTGGCCTTCATAGCCAGAGGATTCGAGTACAGGAACAGGGATGTCTTGCTGCAATTGTATAGGGCCTTGGTGAGACCACACCTGGAATATTGTGTGCAGTTTTGGTCTCCTTATCTGAGGAAGGATGTACTTGCTATAGAGGAAGTGCAGTGAAGATTTACCTGACTAATTCCTGGGATGGCGGGGCTGACATATGAGGAGAGATTGAGTCGATTAGGATTATATTCGCTGGAGTTCAGAAGAATGAGGGGGATCTCATAGAAACCTATAAAATTCTAACAGGGCTAGACAGGGTAGATGCAGGAAGGATGTTCCTGATGGTGGGGGAGTCCAGAACCAGGGGTCACAGTCTGAGGATATGTGGTAGACCATTTAGGACTGAGATGAGGAGAAATTTCTTCACCCAGAGAGTGGTGAGCCTGTGGAATTTGTTACCACAGAAATTAGTTGAGACCAAAACATTGTATGCTTTCAAGAAGGAGTTAGATATAGTTCTTGGGGCGAAAGGGATCAAAGGGTATGGGGAGAAAGCGGGAGCAAGCTATTGAGTTGGATGATCAGCCATGATCATAATGAATGGCGGAGCAGGCTCAAAGGGCCGAATGGCATACTCCTGCTCCTAGTTTCTATGTTTCTATGTTTCTATATTTCTATGTTTCATGGCCCAACATATCACTCACTTTGCCATTACCATAGACCAGGGGATCAACCCTCATTCAATGAGGAATTTGGGAGAGTATGCCAGAAGCAGCAGCAGGTATTCCTAAAAATGAGAAGCCAACCTGGTGTAGCTACAATGCAGGACTACATGCATACTAAACATTGGAAGCAGCATGCGAAAGACAGAGCTAAGCAATCCCACAACTAACTGATCGGACCAAAGCTCTGCAGTTCTGTTGCATCCCAGTTGTGAATAGTGGTGAACAACAAACCAGAGGGGGAGGCTTCTCCAATTCTTCAACTGCTTCATCAGTGAGCTTCCCTCCATCATAAGGTCAAAAGTGGGGATGTTCACTGATGACTGCAGAATGGTCAGTTTCATTTGCAACTTCTTAGGTAATGCAGCTGTCGTGCCCACATGCAGCAAGACCTAGACAACCTTCAGGGTTGGCCTGATAAATGGCATGTAACATTCATACTCCCCAAAGCCTGACCACCATCTACAAGACACAAGTTAGGAGTGTGATGGAATACTCTCCACTTGCCTGGATGAGTGCAGCTCCAACAACACTCACAAAGCTCAACACCATCCATACAAAACCACCTGCTTGATTGGTGTCCCATAGACCACCTTAAATATTTACTCCATCTACCACTGGGACACAGTAGTATACAAGATTCACTACAGCAAATTGGCAAGGCTTCTTCGACAGCGCCTTCCAAAGTGGCTTCTGTAGTATTAGGGTGCTTGGGGCTGTAGAGGTTAATGGGGGACTGGGGAAACCGTCCTGCCCACATTATGATGGAGAGAGTCACATGGGAGTAACAGAGTATAGTAATGAGTCTGATAGAAGTCAGCATGAAAATAGCACCTAGTCAGGACTGTATCCTATATATATGTATACAGTTAAGTGTTATTAATAAATAGTTATTATTGGACCATACAAGCCTCTAGACCTCTTTAAGTGACAACATACAACCTTACAACATGGTGGCAGCAGGTGAAAGACCCCAAAATCCCAAAGAATAAGAAATAAAGAAACTACAGTCTGGCCTGAGAGAACTTCATTGAACTTGAAGACCTCGAATTCATAGCTGCAAATCACCTAAGAAGCTCGATTACAGGAGTGGAGGCTGAAGGGCTGAAGAAAGATCCACTCTGCATTGTAAGAGGACTCCACCAGAGCACGTGGAGGTCTGTTGCGAGAATAATCGAAAGCAGAGTCAAAGGACATGGCAAGATTGCAAAAGGATGAGCAAACTCCAAAAAAAGCTGAAATAAGCTTTTACATTCAGCGCAACAATCAGGCAGCACTAGCAGACTGATTGTTTTAATAAGCGCGGCTGGAAGAATGCTGCTGTCTGGATCCAAAGTCGGCGCCATAACACATGGTGACCAGGCACAAACGGAAAAAAATTTACAGAGAATTCAGCAAAAAAATTGGCTTCAATTTGAATCTCCAAGCTCAGGAAAACAATTCAAAAGATTTACTCAAAATTGCTGAAGTTTAAAACAGATCGATAACCATGACAAGAGCTCGCCAAATCCTGACAAGCACAAGAAGAGAAATAAAATGATTGCTGCACAGCCATTTAAAAAAAATTAAAGCTGTATTCCCCTGTGCTGAAAGCAGCCACAGATGATGAATGAATACGGCCAGACTAATTGAAGCAGATGGAAGGGCCGGACCAGGCGCAAACTTGGACATTATGGAGAAGATTTTTTAAGATATATGAAAGCATAAGGCTTGAATAAGAAAACAGAGCCTGAAGAAGTGAATACACTATTATATTCAGTAGGTCCAATAGCCAATGACATAATTGCCAGACAAGGAATAAATGAATCTTCTGACAACTTTGAAGAGGTCATGAAGCCCTTTGACACCTACTTTAGCTTAAGCAATAAAACCTTGAAGTAAGCAAAATTTAACAAAAGAGTCCAAAAGCCCAGGCACCCATAGACTTTTTCATAAATAAGTTATACAGATTGACTGAAGGCTGTGACTACAATAACCTTAAGTTGGAACTCATAAGAGACAAAATAGTAATGGGAGTGGCTGATGATACTCTTTTGGATGTAGCCCAACCTAAAAAATATGACTATGGAAAAAAATATCAAAATCATCAGACAATCAGAAGTCCACTAGCAAAGCCAATCCATTTTGCATGGCAAAGTTAAACTATGGTACAGAGCAACCCCAACAGTCCAGCTTATAAAGCAACAAAAGGGCAAGGAGACTCCAGGACAAGGCAAGCAATACCCAAGCAAAACACAAGATTGTGGCAGACCATGTCAGTGCTGTGACGTCAAAAGATCTCACAGCTGTGAGCAGTGTTCAGCAATCACTGTGCAGTGCTATCACTGCAGCCACCTGGGACACTTTGGTAAGAATTGTAAGTCCAAAACCTCAAAACATGGGGACGATCCCAAGTGAGTCCATGAGATAGATGAGCTACACCAAGAAGTCCAACAATGATTCTTGGGAGAAATTAAGGATCCCAAATTCTTACTTTGGAATGCTGACATATCCATAAATGGCCACCTCATGAATTTCAAGTTAGGCATAGAAGCAGTGTGACGGTCCTGTTGGATCAGGAAACATTGCTAAAAGACCTCTGGACGATAGGCAAACTGCAGTATGGAATCCAATTACCAGTCATAGGCATGAATCAAAGAGTCACTCCGGTATGACAACAAGCAAATAATTGAAACTCTGTACGTCATCCACAATCAACCTTTTTCTCTCCTGAGCAGCAATGCCTATGTTACCCTCAGCCTCCTCAAAATGGCAGAGGACGTCAAAACAACCAGTGCAGTCAACTACACTGAATTGGAGACTCCCAAGAGGCCCATCAGCACTAATGATTTCGATTGGGACTTCAGTTCAAAATTGTCTTCACTTTTTGCTGAGGCAGTTATCCCAGCTCCTTTGCAGATGGCACAAAATACTGTTCATCAGTCAGATGAGCCAAATCTCCAGATGAGCACCAATGTGCTTAAAACAGAAGATACAGAGAAGAAGCAGCAGAAGGCCGAGCCCGAACTTCAGGGTCAAACAGTTGCTGTCACAGGACCAGGAAAAGCTACAGCAACAAAGCTGGAGCTTCAAGCCCAGGCACACAACATGAAGTCGATCCTGGAGAAGGAGGAAAGCGACCTCCAGTTCACCAAGACAAAACTCAGGGAGGCATAAGTGCACACAAAGGAACAGAGTGCAGCAATAGAAGCCAAACTGCAGGTTGAGCTCAAGGATGAGGAACATACAAACAGAAGGGAGGTAAATCTTCAACTTCCAGGAAGAACATGGCAGACCCTGCTGAGAAAGAAAAGCTGAGTCCAGTCTATGAATGATCAGAGCGATCATTCCCTTCGGAAGCAGATGGATAAGCCCGTATTATTCGACGAAGGAAGACAAGTTGTTGACAAAGAAAAAGACAATGCTAAGGAATGCAAGAAGTGAACCAGATGTAGAAACCCAAATAATTGAAACACTAAGTACTACAATGTCAACTCCAGACCAACAAAGTCAGCCCAAAATTGAGACTACCACTCCACCAAACTCAAAGAGAATGAGATCTGGAGGAGTTGTAAAGCTTGCAGACCATCTAAATCTGTAAAGTCAGTGACTTGGGGCGGAGAAGGGGTAACATGTAAATATTACTGTAAATACATTTGGGTAAAGACCTGGGAGGAGGCGTCGTATTAGAGTGTTCAGGACTATAAGGGTTAATGTGGGGCTTGGGAAACAGTACCGCCCACATTATGACAGAGAGAGTCACATGGGAGTGGCAGAGTGTAGAAATAAGTCTGGTAGAAGGCAGCATGAAGATAGTACCTAGTCAAGACTGTATCCTATATATGTATATTGTTATGTTATTAATAAACAGTTATTGTTCAACCATACAAGCCTGTTGACCTCTTCATTAGACAACAAACAACCTTACAACAGCCTCTACCACTTGGAACAACAAGGGCAGCAGACATATGGGAAAACCATCACCTGCAAGTTGCACTCCAAACCACGCACCACCTTGACTTGGAATTATACCACCATTCCTTCGCTGTCGCTGGCTCAAAATCATGGAATTCTCTTCCTAACAGCAGTGTGAGTGCACCCATACCACATGGACTGCAGCCGTTCAAGAATACAGCTGAGCACCATCATCTGAAGGGCAATTATGGATGGGGAAAAAATGCTGACCCGCCAGCGATGCCTACATTTCATGAATAAATAAAATAATGGCCGGGGACAGGGATTCAGATAGTGCCTAGGGAACAGAGGTTGTGGAGGGAAACAAAGACAATGGCTTCATTTCACACAATATTTAATTGGAAGTAATTCCTACTGGATATACTGGATGTCATACAAGCAGCCTGAGAAATAACCTGATGCAGCATTGTAAAGTTTGGAGCAAGTTCTAGAGATACAAAATCAACTTCAGTGGAGGGTTTGAAAGAGGTGGTGGTGCAGGAGCGTTGGTTTAATCAGCCTACATGTGGAATCTGATCTGGTTTCAAATGATGTCACCTGTGGGCAACATGTAGGTTAGAAAATTAGAAAAGGGCAAGGATACATACCTCCAGAGCTAACAGTGTAAAAAAAGGGAGAGAAACCATTGCAGGAGATCTTCTGGCTCAGGGTAAATAGATGGAAATAGAACCAGGTAAAAACCATCCCAACTACCTGGACAACACAGGAGATGCATTGGAGGAGGATGGTGTGGTTAACCATGTCAAAAGATGAAAACAGGTCAAGAAGGATGAAGACGTATAGTAACCAAAAGAGACACACTACAATGGCAGCCATTAGGCCTGAACAATTAATTTAGGGACAATGGACTAAGTTTCAGACCAAAGAGATGGCCTAAATATCCTAACATCAAGCCAACCTTAGCAAGTAGAACAGCAGTCAGAGAAATGAGAGGAACAAAAAGGCCTGAAAAGAGATGACAAAGAAATATGAGGCAGGAAGAATGATCCTATCATGTTCTACCCTCCATAAACTCGAGGTCATCCAAAACTCTACTGCCTGTGTCCTAACTTCCATCAAATCCTGTTCACCTACCATCTCAGTGCACGCTAATCTGCACTGGCTCACGACTAGGCTAAGCCTCTATTTTAAAATCTTCATCCTTGTTTTCAAATCCCTTCATGGCCTTCACCCCTCCTGATCTCTGTAATCTCATCCCGCCCCACAACCCTCCAAAATTTGCTTTCCTCTTAGCCTCTTGGGCATTCACGACTTTAACTGCACTACCCTTAGTGGCCATGCCTTTAGCTGCATCAGCTCTAAGCTCTGGAATTCCTTTCCTAAACTTCTCCACATCACTTTCCTCTATGACACTGCTTAAAGTCTACTGCCTTGACCAAAATTTTGGTCATCAGCCTTAATATCTCCTTATGTGGCTGGGTGTCATATTTTGTTTATAATTCCCCTTTGGTGCACCTTGGGACATTTTCTTTTACATTAAATGCTGCTATCAGGCATGTGGGCTGACAAGCAAAAAATGATTCCCCCTCCAACCTTTATTTAATTAAATTCCATTAATTCAAGTATTTATTTGTAGCATGGGAAAACCTGGTAAATGTACTGCAGCTCCTGGTTGGTATGTGGTCAAAGTGAACCTTGGGTTTTAATTAATATAGAAAAATATTTTTAAATAACCAATGGCATTCATTCATTAATTTGGACAAATAAGGAAAGCATATACCACAATACTCAGACCAATTTATATTTTAAGTGAGCTGCCAAAAAACGTTATATTGTCATTGAATCATAGAATGGTTGTAGCACAGGAGGCAATTCGGCCTGCCATGTCCATGCTGGCTCTCAACAACTCAACTGGTCCAACTCCTCTGTCTCTCCACCACGCCCCCCAACCCAGCACACACACACCACCCCCCCACCCCCGCCCGGCCGTTTTGTGTTGTTCTGTATAACTGCTTTTAAATTGAGCAGTCAGTGCCATATCGAATAAAACATACGAGTTATTTAGACAAAATACACAGAATTTGAAAGCTGCAAACGGCTGTTTAGATTTAAAAGCATTTGGATAAGCTATTTCTGCAGTAAAGGAATTTAAAGAAAATTGTATTATGGGAACTGGTACTAAAGGTGTCTCCCCACCTACACTTTCCTAAGCCTACCGTTCGTTCAACGACGGCTGCCTTTAGGACCCTGGGAAGGAAGGAAACGTTATCAGCTGTAGTGAACTCTGACATTATTTCTTTCAATAAACAGCAACTAAACCCGCGCTTGCAGGCAGAGCAACTGTCAACATTTCAAATGAAGCGGGGGATTTTTCCCACAACTTGCTGATTAAAACATTAATGGTGGTGTTGATCGTGCATTTGCCCACCTTTCACTACAATTACCAACAAGGTTTTTTTTTTCCCTGCCATCACTTAGCAACTGAGGGTCACAGACTATAAATATCACAGTCAACGGGTGCATTGGTAAAGTGGCTTTTCAACAGCACATTATGAGGGAGGGAGGGAGGGAGGTAGGAGGTGTAATTGCATGAAGCAGAAACTCACACTGATGGTGCCCCTGATGACAGTGTAGCCCAAGAGTCGCTCTGCTGCTGCTGCTGCTGCTGCTGCTGCTCGCCAGGTTGATGTTGTTCCAGGTGGATCGGGTCAGTAAACTGGAGCTGCTGTTCCCCATGTCTGCTGTCAGTCTGTCAGTGCCAGTGCCGGTGCGAATTGTGGCTGCTCCTATTTTCTCCTCAGTTTGCACTTTTTGCGGGTACTTTGGAACCAATCGCTGACCATGAGGAACGCGCCGGCCAATCCAGCGGCTGTAATGCCACCCTTGGCACAAACACCTCTCTGCCCCTTTTGTCAGCTCCCAAACCAGGAGCTCGGGCAGAGCAAAGATTGCGCGCTTTGAAACTTGAACGTGGGTTGGACGGGCAGAGGGATGGAAAATCCCGATTACATGTTATAGGCGGAGTCTGATCCTTAGCTCGTCCAAATCATGTTCCTTGGCATTTTTTTTTTAAAAACATCGGTTGATACAAAAGATGTTTCGTGGATCAATCGACTTCAGACGAAACTACAATTGTTTGCCACTGTGTTTTTTTTAATTAAATAAAGAGTTGCAGTAGATCTTACAATTGTCGAATCCATACAAACTCAACAGGCTGTACAGGCTGCAGATGAAATATATAAAATGTGATGTTCAGTATTAAACATAACTGCTCACGTTAGCACTAAATTTCTATAACTGGGATAGTATTATATAATAACAACAGATCCCATTTCAAAAATAAAAATGCTCTCGCTTTATGTAAATACGGTATATATAAAAAAAAGCAGGCACAAACTTGTTCAAGGTTTCATGCAGTTTGAATTTGAAACTGTACCGCAGTCGTGCGTTGAGTAACTGACTCCCAACAGTAGTCTTGTTTGCAGAGACTAGACAGTGCTTTCAACTGCAGGTTCGTGTTTGGGTTTACAGATACGGGTTGGAAAATTAAATGGAAACAGCACAAGGGTTGAGAACAGAAGGATAAAGATTAGTTACATGCATTAAGTAAATTCAGACATGTAGGTAACACTCGTTTATCCAATGTTCATGCCCATCATAGGAACAAGAATAAACCAGTCAGCCCCTCCAGTCTGCTTTGTCATCCTACAGATCTTGGCTTCTGAAATCTGTACCTCAAATCCAAGCACGCACCTTTTCTCCACATCCCTTGATAGGCTTAGCTTACAAAACACTTATCATGTTAAAATTTCCAGTTGACCTGAATCCACAGTCCATTGGGGACTGTGTTCCAGATTTCCACCACCCTTTTTTGTGAAAATATGATTCTTGGTTTTATTGCTAGCCAGCCTAGCTCTCATTTTAAAGTTATCCCCCCTCGTCTGGGTTTCCCTACCACAGTGGATAGTTTCTCTGTATCTGAGCCATCAAATCCCTTTTTCATTTCAAATATCTCGATTAAATCACCCCTCAGCCTTATAATTTCCACAAATACAAACCCCAGTTTATGCAGGCTGTCCTCATTATTTAATCCTTACAGTCAGTCATCCTGCGCCTCTTCCCCAAGGTCAGTATATCTTTCCTGAGGTGCGGTGCTCAAAGCTGAACATGGTATTCCAGATGGGGTCTGGCCAGTGCTCCATATAATTGAAATATCACCTCCTCATTTTTCTATTCCAATGCCCTTGAGATAAAGGATAACATCAGATTGACTGGTTCCAGCAACTTTTCTAATGTGATCTAAAACTGAGAGATCTATAGTGACCTGGTTAGTCTCTCCTTTCTTAAATTTATAGAGATATATTTGCAAATTTTCCAATAAAGAGGCACAAAGCCTGTTTGTAGGATACCTTCTAAAATAAACAGTCCATTTAGCTCTTTAACCTAACCTGCTGAACCATGGCACCTGTTTTGCTCTCCGCCAAAGTGAATGAAGACTCATTATCACAGCATTGGGAGCTTGTAGCAGAATCTGACCAACTTGGGAATTTCATTAAAAGATCAGCCGGGCCTCGAATTGAAAATGCCGGCATCAAGTTTCCTAATATAGACTGGGAAAATAATAGTGTAAAGGGTAAAGAGGGGGAGGAATTCCAGAAATGTGAATAAGGGAACTTTCTAGATCAGAATGTATGCAGCTCAGTGCGGAAAGAAACTGAATGTAGTTCTGGGGAATGAAGCGAAGCAACTCTCAATGGTGGAGCATTTGGGTAACAACCATCATAATGTCATTAGGTTTAGAGTAGTTCTGTAGTTCTGGAAAAGGGCAAAGAAAAATCAAATACGAAATACTCAACTGGAGGAGAGTTAATTTCAGTAAACTGAAATGTGATCTGGGCCAGGTAGATTGGAATCAGCGATTAGCATGCAAAACAGTAAATGAGCCTTCCTTCAAGGAGGAGATGCTTCAGGTAGAGGCAAAACACATCCCCATCAGGGGTGATGAAAGGACATCCAAAGACAGAGCTCCACGAGTCACTAAAGATATAAAGATTGAAATGAAATAGAGAAAGGAGTCATGCGATAAATGTTAGGTTCATAATTCAGTTGAGAATTAATCTGAGTAGAAAAAGTACTGAGCAGAACTGAAAAAGAACATAAGGGGTAAAGAGGGTATATGAGAATAATTGGTCATTTGGTAGTACAGAGCTTGAGTGTTGCTGAAAAAAAGACATTTTGTCAAAGCTGATGAGGGTGGGGGTTGTGGATGTGGACTGGAGTCGGGCCCACTCAGATGCAGATTGGAGGTGGCCACAGGGACTGCCGAGTGCCGAAGCTAGCTTGTTAAAATGCCCACCTCGGTTCTCTGGTCCCAGGCCCAGTTGTGTTGTTAAATATTTGGCACTCTAGCCCTTACTTCTCATATCCCCTCACCCTCCATGCCCCATTCATGCCAACTCATGCCCCTACCATTAACCCATGGCCCTGTATAGCTCCATGCCAACTCAACCAGTGTCCAGCATGACCAGACCTCAGGGGCCATGCTGAGATGAAATCTAAAAAGGTTTATGTATCTATTACAGACTACACTATCTAAAAAACCCTCTCATTTATGAAAGCCCATTCGACATATTTAAATGCCTTGAAGTACTTAATCATTTATAAAAACAACATTAGTATTCGTAACCCGACATCAAAGATAGTTAATCATTCAGTAACCTCTTGGAACAGTCAATTAAACTGTGAACTTACAAACCCCACTGTGATAATGACAGTTGTGGAAGCAATCAAGCAAAATTAATGCTACAATGATAGCATGTAGGGTTTTGTCAACAAACATTTATTGAAACTGCTAGAATTGATTTT
The DNA here is from genome assembly GCF_017639515.1 of Carcharodon carcharias. Taxonomy (NCBI): domain Eukaryota; kingdom Metazoa; phylum Chordata; class Chondrichthyes; order Lamniformes; family Lamnidae; genus Carcharodon; species Carcharodon carcharias. Next base: position 65,080,232 of record NC_054474.1, on the reverse strand, counting down.
TTTTCACTCTCACAGACGCAGGCAGGCAGTTTTTCCCCCAAAATGTAAAGAGCATGAAATTTAAACAACTTGACAGTTCTACATATCTTATCTGCCCTTCATGAGCATTTACGTCTCTGCCATAGAATCATGGAACACACACTACATGTTGAGGTAGTCCCTGGAGTGAAAATCAGGATTGCCTGTCCTGTATACTGAGTTTAAATGGCCCAGCTGATTCATAATTCACACCTGTGCACTTCACAGCCCTCCCACCACCACCACCCCCTCCCCCTTTCTTCTAACAGTGAAATGGGACCTTCCAGAAAGGGGGGCAGGACATCCAGATCAAGATCTCATCCACCATTTTTAAATATCCCAAGAGTGTGCCTAACTCAGCAAAAATCCAGCACCGTATTTTATACCAAAAAGTCAGGTGGTAAAGGATAGAACTGAAGCCAAATCTTTATACCCTTTTATAAACATTTTTTTTTACAAAGGCACCTACTACATACATACATTTTCTAACATCCTCCATGACATTTTTAGTCTGTTCCTATTTATACTCTTGGGTATAATCAATTAACAAACTGTCCCTATTTATAGGAGCACAAGTGAATTCCCAGTTAATGCCAATCACCTGCATACAATTAAATACAATTAATATACAGTTAACACTTCAATGAATGAATCTGGACTTAATTTAAACATTTTATTTATTTAATGGTTATTGAATTAACAGAAACATCTATAATTGGAAAAGATGAAAAATTAATTTGTGCATATGGAGATTTTATTCCCAAATATTTTATTCTTTTATCAGTTACTCCTTTAAGTGAATTGCCTTCACTGGTACTTTTTGCCTAGATAAACACACAAATTTCTCCACACAGAATGAAATAAAGTCAAAAGCCAGGATTTTCCTTGTCCGCTGGCATTGGCAGTGTTCGGTGGTTTGAGTGGACTATATGGCGTGATCGATTTCATCATGGTGTTTGCAAACCAGTTTGCAATCGTCCTGCCATTGGACATTGGGAACCTCATTATAATACATCAGCATATCACTATAAAGCCAGCCCACTGGACTCAGGATGAGAGCTGTAATGGGGAAGGAGGGTATCCCAGGTTGTGTGTGGGGGCACATGTTGATCTGTGCAAGTGGCCTCTAGATGGTGAGGGCTGAGTAGGCAGTCTCCAGAAGAGATGAGGCCAGATGGACATGTAAGGGCATGTGTGTGAGAATGGGTGGTGATGCCCCTTCAGCTGGCAGTGAGTGAGATGCCAGTGAATGTGTGATAGGCTTGAATGTGTGAGTTTAGAATGATGAGATGGTTGCTATATCCTGGCATTTATTCATCCTCCATCTGCATTGGATGGCCAACCTCTTCCCTGCAGCATTGGCACTGACCACTGCTGCCATTGCCTACTAGGCCAGAGTGGTAATGTAGCTGCTCCTCCTGCGGCCAGAGGAGGGGTAGAGGACATCACATCAGGCCTCCACTGCATCCAAAAGGTGCTTGAGGGCTGCAATCTTCTTGCCTTTCAGGGCCACGCCTCCTTTGCTACAGCCCTGGGCTGGAAACACTGAGTGCAGCTGGACCATAAATGTGGTGCCTGGCATAATGAAGCAGCAAGGTGATGGCATGGCGGCTGAATGAGAGCCTGTCTGCCATGGAAACAGCGTGTTTCCCGGGAATGCATAATTAATGCGGCGGGTTTGGAACGATATGGCATGAAAACTCACCATCGTGGCCAATGGGTAAAACATCCTTTAACAAAGAAAGGGACCATCAACTCATTACACCTGTTAGTGTAAGCTCTTCAACTGGGGCTCTCTCTTTACTTCAATTACTCTGAAATCTATCACGTTGTACCTGGTGCCTCTGTGTCACTGGAATAGAAATTCATTCTGGTTCAATGGACCAAAGGGAACTAACTCAGTAGCAGAGCTTCAATTTGGGCTGTCTGAGCTCGATATAGTAGAGAAGGGTAGTGTAGACAGCACCATCAAATTTTGTTGATGGATCCCCTTAAATGTGCATTAGGACCCTTCGTATGGTGAACCCAACACCTGTCTAAGTCAGCAACTGGAACACCTGAAAGTCTACAAAGGTTAACATAGTGTTAGGAGTATTTCACTCATCTTTAGGGCGTAGCTCTGCAAAATCAGTCATTTTTGCACAAAGAGGAAAAATTTCTATTCTACTGTATGGGTCTTCATTTGGAGTGATTCTATGAAAGAAATGTGGATTATAGCTGCTTTGACCATTGCAACAGTGGATATGATTTTTATATATATTTGAATAAAAACATTTAATGCCAAAAAGCTGAAAACCAATACATTTGTTTATGTATTGACATACATAAAAAAGCAGAACTTTAAATTATTGCATTTGCTCACTTGGGACACAACTCAAATCAATTGAAATCTTTTCAAGATGTTCTGTGGAACTGATTTGAAACAAATCAAAATATTACCTTGATTTCCGGTGTGTAACTCAGCTGAACTGGTTTTAAATTGAATCAATTAAATGTAAAGTGAAATGAATTGATCTAAATGTCTGTGCAGTAATCACATTATTGTAAACAGTCCAAAGATTTTCTGCTGCACTCTTCAGGGGCCAATTAAACACCACCACCACCCACCCCCAATCTCCTCCCCACCAACTCAGGTCAATGTCTGTATCTCTGGAAAAGTATGAAGGGAAACAAAAAGAATTCAGCTCCTCCCCACCAAAGAACTCAACGAGCTGAAATTTATGTAGGTCTGTTTCAGGCCAAGAATCAGCAATGCACATGGGTGGAACAAGCCTAATATATTGGTTGGGTGCCCCTTTTAGGATGAAATAGGTGAGCCCGACTGTCACTTAGCAGCTTCACTATTGAGGGCTTTTAATG